>NW_020949548.1:1351210-1594442 GCF_900497805.2 Vombatus ursinus | reverse complement strand
AGGAAGGAAGAAAAGAAGGAAGAAAAGGAAGGAAAGAAAGAAGGCTGGAAGGAAGGAAGGAAGGGTGAAAGTAAGGAAAGAAAGGAGGGAGGGAGGAAGGAAAGAAGGGTAGAAGTAAGGAAGGAAGGGAGGGAGGAAGAAAAGGAGGAAGGAAGGAAGGATGGAAGTAAGGGACAGAGGGAGGAAGAAAAGAAGGAAGGAATAGAGAGAGGGAGGGAGGAGGAAGGAAGGAAGGGTGAAAGTAAGGAAAGAAAGGAGGAAGGGAGGAAGGAAGGAAGAGAAGAAAGAAGGATGAAAGGGAAGGAAATAAGCATTGAGTGCCCCGTATGTGCCAAGCGCTGTTCTAAGGTCTTTGAGAAACATTATCTCATTTGATGCTCATGACTTGGGAGGTAGTTACTATTATTATTCCCGTTTTATAGTTGAGGGTTGTGACTTGCCCAAGGTCACACAGCTAGGTAAATGCCTAAGATCACGTTTGAACTCAGATCTTCTTGATTCCATGCCCAACGCATTCATTGCATCCTTGAAAAATCCCCTGGCTACCCTTGGGACAGGATGCAGAGGCCAGTGCTTGAGCAGCACGTGGTGCATAACTTCTGACTTACACAAGAACTTTATACTCCATGTTAGTTCATCATCCCACCCAGTCCCTGGGAAGGTATCTCAAGCTAATTACAGACTCAAGTGACCCACACCAGCCCAGCCTGCAGGCATTTCATGCTCTGGGTGCGTTTGCCCCGTGAGGTGCCAGGCAAATCCAGAGAGTAGCCAATGAGGTGACTCAAACGCACCTGTGTGAGACACAGCTAACTTCAGGCTCTCGGCTAGAGAAGCAGATGTAGAAGCAACCTGCAATGGATTCCACGACGAGTATTGCTCAGACAATAAAGGAGCGTGGAAGGGGAGATGAGAGGAAGGGAGTCATACCACTTGAAGTTCTCTGACTCTAGGTCTGCTCCAAGCCTGGAGCCACCTTCCCCTTTAAGAAGAGGCGAGCCCTGGGGAGGAGCAGGTAAAGGGTGAGGCAAGGAAGACAGTAAGTAAGTGAAGTAAGCAGAGAACACTTCCCAGACCTGAAGAACAGGGGAAACCAGATGGGTTCTATTCCCCTCACAGCAGCCAGACTCACTTCCCATGGCTGTGTTCCACTTCTCCTCCCTATCCCCATCCCACAGGAGAAGACTGGTAGACAAAGGTTGAAACGTAGGTAGAGTATGGGATGGGGAAGAGAATGACGTGAATCTAGAAAGATAGAGCAGAGTTAGATTGTTGAACAGCTTCAGACTGTAAGCTCCTTGAAGGCAGGAACTGACTTTCTTTTGTTAATTGTAGCCTCAGCACTGAGCACAGTGCCTGGCATCTGATACACACTAGATAAATATTCATTGGATTAGAGAACCTCGAATGCCAAAATATTTATTTGATAGGCATTGAGGAGCTATGGAAGCCTTGAGCAGAAGACTGGTATGATCAGGACAATGCATTAGGAAAATTGTGTGGGCAGCCAGGAGAAGGATAGACTGGGGAAGGGAGAGATCAAGGCCAGGAAGTTCAATTAGGTGGTTATTATAATACTCTAGGTTAGAGGTGATGAGAGCCTCAATTAAAAGTGTAGGTAGTAGAGTTGTAAAGGAAAAGCCAGCTGGGGCTGGCAGATTTAGCCTGGTGCTCTCATTCTGTAGATGAGGTAAGTGAGGCCTAAGTAGGTTAAGTGACTTGCCCAGAATCCCATAGACACCAGTGTTAAGAGGGAGAGAACTCTGAGGTTCTCAGGCCAGGTGGCTGGGAGGAGGATGGAGTCATCAGACTAGTTGCTGAGTCAGTCAGCAAGCATTGATAAGCCCTTCCTGAGGGTCAGGCCCCTTCAGGGGCCTGTTCAAACTTCTTTACATGGCACCAATTCAACTCGTTAAATTTGTGTCCTATTACTTCTCTCTCTGCCCCTGGAAGGCACCTGCTCCCTTTGAGTCTTGGCTCACTGTTCTTTGCCTATAATATCCTTCTTGTCTTTGTCTTCTGGCTGAACTCTGATCCATCCTTTAAAGCCTAACCCAAATGCCACCTCCTTCAGGAAGACCCTCCCTGATCTGCCCCACCTCTGCGTGAACCACACACAGCACTTTATCTTATATCTTTCAAATATACTTATGCAATATTGTGTTATAGCTATCTGTGCTACACTCATCCCTCTACTAGATTGTAAGCTCCATGGGGATGCAAGGTGATGTAGTAGATAGAGAGCTGGGCTTGGAGTCAGGAAGACTTGAGTCCAAAATCCAGCCTCAGACACATACTATCTATGTGACCCTGGGTAAGTCACTTTATTTCTGTTTGCCTCAGTTCCCTTATTTGTAAATTAGAGATAATAATAGCACCTACTTCCCAGGGTTATTGAGAGGGTCAAATGAGATAGTAATTGTAAAGTCCTTAGCACAGTAACTGGCATGTTGTAAGTGCTATATATTAAGCTGTTTATTATTATTATTATCAGCACCAGCATCATTATTATTGTCTATCTCCTGGCACATAGCACAGTGTTATACACAGTAGATACTTCACAAATATTTGTTGAATGAAGTTAAGGATTTGCGAGGGAAGGTGAGTTCCATTTTTAACATGCTGAGTTTGAGTCACTTTGCCCCACTGAACCTTAGTTTCCACATTTGCAAAATGGGCTGGGGGCGGGGAATGGGAAGAATTAGACTAGATGATATAAGTTCCCTGAGGACAAAGGCTTTTATTTTTGGTCTATGCATCTTCAATATTTGGCACAATGCCTAGCACGTAGTAGGTGTTAATAAATGCTGAATTGAGTTCTAGCTCAGTTCCAAGTGGAAACACTTGGGAAAAATTAATACATATATGTATATACATATATATGTATATATCTTAGGATCAATCAATAAGCATTTGTTAAGAACCTACTATGTGCTAGCACAGGAATTCAAAGCCAAAAAAAATGGAATGGTCTCTACTCTTAAGGAGACTACATTCAGTTGGAAGAGAAAACAAATGCATATAAAAGTCTAGGTAGAAAACGGGGACACAGAATAAACAAAAAGTGAGTAGGGAGGGAGCACTATCAATTGGAGGAGATCGGGGAATGTTTCATGTAAAAATGGTGATGACTGTGAAGGAAGTGAAGACCAGGTGAGGAGGGAGTGCATTCCAGGCATCAATGTGTTGGTAAATGTTTAAACAACGGGACCTCTTAAAAAATGTACCCACAACACACTTTTTGTTTTTGTGGCTAGGCAATGGGATTACGTGACTTGCCCAGGGTCACACAGCTAGCAAGTGTTATGAGCCTGAGGCTGGATTTGAACTCAGAGCCTCCTGAATCCAGGGCCGGTGCTCTATGCACTGCGGACACCTAGCTGCTCCCCCCACAACATACTTTTAAGCTTAATCTGCATTATTTACATTTTCTCTGTCACTTTCTTAAGTCTAGACAATTAACAAAACAGTAAATGAAGCCCTGATTTGTGGAGTTTGCTGAGCTCCAAAGTATAAATGCTCATCCTGAAAATTGACAGTTGAGCTGTTTCCAGGACATTCCTCATTCCAGGCATGGAAGACAGCCACTGCAAAGTCACAGAGGTGGGTGGTGGAGTGTGGGGATTGAGAGAAGGCCGGTTTGGTAGGACCAAAGAGTGTGGGGGGAGGAGGAATCTGCCCTCCCCCGTAGTGCTTCATTGAGCAATGACTCCTATAATCATTTAGCAAAATTCTTGTCTCTGTATCTCAGTTGTCCACTGCTCAAGGGCCTAAGCCTGTAGACAGCATCTTTTACATAAGACTCCCCCGCCCCCCAGCACCTCCCACAGTGCTAAGCGATGAGCAGATGCTTAATAGATGCTTGTTGACTTGATTTCTCCTGGGGAGGAGGGCAACACCTATTGGAACAGATATAACTGCATTGTCCGCCAAGTCATGCCAACCTGATCACAGCCTTGGCTCTTGATAACTACGGAAATGAGGCTTCACAGATTGGCCCTGGGTTCAACTTCCATTAATCATTAAGGACAGGCTTAAAAACAATTACTGGGCTTTTGTTTTTGTTTTTAATGGGGGATGTCCACCCAGATGTCTAACAAATAGCTCCCCCACCCCATTTTTTTTTCTATTGACAGCTGAAAGCAACATTTCATAAGGCAGCATGCTCTGGTGAGCAGAGAGCACTTGGCCTGGCATAGAGTCAGGTTTGCGTCCTAGTCTTGGCTCCACCCAACTCACAATCTCCTTTCTGTCTCAGAATCGCTATCGGTGAAATGTCAGGATGGATACCCACCTTTACCTCAGGATATATTGCTTACTCATCAAGGTTTTTATTTTAATTTTTTTATGAGGGGCATTTTGAGCATTTGATCCATCCTTTTCAAAGGATTTTTGTAAAATCTGGAAAATACAATGACATTTAGAAATATGTAGGTGTGGCTCGATGAATATTTTTTAAACCTCAGTCGAGGCAGGCTTGGTGTGGAGAAAAGAGCTCAGGACTATAAATTAGGAGACTGCCTGCTCCCCATGGCTGCTATACTCTCCCTTCTTATTTTTTACTTCTTAGCATCCCTTATTTCCTTCAAGACTCAGCTAGCTATATAATACCCCTCTAATTTATCCTGTATATATCTTGTTTGGACATAGTTGTTTGCCATTAGGCTGTGAGGGGAGCAAAGACTGTTCTTTGTGTTTATTTGTTTTTTGCCTTTTTTTTATATCCTCAGTGCTTGGCACAGTGCCTCACATATAGTAGGTACTTAATAAATGTTTCTTTATTTGATTTTGACTTGAGGCTTTTTCAAGTTCCTACTCTCCCCCCATCCCAAATGATAATGCCCTACCCTCCAAGGTGACCTTATATCTGCTTTAGATACTGGTATATAACACCCCTTTGGGACACTCCACCAGCCTGTACTAGAAGCACACAGTATGGGTCCCAATAAGGTGGCTGGCTACTTCTACCTTCAGAATTCTATTAGATAACACCAAAGCACTGGATTTCAAACACTGTTACTCCTGAGCCCTCACTGATAATCAGCCAGACTTGATTAGCTTCTCAGCGAAGGGTATTTACCAAGGTGACATAGCAAAAATGGTTGGTACCAAACATTTCATCGCAAAAGTCTGTGGGTATACTCCTCCATAAATACATACAGAGTCCAAGGGAAGAGTAGACTTAGATGCAGAGTCCTAGGGTGGTGAGGTGCACCCTAGGGGCAGAAAACCCATGTGGCCAAAGGGTACCATCCCAAGTCCTGGTTACTGGAAGTCTTTTTTCTCTTTTTGTCATCCTTAGAAAAGTGTCTCTTTACATCAAGTGGGAATCTGCCTCTGTGACTTCTATCTTTCGTTTCTTGTTCCACCCTCTCGGGTCAGGTATAAAATGTCTAATACATGGGTGAGGAACCTGTGCCCTTGAGGCCACACGTGGCCTTATAGGTCCTTGGATGTGCCTTTTGACTGAGTCCATGTTTTCTAGGACAAATGCTTTTATTAAGCGGATTTCTTCTGTCAAGTTTGGATTCATTCAAAGGGCCACACTCGAGGACCTAGAGGGCCACATGTGGCCTCAAGGCACAGGTTCTCCACTCCTGCTCTAATACTTCTTCCATATGACACGTTGTTGGAGACAACTATCTCATCTCCTTCATGTTCTCCTTTCTTGGAGAATATTCCGAGTTCCTTTAGTGGCTGATTGTCCATTTATAACATTGTTTCTGTGGAATTAGCTGCCCCATGGAATGCCATTTTGCTTAAGGCTGGATTTTCCTGAAAACAAATAATGACCTTAGGTAGGTTATGTGTGTATGAAGGATATGGTTTTTACCTCTAGTTAGCCCACATTACTTTTCTCCTTTTGCAGATTCTCTGAAGACAAGACTGAGGGGAGGGAAAGTAATGAGATGGGGAAAGGAAGGGAGGAAACTGATATAGCAGCAAATGTTATAAGGGAATCTTTTATTGTAATGGCATATGTCATAATGACAGCTGTTCTACAGGAGCAGAATCAGACTCATTCTGTGATCCCACACAGCAGAACCAGGGGCAGTAGATGGCAGTTAGAAGAGGGCAAAGACATGAAGGAAAATCTTCCTGACAACTAAAGTTGTCCAGTGGTGGAAAAGACTGCCTTGAGCAGTAAGTTTCCCTATCAATGCTTCCATTTGAAAGATTCAGGGGGCACCATGAAAGGGGATAAAAAAGACACAGGAAAAAGGAGAAGAATGGCGTCCAAGACATTTTGGCTCTGTATGATTTGCCGACTTCACAAGAGTACGGAATTGGAAGACATGAGACCTTGGTTCTGCCTCTGACGTGGTCTTAGGCAAATCTCTTCTATTTTCTAGGGCTCAGTTTCCTCATCTGAAAAATGAGGACATTGTACTAGCTGGTGTCTAAGGTTTCTTCCAGTTCTAACAGTCCATGACTGTTATGACCAGAAATTGACTGAAATGACCAGAATTTCAAGCAGAAATCAAATGACCATCTATTAGGAATGGGGTAGAAGGAATTCCTGAATTGGAAGGTAGCTGGAATAAATACTAGGTTGTCTCTAAAGTAATTTTGACACTAAGGTTCTGGAATCGTGGGGTTATGAAGGCAGATTTTGAATAAGGATTGAACTCTAAAGGATTTTCCGAGTTACATCCTTCAGTAAGCTAGCTGCCCAATAGCTTTTTGCTTCATTGAGGTTTTGTAGCAGGTTGAGGCAGAAAGAACACTAGCCTGTGGTATACCAAATGAACATTATTGGTCCTCTTTGAGAATGAAGGATCACCACCACCACCACCCCCACCACCACCACCAACAGCAATGACAACAACGACAACAACTGTGCTTGGTGCTAGGGGTACAAAGTTCAAAATGAAACAGTCCCTGCCTTCAAGGAGCTTCTATTCTAACAGGGGAGACAATATCCATTTGGCTAGAGAGAGTAACTGGGCTTGTGATTTCATTACTATAGGGAACTATAGATACCACTGTTAAGGGGGAAAGAACTCTGAGGTTCTCAGGCATCTATACATATAGAAATATAGATGTATAATATATAGAAATATATATGTCTAGAAATATATATATGTATATATGTATGTGTGTGTGTATATATATTATATATATATTTATATATACATATATATCTATGAATGTAAATGTGTACCTTCTCTTCAATTTACAGTCTTTCCCTGGAACACTGAGAGACTAAATGACTTACCCAGGGACATGGAGCCATTATGTGTCAGAGGAAGGACTTGAAGCCAGGACTTATTGGTTGTGGGACCAGTTCTATATCTGCTACAATACCAGGCTACCTTACTCTTGCTTTGTGTATTGGGATCAAATCAATACTACCATATTCTCAGGAAAGGGCATGACTTCCCAGATAGTGATCTCTCTCCTTTGGCAGCCATACCCTTGTTTGTGTTACCATTTCCATTAGAATGTAATCTCCTTAAGGGCAGGAATTCTCTTGCTTTAGAATCTGTATTCCCAGCACTTAGCATGGTACTGGGGGAGAGCTTACAAAATGTATTTTATTCATTCGTTCATTCATTCATTAGGCCTGGTTTGAATTCCCAACCTTTAGCTTCCTACTTATATGACCTGGGGCAATTCATTTAATTGCTCTGTGTCCAGGTTCTGTTCAATCAACATCTGTATCAGTGAATTGCATGAAGACATAAATTGCATGCTTACTAATTTGTGAAGGTTCTGAAACTGGGAGGTATAGCTAGGACATTCAGGATTCCCAAAGATCTCTGCAGGTTTGGAATGATAGGCTGGGTGAGGCAAGGTAGAATTTAACAGGAATGGATATAAAGTCCTTTTTGTTGTTCATGTCTGACTCTTTGCATTCCCGTTTGAGGTTTTCTTAGTAAGGATACCAGAATGGTTTGCCATTTCCTTCTCCAGCTCTTTTGACAGATGAGGAAACTGAGGCAAACAGGATTAAGTGACTTACCCAGAGTCACACAATTAGTAAGTGTCTGAGGCTGTATCTGAACTCAGGTCATCCTGACTTTAGGGCTGGCACTCTATATACTGTGCCATCTAGTTATCCCATGTAAAGTCCTGTGTTTGGATTAAAAAAAAATGGATTGCAAAAGTTCAGGACAAGGGAGGTATGGTTGGCATGGAGGCACATACCTAGAACCCCAGCTACTAAGGGCTGAGGCTGGTAGATCTCCTGAGCTCAGGAGTTCTGAGCTGCAATGGGCTATTGACACTTACGTTTGAGATCTATATACTAAGCCCCCAGGAGAGAAAGCTATGACAGCCTCCTTTAAATGTCTGAAGGTTTATCATATGGAAAAGGGACTGGACTTGTTCTCTTTGGTCCAGAAGACAGATCTAAAAGCAGTGGGTGAAAATTACATACACACGTACCGTTTTCAGCTCAAGAGAAGGGGTAAAATATAACTTTCTGTCAGTGCCGTTCTAGTGGAGGATGGGAGGCCTCAGGGAGAAGTGACTTCCCTGTGTCTGGGGGTCTTCAAGTGTGGGATGGATGACCAAATGTTGGACATGTTGGGGTTCCTGGGGTAAGTGCTGGGCTCTGAGGATTCTTCCATCTCTGAGGTTGTATCATTCTGTGAACAAATGGGTATGGAGATATTGGATTACATTATAAACCTCAGACTATAAATAAATTTATCCAAAGGTTGAATTTACATGGAACAGATAAACAAGGGACATCCTGAAATAAAAGTGCTTGTTTGTATGATAGAGTAGACTAATGTGTGCTGCTACCAATTAAATTGTGAACAACTAACCATCATTCTAGGTCATTATTGCATTATCTTGACATTATTGGAAACTGCAAAGTATAAAGTTCTACATTTTTTAATTCAACAAATTGAATGATTAGAAAACAATTCAGTATTTAAGGCAAAAATGAGAGCCTTGACAAGAACAGCTTAGCCATATATCCTTCTGCCCACTCATGAAGAAAAAAAATGGCATGTACCTCTCCAGTTCTATGACTCAGTCATTACCTGTGAGATAGAGAACATATGACCCAGACCACTCCGGGGGTGTCAGAGCATATTTTCCAAAGCTAATTGCTAGAAATAAGTCAACCTCCTTATTGTCAGCAATAATAAAAAAGAAATACATTGCAGTCTTGCCATTTGGAGAGCCTCTGAAATTCATTCTCCTGAGTTATGTTTCCTTGGCCACACCTGGGCAATGCTAAGAAACAACGGGACCTTGCTTCAGATATTTCAGGGATAGGGATCATCTCTCATGTCCAATCAGTTGCCAATTCTATCCCCCACAACATTTCTCAGATTGCTCCCCTTGTCTTCATTGACTCAAATGCCTCGTTAGTTCAAGCCCTCATTATCTCTTACCTGGACCACTACAATAACCTCTTAATTGGTCTCTCTCTTCCATTCTCTCCAATCTGTCCTCCATATAGTTAGCAAAATAATCTTCCTAAATGATAGGTCTGACCATGTCTCTTCTGTGCTCATGAAGCTTCAGCAGTTAGCTCCCAATTGCCTTCAGGATAAACCATAAACTCCTTAGCATGGCATTGAAAGCCTTGTATTGAAAGACAATCTCGATGCAGTCTAACTTTTCAACAATGCAATATACCTCATGAAGTTTTAGGTGGCATTTGCCAAAGCATAAGGTTTAGAATGAGGGAGGGGATAGTGACCCAGTACTGTGTGCTAACATGATCACATGTGGAGATTTGTGCTCAGCTTTGGGGATCACATTTTGAAAGAGACATTGAAAATCTGGCAAACATTCAGAGGAGGGTGAGCAGGAAGGATGATGAAGGGACTCAGCACCATGCCATGAGAGGGTCTATGGCCAGAAGTAAGGTTTTGGTTTGGGAAGTCACAGAGATGGTCTTACAAGAAACAATGGGAGTGTTGATTTAATCACTGTTCCCTGAGAAAAAGGTGAAAGGAAGGAGAGAGAGGGTAGGTCTGAGGTTGCAGGGCAGGTGAGGCAGAAAGATGGTGGGGCTTTAGCATAGTCGCATCTGAGCCTGGTTAGTTAATGGACTTCAAGGCTCAGCTCAGGGGTATCACCTGCTCCTTAAATCCTACCCTGATCCCCACCTCCCAGTTGTTAGTGCTTTCTCTTTTCTCATTTTTCCTTTTGTTCTAGACTCATTGTATCCCCTCTCCACCTTCCCCAAATGCAAGCTTGAGTCGGTGACTGGATTTGTATCCTCAGTGGCTAAGGACTCATCAGAGGCAATTGATATACTTGTGTGGAATTGAACTGTTTCCATATGGCAGAGTAGGACATGCTACACAGAAAAGTAATTTTATTAAGCTGCATGAAGATATGTTGAGTTTCTAAAATCCCATATAGCTAGGCCTCTGAACCACATAAAAACTAAGTGGCTTCATTCAAAAGAACTATCATAGAAACATCCAATTTAGAGCTGGAAGACACCTTAGCAGCTGTCTAGTTTACCCTCCCTCATTTTACATAATAATAATAATAATAGCTAGCATTTACATAGCACTTAAAAGCTTACAAATGCTTTATAATTATATTTTATCCTCACAATAACCCTGGGAGGTAGATGCTATTATTAAATCCTCATTTTTAAAGATGAGGAAGCCAAGGCAGACAGGTTAAGTGACTTGCCTACCAAAGCTTCTGAGGCTGAATTTGAACTCAGGACTTCCTGACCTCAGGACTTCCTGACCTCAGGTCCAGTACTCTAATCCATTGCACCACCTAGAGGTGGAAAGACTTGCCCAAAGTCCCACAGGTAGGATATGAAGTCAGGTTGTCTGAATTTAAATCCAGTGCTCTCTGGAGTCTCATTGAGAAGCAAGGTAATCCTGAGAGGCACATCCATCTGTAGATGGGGGAGTGGGATCTTGTGTAGAGGTGGACAAATGTTAAAAGCCATTTATAATCACTGGAATATTTGTCTTGCTTCTCTAAGACAGGGTCAGTTACACCTTTGCCATCTTTCTTTGTCCTCACAATGCATCAAAGCCAAATTCCTTTGAGTCAGTAAGTACCTCCCCATGTATTTCAGTGATTGGTTCATGGCTCCATTGATTTAGAGCTAAAAGGGACCTTAATGGTTATTAGATCTAACCCCTCTCATTTTATAGATGGCAGGTGAGGCAGAGGCTAAGAGACTTGTACAGAGTTACACAGTTTGGAATGATCTGGAGTGAGATTGGAATCTAGGTATCTACTATACTAGGTTTATCACAAGCACAGATGATTTCACATTTGCGTTACTATTCCTCTTTCAATTACTATTCCTTTTTATGCTGCCATAAGACTGAAAGGTCCCATAGAATAATGATAATAGAGGATCGCCAAGAGCTTTACTCATATTATCTCCTTTTATCCTTCCCAACAACCCTGGGAGGTAGATGTTATTATATATCCCCATTGTACATATGAGGAAACTGAGGCTGAGTGATTTGCCCAGAGTCACACACGAATTTGAACTCAGGTTTTCCTGACTCCACACCCAGAGCTCTGGCTATGGAACTATCTAGAAGCCTGAATATACACCAACATATTTTAGGGAAGCAGAGAAAAAAAGGGAAACAAAGTGGGTGTCTATGAACAGGGTAATGGCTGATGAACTGTAGTATCTGAATGTAATGGAATATTATTACTCTGCAAAAAATGACAGGTATGAGGAATTAAGAGATGTAGGGGGAGAACTGTATGAACTGACACATCATGAAGGAGAACAGAACCAGGAGATACACAAGGGATTATAATAATACAAATGACAACACAAAAATGCACTTGATCTCAGATGAAATGTATTGACCAATTCTGGTCCCAGAGGATGCATGATGAAACACATTACCCTTTTTATGGCAGAGTTACAGGAATTTCAGGTGTGGTCACCGTGTTGGTTGGTTGGTTTTACTCAGTGGTTTTCTGCATTATGAAAAAGGGCTGTGTCAGGATGGAGGAATGGGAAGGACATCAGGTAAATGATTGTGGTATAACAAGAAAAAAGAAATCACTGACTTTTTTTTTATCTTCATTTTCATTTTGGTTGGCTCTGAGTGGTCTGTTTTTCTGTATCTGATTAACCCCTTCACAGAAATCTCCTCCTTGTAGAAACTGGCCCCATTTTAGACACTGGAGAGCCCTAAAACCTACATTTACCATCAATGCGACTGTTACGGTGATCAGGACGATGGAATGCCCAGCTTCTCTGATCTGACTTTTTTGTCAAGAAATGATTCACGTGGTGTACCTCTATGCAGCAATCACACTAAATGGGCCGTTCTGTCACTTAATCTCCAAGGGTCTCAGTTTCCCCATCTGTAAAATGAGGGGGTTGGACTAGATTGCCTCTGAGGTCTCTTCTAACCATGATTTTATGAGCTTAAGACAGGAACTATCTATGTTCTGTAATAGCATGCCATCGATGATTTTTCACGTCTCTTTTTAATGATGCTTCCTTTTAATTGAAAAATATTCAAAATCCAAGCCACCTGCATGGCTGAGTCATATTTTGTTGTGCAATATTATGTTACATGCCATCTGGTATGATGTAACACGAGAGGGCACAGTGTTCTGTGATTCCATTTAAACATGGGCTCCAGGTACAGGTCATCCCAAGATGTTATCATTCCAGGTTACCTCTGGAAAGGCAGCTCAGCAGTGACTGTTAGTATTGCCACGTCGAATGTAAACATTCATAAAAACGTACATTAGATTGAATGCGCTTTTCCCTTCCAAATGTTGAAAAATTATTGGCATTCATTTGAAGAACTTGTTAACCATCTCAAAATTCTCTACTAGTAAGTATTTGGAATAAGCCTTAAGGCAACTTCTGTTTACAGACAAAGTCTGTACGATATCCAAATACCACTGTGATGTGTTTATAGTTTGCAAAAGAATTAAATATCAAGTCCTGCTGGTTGGGTGTGCATTTCTAAATGAGCATTAAATATATATATGCATGTATATGTATATGTATGTGAATATGTGTTTGTGTGTACACATGCACGCACACACACACACACAATCTTCAAAAAAATTTTCCTATCCAGTGGGTGCCAAGAAAACATTTCAGTTAATTTTCTAACTCACTTCTAGCTGATGAAGGACCTTCTAATGGTTGGTCCTAAGGTCGTTGCTAGAAATTAGTTTATTTCTACAAATGAATTTCACCTGGAAACATCTTGAAATTAACTAGCTCAGCTTGGGCTTTTGAATGGTGATGTTCAACTACTGACAGATGGAGAATTTTGAAGCGAGTTCCAGCTAGTTCTGACAGCCATCACTTCCCACCAACCCTTAGGGAAAAATTAACTTCCAGTAGTGGTGGTGTAAAGATGGGAGGAGGAAAACACTGATGAAACATACCCAATACCTACAGAAGCTGTTTAATATCACGAACTTATATCACGAATATCAAGAACATAGGTTCTTTTTGGGGAGGATGAGTTGATCCAGAGAGTTGAGACAACTGCTATATAAATCCCTTGCAAATTGAGACCTTAGGGAACTAGAAGGAGGCCTTGTAGAGCATGCTATCACTTACAAACTTAAATTAGTATTTCTAGCAAAAGGAGGACAAATGAAAACCCCCAGGGATAGAATCTGCTTCAGGCACATTTAAAGGTTTCTTTGAAGTAGGACCCAGAATGTCCATTTCCTGATCAGTAATCATTACCATTGAATTGATTCAAAGTGGTAAGGCACGTGAGAGATCCTCCACTCCAGCCACCTCCATTGACAGAGGAGGGAAAAGGTCCAGCAAGAAGTGACTTATCAAAGACCACACAGTAAATGGCAGACAGTTCTGGACTCCAATTTCAGGGCTCATTTGAGTTGAATGCATCAAATAGTTAATAAGTACCTACTGCGTACAGACTGCTATATTGTGCACTGAAGATGATGCTGATTTTTAGAAAGGTATGTTCCCCGCCCTCAAAGAGGGCAGTCTAGGAGACCTTAATCATGCATACATCTATGTAGCATCGCAGAGTTCATAAAACACTTTTCTTACAGTAACCCTGTGAAGTAAGATCCTGGGATTAAAAGCCAGAAAGGTCCATAGAAAGCACCTGATCCAATTCTTTCATTTTACAGATGAGGAAATTGAGGCCGAGAACAGCTAAGTGGCTAGCCCAACATCACATTGTGAAGTATCAGCCCCTGGACTAGAACTTAGGCCTTCTGGATGCCCACTTAATAATTACATTTGTAAACCATGGAAAGATGTGCTTATTTAGTTGGTATGCCAGAAGAGGCTATCAGACGTACCTAAATAAGTTTTAAAAAATGTTTTGCATAAGAAGAGTCATAGGATTTGGAGTGGATAGGCTCCTTAGTCCACTCTCTCCTTATTCTATAAAAGATGTAACAGGTTAGATGATTCTGTTGTTATTGTTCAGTCATGTCCAACTCTTCGTGAGTTGGGGTTTTCTTGGCAAAGATACTGGAGTGGTTTGCCATCTCCTTTGAAAGATGAGGAAACCAAGGCAAACAGGTTAAGGGTCCCACAGCTAGTGTCAGGAGGCACATTTGAATTCAGGTCTTCCTGACTCCAGATCTGGCATTCTATCCACTGTGCCACCGAGCTGCCCCAATGACTTGCCTTAGCTCATTATAGAGAAAATGGCAATACCAGGATTTGATCCCAAGCCTTTTGACAGACATCCAGTGTTCTTTCCCCTATACCCAATCCAGGAGTGGGGAAACTGTGGCCTCGAGGCCACACGTGACCTTCCAGGTCCTTGGGCGCAGCCTTTTGACTGAGTCCAAGTTTTACAGAACAAATTCTTTTAGTAAAGGGATTTGCTCTGTGAAGTTTGGATTTAGTCATAGGACCTCGCTTGTGGACCTAGAGGGCTGCAAGTGGCCTCGAGGCTGCAGGTTCCCCACCCCTGGTAGGCAATGAATACAAATAATGAATATAATTTACAACTTGCTGTATGGAGGAAGAAGATATTTGGAAACAAATGTGATATAAGGAAGGATAGAAATAAATTGATATAATTTTAAAAATAAATAGAGGCAATTCATCTTTTAAAAAGGACAAACTAGTCATCCATTAATTAAAAAAAAAAAAAGCCTGACATAGAAGTTTAACTTCGGAAAATGTTTCCCCATTCCCTTTTCTCCCCTACTTGTGAGTACAGATGGTTTGATTTTTCTGTATTTACATTACTAGTGCCCAGCACAATGCCTGGTATGTAGAAGGCACTTAATAAATGCTTGTTGATTGATTCTCAATTCTGAGCTACAACTACATTGGCCTTCTCTCTGTTCCTCACACAATTCCCCTCTCCCTTCTGCTGCACTGGCCATCTATGCCCTAAGCATGGAACACACTCACTCCTCTACTACATAGAATCATTCACTGTCTTGCTTCAAAACACAACTCTAGCACTACCTTCTACCTGAAACCTCTTTTTTTTTGGAAAGCTTTTTTAATCCCCCTATTTGAGTCATCTCTTTAGGGGTGTACTTATTAAAGTTCAATACTTATTTCTTTGGGAAAAACAAACTATATGCACAACACACTTCTGGGGTGAATCTGCATTATTAACATTTTTCTCCATCACTTTCTTAAGTCCAGACAATTAACAAAACAATAAATCAAGCCCTGATGTGCAGTGTTTGCTAATTTCCAAGGTGTAAATGCTCATACTGATAATTTCATAATTGGATACTCCCAGGTGGTAAAACTTGGCTCTAGCACAGCCCTGACTCCCTCCCCTGCTACCTTAAATCACTGTATTACTCCTAAGTTAATTCTATATCTATTGATACACATACTTGCTATTGTCCACAATAGAATATAAGCTCTTTGAGAAAAAGGATTCCTTTTTTTTTCTGGTATTTGTATCCCTAGTGTTTAGCACAGTGCTTGGTACACAGTTGGCATTTAGTAAGCATAAGAATGAGTGTATTCCTCTTCTTTTCCCCCTCTCCCTCTTTTCTTCATTTAAGATTACCTAAATTGGAAAAAAAAAAAATCAAACCAAAACAAAACCCCACAACATCCTATGCTGTCTTATTGAACTTCCTCTATGATCCATGAAGACATTAGGATTATTATGGGATACCCATTTCTTCTTCCCTATTAGAGTGTAAACATTTCCTTATCATATGGTTCCTTTCAGTTGGTCCAATATATTTACCTTCCTAGGTTTCTCTTGACTCTCATGTTTTTACACTGCAGAGATTCTATTCAACTCTGATTTTTTTTTTTTAAACTAGGAAAGCTTGGAAGTTCCCCATTGCATTAAAGTTCCATTTTCCCCCTGGAGGATTATACTTAGTTTTGCCAGACAAGTTATCTTGGGCTGTAAACTTTTATCTTTTGCATATTACAAGTTCTCTTCTTTAAAATGGCAGCTGCTAACTATTGATTTTTGTACATTACTTTTCTCATACGCTGTATTCCAGACAAATTAGATTACTTTTCTCCATACATACATTGCATTTCCCACCTCTGTATCTTTGCAGAAGAATGTGCTCGTTGATCACCCACACTTCACAGAATTGTTAGCTTCATTCAAAACTTAACTTACAGACTGTCTCCCACAGGAAATCTATTCTGATCCTGACAGTTGCTAGTGTAGTCTCCCTTGTAAAGTTCTTTGTATTAACACAGAATAAGTAATAATATTTTGTATTTACTCATCTATATATATGTGGCTTATTCATAACTTTTAAGTTCTCTGAGGGTGAGAGACAGTTTTGTTTTTGTATCACCAGGAAAATAATATTAAAAGTAACTAATATAATACTTTAAGACTTGCAAAGCATTTTACATATCTTATATACATATATCTTCCAATATTATCATAGAAGATCCTTAATAAACATTTGAATTGATTAAAGGATGAAAAAAGGCTAAATACTATTATTCTTATTATTTATTAAATTAGAATAGCTATGGTTGCATTTATAATTTCCACCAATTCACAATGAGGGGAAAACTTTATTTTGTAATGTATTTTGTTTGTATGATGAAATTTTGCTAACTTTTGTTGCTGAATGACTGTTATTTGCTGGTAACTACGTCAAATGAGGTATACTGAGAAAATTATCGACTTTGATCCTAAATATCTTTTGATGAACAAATATATATCCTTAGCTAAAGACATTCAATAATAAGGGTTCTTAATAGTGTTTTTTGTTACAGATCCTTTTGGCAGTCTGGTGAAACCTATGGATTCTTTTTCAGAATAACTGAAGGAAATGCTAAATTAGTTAGGTTAATGTAAGGTTAAGTCAATAAAGCATTTATTAAGACTGCTTGCTACGTGGCAGCTACTGAGTCAAGGACTGGGGAAACAAGCAGGAAAAAAAAAAAGAGTTTCTGTTCTTGAGCTAATAATCTAATGGGGGAAGACAATACATAAAAGGGGGAAGGCTGGGTGGGGGAAAGTAACCTGGTCAGGGGAGTGAGGGTGAAGCTGGGAGAAGGAAGGATGACTGATCTAGGCCGTTCCTCAAAATGAAGGTTCTGGGAAAAATTCATCTATGAGTTTTCAATAGTAAAAATAAAGATTTATTTTTTCTCCCCATCAAAGTTGAACAACCCTCGGAATCCATCTAAGTTAAGAATCTTTGCTCCATTGGTATGATGTTACCTGGAGCTCAAAACGAAAATGGATATGGAGCTACATAACTAAAACTATGTTCTTCCACTGAAGTCCTACTGTAAAACCTCACTGGGGTGTGGAGTTGACCTGGGGTTCTCACAACCTACGCATAAAAGTTGTTGGTCTGTAGGGGTAGGGAGTCTCCTCATAGGCAGTTCCAATAAAATCAGAGGTACAGATCAAATGTTCTTTGCATGAAATATTGTTTCATGGTTTCATAACTGCTAATATGTAAGCTCCATGAGGGCAGGAACCATGTTGGGTTAGAACACGGAAGATTTCCTGATGTCAGTTTGGACAGAATGAGTTTGCAGTATAGAAATGGGGATCCAGTTTGGTACACATAATGAAAGCAAAATGGAATTATCGGGTGACAGGGAAACTAAAGTCAATCAGTGTTAACGTTTTTTCAGCAGATGCTAGAAGGTATGACAGGAAGGGTCACTGAGTGTCATTAAAGGCCAACCCCCCCTCCCCCCGTTTAGTTTGGGACATGAATCTTTTGGCTATCTGTATGACTTTATGCATATGAACATCTTTTTCTAAGTAGGAACGGGAAATAAGAGAAGAGTGGATTTGTAGGGTTGAAAAGCTTTGGTGCTTTGGAGTGCCCTCTAATGATAGAAAAAAAGCACCATCTGTACATACCAAAAGCTAAATTTCATCCAGTTGGGAATATAAGGGGAAGCATTTATTAAGCACCCTGTATGTGCCAGGCACTGTACGAAGTACTTTTACAGATATGATCTTTTTTGGAAGAGTAATTTCTTATTTTTCTGGAAAGATAGGGAACTGGAGAAATTAGGGGTATAGGTGATACTTTCATCATGGCTGCTGACTTGAAGGTAGGACATTTGAAGTTGACAGCAAACTAAGGAAATGGCCATGGAGAACACGGGCACGTATAGCTTTCTGGGCTACGATCTAAGTCAAGACATATGTATGATATAGGCTGTTATGAAGGATTGGAATGCATTAGATGAGGGTTAAGTAGATTGCTCTTATGTACAGACATGCTGATCTGATTTCAAGGGATTTAAAGTAAAAATCAAGAAGGGAGAAATAGGTCAATACAGTCACTAATGCAGATACTATTCAAGGCAGCAGATTATAATAGGTAAAATAGCAGTGGAGGTACATAGTAATTTGGTTATGACTATGAAGGCAGCATGACATATGAATGGGAACACTGGACTTGGAGTCAAAAGACCAGGGATCAAATTCCAGCCCCCTCCATTGGCTGTGTGACCTTTGGCAAGTAACTCAGCCTCTCTGGACCTTATTTTACAATCTTTAAAATAATAAGGTTGGACTAGATCTTCTATAAGTTGATGATTCCAAAACCGTGTCTTCCCAAGGCCCTGGAACAGTCCCTCCAAGTCCCTCATGCACAGCAGGCATCTAATGGAATAAAAGTTGGTTGTATCTGAATTGTTAAAAGTTATATTGAGAGTCAACAGACAGACATTAACCAGGAGGGGAAGTGTGGTTGTAATTGCCCCTTTGGGTATCCCCGGTACTTAGGATAGTGCTTGGAACATAGTAAGTGCTTAATAAATGTTTATTGATTGTGAAGTTGCTATGGGTGAAGAAAAAAATTTGTTTCCTCGTGGCCAATCTTTGGATTAACATCTTTCAACTAAGTTAGGTGGGGTCCTGGAGGACAGAGGCTTGGTTTGTACCCAAAGCCATTCCATTGTGGCAGGGCCTGCTGGAGCTTGGACTCAATCAAAGCAGTCTCTGAGAAAGTGGAGTACAACATGATGCCAGGGAGGGACTTTCCTAAAGGCTGATTTGCTAGTTTGAAAATTATTGGGATGTATTTAAATCAATTGTTACGGTTAACAGTCAAACTCAGATCATAAGAACCTGGTGGTAATAAATCCGATATATAATGTGCTAATCTAAGAGGCCTCTCCAGGATCGCTGCCTTGTTGTGGTGGAGGGGCTTATGTAGCTCAATGAAACCATAGGCCATATGCTGTGCAGGATTACCCAAGACAGACAGGTCATAGTGGAGATTTCTGATAAAAGGTGATCCACTGCAGAAGGAAATGGCAAACCACTCCAGTGTCTTTGCCAAGAAAACGCCATGGACAGTATTAAAATGATAAATGAGATGATCCCAGAAAACAAGTCACTCAAGTTAGAGGGTGTCCAATACACTACTGGGGGGAAGAGCAGAGGAAAACCACAAGTAGTCCCGGTCCCAATGAAGGAGCTGGGCCAATGCTGAAAGGAAGCTCAGCTGTGGATGCCTCTGGTGACGAAAGGAAAGTCCATATTGTAAAGATCAATAGGAACCTGGAATGTAAACCAAGGTAAGCTGGATGTGGTCAAACAGGAGATAAAAAGATTAAATACCAACATCCTGGGTGTCAGTTAGCTTAAATGGACAGGAATAAGTGACTTTAATTCGGGTGATCACTACATCTACCACTGTGGGCAAGAATCCCTTAGAAGAAATAGAGTAGCCCTTACAGTCAATAAAAGGGGGAGAAAAGCAGGACTGGAATATAATCTCACAAATGACAGAATGGTATCTGTTCAAATCCAAGGCAAACTGTTCAACATCACAGTAATACAGGTCTATGTTCCATCCACTGATGCTGAAAGGGACAAAGTTGATCAGTTCTATGAAGACCTACAATATCTTCTAGAGATAACAACAATAACAAAAAAGATGTCCCATTCATCAAAGGGTGTTGGAATGCTAAAATAGGGAATCCAAAGGTAATTGGAATAACAGGCAAGTTTGGCCTTGGAGTACAAAATGAAGCAGGGCAAAGACTAACAGAGTTTTGTCAAGATATCTTGCAGGTCATAACAAACACTCTTTCAACAACCCAAAAAGTGACTCTACACATGGACATCACCAGACGGTCAATATCAAAATCTGATTGATTGTATAATTAGCAGCCAAAGATAGAGAAACTCTATATAGTCAGTTAAAAGAAGACCTGGAGCTGACTGTGACTCAGAGCATGAATTTCTTATGAAAAAATCAGATTTAGATATACTCAACTGAATGCATAATTCCAGAGAATAGCAAGGAGAAATAAGAACACTTTTTAAAATGAACAATGCAAAGGAATAGGAAAAAAAAAACAATAGAATGGGAAAGACAAGAGAGTTCTTCAAGCAAATCTGAGATATCAAGGGAACATTTCACGCAAAAACAGGCATGATATAAGACAAAAATGGTAAGGACTTAACAGAAGTAAAAAGATTAAGAAGAGGTGGCAAGAATATACAGAAGAACTATACAAAAAAGACCTTAACATCACTGATAACCATGATGGTGTGGTTACTGTTTTGGAGAATGAAGTCAAGTGGGTCTGAGGAAGCACTGCTAACAATAAGGCTAGTGGAGGTGAAGGAATCCCAGCTTAGTTATTTAAAATCCTAAAAGATAATGCTGTTCAAGTACTGCACTCAATATACCAGCAAATTTGGAAAACTCAACAGTGGTCACTGGATTGGAAAAGATCAATTTATGCCCCAGTCCTAAAGAAGGGCAAAGCTAAAGAATGCTCAAACTACCAAAAAATGTGCTCATTTCACACGCCAGCAAGGTTATGCTTAAGATTCTGTAAGCTAGGCTTCAGTAATATGTCAATAAAGAATTATCAGAAAATTACCAGAATTACCAGCAGGCTGGTTTTTGAAGAGGCAGAAGTACTAGAGACCAAATTGCCAACATTTGCCGGATTATGGAGAAAGCAAAGGAGTTCCAGTAAAAAAAAAAAAAAAATCTACTCCTGCTTCATTGACTGCACTAACGCCTTTGACTGCATGGGTCACAACAACATGTGGCAAGTCCTAAAAGAGACAGAAATAACAGACCATCTTACTTGTCTCCTGAGGAACCTACATATGGGCCAAGAAGCAACAGTTGGAAATGAACATGGAATGATTGATTGGTTTGTGATTGGTAAAGGACAAGGTTGTATATTGTCACCCTATTTATTTAATTTATATGCAGAGTACATGATGTGAAATGCCAGGCTGGATGAACCAAAAGCTGAAATTAAGGTCACCAGGAGAAATTTCAACCATCTCAGCTATGCAGACAATACCACTCCGATGGCAGAAAATGAAGAAGAATTAAGAAGCCTCTTGATGAGGGTGAAAGGGGAGTACAAAAGGTGGCTTGAATCATAACATATAAAAGCCTAATATCACGTTAACTGGTGCCATCACTTCCTGGCAAACAGAGGGAGAAGAAATGGAAACAGTATCAGATTTTATATTCTTGAGCTCTACGGTAACAGCAGATGGGACTGCAGCCACAAAATTAAAAGATGTATAGTCAAAGCAATGGTTTTTCCAGTAGTAATGTATATGGCTGTAAGAATTGGACTATAAGGAAAACTGAGCATCAGAATCAATGTTTTGAATTCTGGAGCTGGAGATTTTTGAGAGTCTTTTGGATAGCAAGGAGATCAGATCAGTCAATACTTAAAGAAATTAATTCATGCTATTCATTGGAAGTCAAATACTGAAGCTGAAGCTTAAATACTTTGGCTGCATAATAAGAAGATAGGATGCATTGGTAAAGACCATGATGTTGGGAAAGGTTAGAGGGGAAAGGGGATGACAGAAGATGAGATAGATAGTGTTATGAAGCAACAAGAAGTGAGCTTGGACAGACTTTGGGAGATAGTGGAGGACAGAAGGACCTGCTGTGCTGTGGTCCATGGGGTCATGAAGAGTTGGACGTGACATGAACAAAAACAAGAACAAATCTAAGAGGCGTTAATAAAAATGAATGCAAATAATTTCAGTATTCACTGTTATTCACAGACCTGTGGCCTATGAATTAGTTTCAGAACTAGTTTAGGTCCCTAAAAGGTGTGTCTACCTTGAATTATGAGAAAGTTCCAAACAATCAGCCAAATGAAGGGCTGTGGATGGTATAGTATGAGCCCAAGGTACATATCCAATACTGTTTTTGCTATGGAACAAAAACCATGCCCAAACTCAGTTGTAAAATACGCATTTTAAAAATACCAAATAGCAGAGAGAAGAATTAATATATTCTAAACACAAAAATTATTTAGATAATCTATTTACAACTCTATAGGCTTACAAGCTATTAGTATATACAAAATATTTAGGGAAAAAGAGAACACGAGTATAGAAGTTTTAATTTAAATGGTCCTACAACAACAAAAATTGCAAAAACAAAAACTATATTATAATGATAAAGTGATAAGAAATGGGATATCAAAACATGTTAAAAGTATCAAAAATTTACATCTAGTTTTGCTGCTGAAATTTACATTTATTTAAAAGAACACATGAAAGGGAAAGGGGAATTTTCCCCCTTCTATTCTAGGATGTTTTTATGGGATCGAGGAAACCTATAAAGTCTATTTTCAAAAACTTCTTCAAAAGTACCTAGAAGGACACACAAAAGGTATACTTTAGTCCTTCTTAGGAAAACATTCTAGAAAATTAGGCTTGATAAAAGTGGATGACTTTGATTTTGAACTTAGTGTCATGTTTCTTTCTGAAATACTTCTCCCAAATTTTCTCTGTATGCCTGGATTTAGTTCATGGATACTTCTTTTATGTGCTGAAAAAGAAAGATAAACAGAATAATGGTAAAAGTGCCATTCAAGAAATAATTTATTCAACTTTGGAATTATAAACCCAAAGAAGGAAAACACATCCTTAAAATTCAACCATGCAAAAAATAAAATAAATACCAATCTTTTTGGCAAAAGTTGTTAAAATACTATCGAGAGATGCTAAAGACAAATTTTGAGAATTTACATGCAATGATTTCATTAAATCTTCATGGAGTAGTGTTTTTTCACATACGCCAGAACGCTAAATAACTTTTCTATGTAATTTCCTCTTATCTAACTAAAGATCATATTTTCACTATCATTCCCTCCTGCCTTTCTTAGCTCATCAACTTTTCCCTTCTCTTCTCTGTCTTAAATACACACACACACACATTTCCTCAGTTCTGAAAAAAAAAATTAACATTTGATCTCACTGTTTCTTTCAATTTTACAGACTTAAAACAAAGAGTTTTTTTTTATTGAGTTGTTTTGTTTTTAACTTTAACCTTCATTTCCAAACTTATCCCTGTCCACCCCCTATTCAGTTGGCCATTCTTTGTAACAAAGATTTAAAAAGAAAAGTGGAAAAATAAACAGTTCCATAAAACTGACCAACAAATAAAAGAAATCTGACAGTGTATACAATAGTCCACACCCACAGTCTTCCACCTCTCTGCAAAGGCAAGAGGGAGGTGTATCTCATCTCTTTTTCAAGAATTGGTCATTATCATTATAGAGCAGTCAATTTCATTTTGCTTTAGTTCTTTCCATTTATGTTACTATAGTCATTGGGTATAATATTATTTTCCTGTTCTTGCTTACTTTACCCCTGCATCAGCTCATACAAGCATAACTATGTTTCTCAGAATTAACATTCATTTCTTTAGATGCAGTAATATTCCATTACATTCATATACCATAATTTGGTTAGTCATCCCCCAGGAGGTGATGGTTTTTAGTTCTTTGCTACCCCCAAAAGTGCTGTTCGATGATCGCTCTGAACAGTTTGATATACAGGAAGCTTTTCTGGCTTTGATCTCCTTGGGGTATGTGCCTAATAGTAGGATCGGAGGGCCAAAGGATACAGTTTAGTCATCTTTCCAGCATGATTAATTTTCCAGAATCCACTCCCATAGATTTTGAAGTTTACTTGTACACCTTCCCCCTTTAAAACATCATCTACCCTCTGCAAATTAGCCCTTTCCCAAATTATTCATCAGGTGGGCCTTTTGTGATTTGCTATAGCTACGACTATTTTCAGATAGGCTGAATGCTCACTCTCTACCTTGGGGCTTCAGGAATATTCAGTGAAGGCATTTTCATGAATGTTGGCAGCACAGCAGCAAACAGGCTAGGCAGTATGGGTGAAGAAGGCTGAGAAGACTGCTGCTCTGCACAATTGTTAGTAAGTGGCTGCTTCCCCAAATGACCTTGTATCATACTCTTGGGTGAACAGACTATATCCCTAAAGAGAATACAAGTTTTTTGAAGCCAGGTCTGTGTACCCCTGGGACCTCGCACCATGCTCTGCACTCAGTAGATGTTGGCTTATGAGAATCTTTTTTGACTTCCATTAGCTGCTTTTACAACCTGGTGGGTCATAGAAGTGTGACGGTGCTCAGTAGCCAGAGACAGGGAGCCTGGGCAAGGGCAGCAGGTGAAGAAGCAGGTTCTTCAAATTGCTTGATGCATGCAGATTTTTGTTTTAATCAGTCTAATCCTGCACAGAACTCCTCCTGCAGAAACTCCTTCCAACAATGCAGGGCAGCAGCTGTTCTGAGGGTCAGAGAGCTGGCTGGTGCTTGGGGCACTGGGTTAAGGAACTTGCCTGGGACCACAAAGGTGGCATGAGCCAGGGGCAGGCCAAGCACCTGGGTCCTTCTGACTCCCAGCCTAGTCCTCTTGGCACTATGCTGCCCTTAGATGACAAATCATATAAAACATAAACTTTAAATGGATATAACCTCTTAAAAAATTAACTCAAGAAATAGCCCATTGACTTATACTATTATGTCTTGTCTTTCAATAACCATACTCTCCAATTCTGGTTAAGAGCTGAGGAGCAACAACTTACCCTTTGCTGGTCTGCTTATCCTAGAATATTCATGACCTGAAAGATCCTTTCGAACACGCTTTGAAGCTACAGGATCTTGCGTGGTCCTTAAGAAATTGCTGGGTGCAGGACTTGAAAAAAATAGATAGAAAAAATGTTGCTATTTTTACAACATAATAAGTACATATAATTGATGTACGTCAAATGCTTTCTGATTACAAAGGGCTTTAACTATACCCTCTTGGACCTCACAACAGGCTGGAGGGAGAGAGGCCCCAAGGACTGCCCTTGCTTCACAGAAGAGGGTAAAGGGACCTCCCTCTCCCTCTCCTTCCTTAGAGAAGGCTGGGAGGGTCAGAAGAGAAGACATATGGGAAGCACTTCTGTAATCACAGGGATTTATTGTAAGCTTTATCTCAGGGAGGAAAGTACTCGGTAAGCGAGAGGTGAACAACCATTATCTAGTGTCTCAACAATCCAGAACCCCTCGAAGAGGGAGGGAGGGAACAAAAAAGGCCCTCGTGACAGAGAGGGACGTTACAAAGCCCATGCAGCTGAAGCTTATATACTTTAATTATTAGAAACAAGATCTAATGAGATCGTGTGCATAAAAGTGATTAGAAAACCGTAAAGCCCTCTACAAATCGAAGGCAGACTATTATTACTAGAAGCTCCACAGGGCATTTACTTTTATTTTGAATTTTAACAAGCTTAGTTATATGGTTTCTTAGCCTAGATCACAAGCAGCAAATTACAGGACAAGAAAGAAAAAATACTGAAAAGCAGACACAAGAACTCCAAAGCGTAGTGTCTGGGGACATTCACTGCAGGGGCAAAGAGCCACACACACATCTCAATAAGCCCTGAGGGCACACACTGTATCACAGCATCACACAAATGGCGCATGTTTATAATGATGATCATGAGTCATCAAGAAAAGATTCTGTGTTGAAGGAAGGCAAGATACATTTTCGAAAAATTTCCATCCAAACTTGTGAAAAATAAAGATTTTTAGTAAGCTTCAAATTCTTTTAAAAAGACACTTAATGTGGAACAACTCATTCTTGAATAATGCCAGATGAGGTACTATCATTTTATCATGCATCCCTTTAAATTAATCAATTGCTTCATTTAATCAAATCATTAGATTTCCTCCCCCAAGAAACAAAGCATCCTGTAAGCACAAGCCTGTCAGTGGCTATCTTGAGAATGAGTGTTTATTCTCACATCTTATTTCATGGTCATTTTGGATTGTGTCAAGAGCACAAACATTATCTATAGCATCCTTCCTATGGGAAATTTGGGCTTTGAAAAGCACCACTTGAATAAAACTCACATTTCCAGGAATCTAATCCCAGTGTAATCAACTAAGTGGAATGTTTATGTGTGGGTCAAATATACAGTTGACTTAATAAACTTTTTAGCTACACTTTACAAAAAAGTCTTAAGATTTAGTTAAATATTCCACTGATGAAACAAGCTCAATATTCATGTCACAAGAGGGCTTTGTGTTCTGTGTTCTGGTTTTAAGATTACGGCTGTAAAGAGAAAGACATAAAATTTGTAGGGAGGAGTGCAAAATCAAACTGACAAAATTAATGGCCACCAAGAGGAGGGATATGTGTTTTCCCCCTTCTTTTTCACCGAACTATTGCTAGATGCTTCTCTAAAATTGTCTCTGAAGGCTACTAGACAGATCTCATATTCTCTTTAAAAAAAGTTTTTGTTTGATAGGTGATCCCTAAATCATAAACAAAGTGTTAATACACATTATTCAAAACTATTTCTTAGTTAGAATAGCACAATCTCTCCAAATCAGTCCGACCTTAATGGAAGAATAAGGTTATTACTAAATGTCATGAAGATTCCAGCTTTCAAACAATTTGCTGAATATAAGCTAAGTATAGCTAAGCTATACTGTGTTCTGGTTTATACCTGTTATAATATTCTCAGTCAGGTAATTCTGTTGTTATGCTCTATTAATTTATGACTAAAAGTTTATTATTTCCAACTGAAGCAGTGAGTCAACATGAGCTAAATAGTCTTTTGTCGGAATTACTAGTACTTTTGGACTCTCTTCTAATACCTGGGTAGGCAGTAAAAGGGATATATTATGAATATACACACACACATATAGATTAAGCTTGTGGCTAAGTGGAAAATACCAGGGTTTACTACTATCACGCTCATGTAGATTTAATTAAGGAAAAGGAGGATCAAAAAAAAGTAATTATGTACATTTCTAGCATTAATCTCTCTTAACCTTAGTTAATGACAGGATCTAATTACTGGTTCCAGAGGGAACTCAACAGAAGCAATTCTTATGCTTGAAAAAATCAACTTATTTTCTTTATATGTCCTGTTATTGAATACCATAGTGTTAGCTGCTATTGCAGAAGCATAGAACTGTGTTTATATGCCACTAAACATAATGATTCCTGCAACTACGGCAATTTCAAAGTATCAAAAGTAACTGAGAGCTCAAACACCTCTTACTTTCACATCCTATCAGCCATGTGTGACCTTGCTCCTGACTTCTGTATATAACAAAGCAGGCTACCAAAAATGGGCCGGGGATGGGGAAGTGGGGAATCAGTTAGCAATGAGAAAGAAGGAGATAAGGGTATAGCTATACTAGTGTACTTATTACCTTATTATTATCAAAGTCATCCAAGTTAAAAAGCAACATTTGTAGTTTAAAACAAAAACAAACGAAACCATCTACAAAGCCGTACATTAAAAAAGGAAAGTCTAGCATTTTAATTTGGAGCAAGTATGATAATTGGTTTGACTGGGGAAAAATGAGGAATGACAATAATAATAGTATATGATACAGTATATGACATACAGCACTTTGTAAATACCTTAAAATGTCAAATTAACATACATGATCTCACTTGATTCTCACAACACCTTGCAAAACAGGTGTAAACACCACCCCCATTACATGAAAGCTAAGGCTCAGAGAGGGAGTGGCTTGCCAGAGGTCCCCCAGTGAGCTTGTGACTGGCTAACTGAGATGCATAAAACCCCAGGACTTGACTCCAAATACAGGGTGCTTTTCACTAAAACACATGGCAATTATACATCAATGAAAAAAAGAATAACATCTCATTTATAGTACTTCAAGGTTTAAAAAGTACTTTCTTCACAATATCCTTGTGAAGTAGGTGGTAGAAACAAGAAGGCTAGACGCTCTATTTTTCACATTTAAACTGGTGGTTGGCAGAGGCGGCCCCGTCTATTCCTCTCCTAAAGGTCTGATCACTTATGGTAGTAGAAGTCTGGGGTCATTCACTTTTTCATCCATTTGAAAACTCCAATGTGGCATAAATTCATCAGGTGAACACAACAATTTCAGGGTTTAAAGAATTTTCAGCAGTTTTTAAATGTGAAAATAAAAATACAATAAACCCAAATTGGAAGTTTTACTAAATCTGACCTTTCTAGATTGTTAAATTAATACTAACACACCCTATGGATTCAGAATATTCCACAAACATTCTCAAAGGGTCTGCTGTGCTACAGACACTGGATGCCTCATCCTTGTGAATACCACTTTGGATTTCTGGCCCTTTGTTTTACACTGTGCTTTACCTCACCACAACCTCATGGTCAAGGTAGAACAAGCACTATTATCCCCACTGTACAAACAAAGGAGCTGAGAGCCAGGGAGGATCCCCCAGAACCTAAGCAGGAAAGCCAGGATTTGAACCCAAGTTTTCTGTTTCTTTTATCATCAAGGCTGTTATTTAAACTGTAAGTTTAAATAGCTACAGAAAAATGAGAGCATCAGGACATAAAACATAAGGAGAAACTATGGAGTGACAGACAGGTCTACCACTGAACCAGCAATGGGTCCACTTTCTTGAATCTTACCTTGTTAATTTCCGTTTCCTCTTGGCGGCAGCAGTCATTGCCATGTAGGATGGTATTTCATTTGTTATGTGGACAGATGTCTTAGTCAACAATGAAGGGAGGCTAAGCCTACAGTTTATAAGAGTGGAAAATAAAAATAGAGATACTCTTATTTATTTATTTATTTTTTAAGTGGAAAAAACAAACAAAAAAAACAACAAAAAAACAAAAAACAAACCAAAAAAACCAGATAATTTTTCATGATGATAACAAATACAGACCAACATTTTCAATGAACCAAAAATATTGGAGGCATTTCAGGCATCATATCTAGTCCAATCCCTTACTGTATTTGTGAGGAACCTGAGACCCAGGGAGGTAAAAGTATTTAAGGAGGCTGCAGTAACAAGTTCCCCTGATGAATGGCACTCAGTGAGGAGATTGTATACTGAGCTATGGTGACAAATAGACAGTCTTCTACTAGGCCCTCACTTCACTTACCATTTATGAAGAAGCTACTCTATGCACGGCCTTGTGCTCCAATCTGTCCAGCCTGGTAGGACCTATTAGAATTTGTGCTTTGCTGGGACAGACAGAGAGTCACTTCCATAACATGATGAAGCACTGGAATGAGACTTTAGTAAATACACATCTCTCTCTCCCTTTGTCCCCATTTATCCATCTAAATACAGAAACTGCTGCTATCATAAAGCTGTCATGTCACCAGCAGCGAGAAAAGGCATGGGCACCTCTCCTCGCATAAACACGTATAGAATATGATGGGTGAAGTATGACGCAACAAGTAAAGTAAGAAAGCATATGCCGGCTCGGATGAAGTGCAGCGAAAATTGGTTGAAGCTCAGGGATATTTTACGTTCTCTAAGGGTTGCTGGAGTACCAAGAGTTGTCAGACACCATGAGAAATTGTGGAATTTCCTTCAAAGGAAACCTAAAAGTATAACATATACAATAATCCTTTTCAGATGGTTTGGGTAGGCTGGCTTTAAAACCAATAGACAAAGTAGTTCATTCAACCTAATTATTCTGTTAAAATACATTTCCTAGAGGTACCAAAGATGAGACTTGAGGTATGAAATATGTTATGAAATGGCAGAAAAATGAAGAGTATGTATTCTGCTTCAAAACTGGTCTTAATACATTTCATACAGTGTTAGTGCTGAGACAGTCCTTATAGAAATAATGAGGAAAGTGAAGCTCAGAGAGATTAGGGGATGTACATGAGGTCACGTAGCTAGCGGGCGACAGAGATCAGGTGTAGGAACTCAGGTCTGCTGAGCTCCAGGTACTGGCTTTTTCCATGAATAAATCCACACTTAATCTTAAGCAGGAAAAGGAAAGGAATAATTAAATCTATCTGAAGAATCATGAGTAAACACATTTGGGAAATTCCACTGACTGAAATCCCTTAAGCCATACCTTGGTAAAATGGTATCATTTCCATTTGGTTCTAATTCCTTTTCGGAGAATATGCCATTTGTGTCATTGGTGTCTTCATGTATAATAAACGTAGACTCCAAATTCTCTTTGACGCACTCTATCCTTCTGTCAAGAGGTATACAACTTTTTGAAAAGGGAGCATGAAAGAGATTACTGTTTGCATTCAAACTGTTGATTTCTTGAAAACCGGTTCCATATGATGACTGTGAACTGGGATTTTGAATGGATTTTCTACAATTTTCTGGTGTGTATACAATAGCTTGGAGTTCCTGTGTGAAAGAATCATTGAGCTGAATTTTACTGGATGGTTTAGGTCCTCCGGAATGTTCAGTCATCAAGGGAGATTGGATTAATTTCCTCCGAGTTCTTTTTTGTGAAGGAGTTTTCTGCTGATTAATTACTGGCTGCAGATTTTCACTGGAATCATCTGAAGGTATACCTGTTCAGCAAATTAAAACAAAACTCAATGGTTTTATCTAAACTTTTCTCCTACTAATAACATCACTACAATCCCCTAAAAGGGGAACTAATTTCCATTAATTAATATATATCATATATATGTATATATACATACACATACACACACATATATACAGTATAAAAAATACAGAAAATAATAAGGCTATAGGGCAATAAAGATGAACCAAAATTTAAAACTAAGAATCAATTTTCAAAAAGTTGTAATAGAAGCCCCCAAAACTGATCACATACAACCCGTCCACAGACAAATAATTAGTATTGGGACTACATTACAGATATCATCAACCTGGGGTCCTGCTGTGTAAAAAAACAAGAATAACCTTTGGCCCTACAAAAATCTCAAGGGCATGCCTCATTTTTATATCCAATTTAGGAGTAAGCTTTAAAAGGAAAACAACAATAATTTGTAGATGTAACAATCAGTAACTTTTAAACTACAGCAAAGTCTACTTTGGAATTACTGAGGAAAAGGCTAGTCTGATTTACGACAAAACAACAGTATCTCATATGGTCAGGAAGGTTTTGGTTAATCAAACATTTGTGGATCATAGTGAAGAAGTGCTCTGAATTCTTTTGTCTGATAAGGGTATGCAAGTTGTTATATCACAGTATCATGGATTTAGAGGTGGAACCTGACCATCCATGATCTTATTTTAATAAGTATTTTAATAGCTATAGTTAAATCATTTTTTTTTTGGTAACTACATGTGTTTTATTTTCTGCTCTTAAAAAACATTGTCCTAAGTAGGTATCTGTGGGATTCGCCAGCCTGTGAAAGGATCCAGGACACAAAAAGGTTAAGAAAGAATCCCTGATCTAGTCCAACTCCTTCATCTGACAGATGAGGAGACAGGGAGGCTTGGAGGTGAAGTGACTTGTGTAAAGTCACACAGATAATAAATGGTCAAGCTGGGACTCGGACCCAGGTCTCCTGATTCTGAATCCAACACTAATTCCATTGTATTTAGACCGTCAAACTATTAGGATACAACAACACACATTTAGTATTAAAATACACTAAAAATATTTTCATCTATGATTCTGAGGATGTCAAATCATTTTGATGGATATTGTGGTGACCATACAGAAGTACTGGCTCAAAGAGCTGTGATTAATAGGATACCATGCACAGAAAGTTTGGTACTTTTTAAAATAACTTTTTAGCAACTACAGTGAGCCTAACCAGGGTGGATCTTTCGGAGTCTTTGGAATGCCCTCCTCCTTCCTTTCTCCTTGGAAACTCTTGTCTCTGTGAGTTCCTAGAGGACAAGACTGTCCCATCTTGTTTCTGTATTCCTAGGCCCCACCACAGTGCCTCGAACATAGAAGCTCCTTAACAGATATCTGCTGAACTGAATTCCAAACTGTTTCCTCCAACAATGATCACTAAGTAAATCACTGACTTTTCTTTGTTCTATTTCTGAACTTAGAGATAGCTATTGCTTTGTCCTAATTCACTTACTAATACCATCGAAGTGCTCTCTCTCCCCCATTCAATAAAAAACAAAACTAAAAAAATCACAGAACCAAAAAACTGAAAAGCCAACCAACCAACCAAACAAAAAATAAACCCCAAATTTTTTTGAGGCTCCCGGGTTTGGTCAGAGAGACCACTTCCTTCTACCTGGGCCCAGAATTGCCTAAGATCTTCTTTTTTCAGCTCTTGCCCTGGAAAGAGGTCTTCAGTGACTACATTTAAAATTTTCTCATCTCTTAAAAGTTTTTAAACTTAAAAATGTATTTTCCTGACTGGATAGTTGCCCTATAACTGACTTTAGTCATGCCCCTCTATTCTTCAAGATTCTGACCCTAGACTCTAGAACAGTGTCTCCAAACTTGTGTGACTACATACCATTACCATTAAAAGTATATTGGAACATGTAACTCCATGTGTCTATTTACTTACTTATAAACTACAAACAAGTACTACTATAATTAAAATAAACTAAGGAGGATATGATAAAGATAAAATAATTGAAACTAGAATCAGTAGGTACCTTTGTAGTTCCTGCTTTGAAAGGATATTATATAGACATAACATGTTAGCTTATAACTGAATTATAAATGCCCCAAGGGATCCCAAACCTGGTACAGAAGTGAAGTTTGTGAATTTATACAGTGAAGGGAGTGGGCAAATTTTGAGGAACAAAGGTAGATCTAGTTATGTTGGCGACAAGCCCCATGACTGACTGGCTATCACAGGGAGAGGAGGATGCAGTCCACCCTCCCATCCCATGATAGATGGATTGATCACATACCATTTGAGATCAGGCTGTCCTGAATTTGGAGACCACTAGTTCAGACTCCTAAGGGCAACTGGAAAACGGTTGGACCTTTGATGATTTGAATATGCCAATAACCGGTGCCTTCACTGTTTGTCTTTTTAATGTATGATAAAATCTAAATTAGCCAGAAAAATTTCTCATCTCTCAAATACTATTAGTGAAGTTCTACAATTTCACCCTTCAAATGTCATAAAATCTTTTGCACCTGTTCTCTTCATTCTCCTTGCTATCACCCTAATTTGGCCCCTCAATACATCTTCTCTGGAAGATAGCAATTAGTCAATCAAGCAATCAACATCTATTAATCTCAACTACGCACAAGCTGGGCAACTAGATGGCACAGTGGATAGGGCACAGGGCTTGGAGTCAGGAAGAATTCAAATCTGGCCTTAGACACTTAACTAGCTATCTGACCCTGGGCAAGTCATTTAACCCTGTTTGCCTCATTTTTCTCATCTGTAAAACGAGCTGGAGAAGGAAATGGCAAAGCACTCCAGCACCTCTGCCAAAAAAACCCAAATGGGGTCATGACTGAAAACTGAGCAACAACATGAAGCAGGTGCCATGCCAGGCCCTGGGGATATAAAGACAAAAAGAAAATGTCCCAGCTCTCAAGGCTTTTACTTTCTAAGTTCTAAGGGGGTGGGCCACGTGAACTTAGAACACCTACAAAACCAAGGCCTCCTGGTTGAGGGAGGCGCCAGGAAGAGCCAAGTGCAGAGGCAGCCAGGGCCACTGAGCTGGGTCAGGAAGGAGCTGTGAGCAGGGCATGAATTCCAGGCATGGGGACAGCTGGGCAGACCAAGGCCTGTACAGAGAGGGAAGGGGGGTCTTGTGTGAGGAGTGGCAAGATGGCCAATTTGGCAGGCCTGCCAAATGCATGGAGGGGGATGATGTGTAATAAGGCTGAAATGGCAAGATGGGGTCAGGTTATGAAAAGATTTATTTTATTTTTAAATTTTAAGAAATTACTTTCTAGCCATTTACTTAGACAATGCTCTATTTAGGGAAACCTTGGCATTCACACATTTTCTTTTCTACTTTTAAAAAATTAATCCTTATTGTTATGTTTATTTTTCACATCCCCTATATTTCTCAATGTATTCCTCCTCTTACCCCCTCCTGGACAATAATCCCTTATAACAAGGGATAAAAAAGAGGACAAAAGTTCAGCAAAAATAAACAACACATTGAAAAAAATTTTCACATTTATATGTATTGTTACACAACCATAGGCCTCCATCCACTTCTGCAAAAAAGCAAACGGAGGTGCCTTGTGGAGAAAAAAAACAACCCAAAAAACTTTAAATACCAAACACGATTTAAAGGTCACAGAAGTATTATATGCTAGCTATTAATAGGAAGTCATAGTAGATTATTAGGGGCATGGGGAACACTGGCAAATGTGAAATGGTCAGACATGAGCTTTATAAAAATCAGTTTGGTAGATGACTACATAAGGGAGAGTCTTGAGGCAGAAAGACCAACTAGGAGTTTACTGCTAGTAGTTCAAGTAAGAGGTGATGAGGGCCTGACCGAGGGTGGTGGCTGTGTGAGAGGAGAGAAGGGGATAGATGTGAGAGGTGTTGAGGAGGTAGAAATCACAAGGTTGGATATTTGGAGTGATGGAGAGTGAGGTAAGGATGATACCAAAGTTAAGAACCCAAGTGACTAGAAGAAGGGTGGTACCATCAACAGAAATAGGGACATTTAAAAGAGAAGTAGGTTTGAGGGGAAAGACAGTGAATTGTTTTAGTTATGTTGCGGTCAAGATGCTTATGGAAGAAACATCTTAAACCCATGGGAGCTGATGAGGCCACCAAGATAACAGACTACGTATACAGAAAAGAAAAGAAAAGAGGGCCTGAGAACTAGCCTTGGGTAGACTCACAATTGAAAAGAATTTCATGGATGAACCAGCAAAAGGAAATAAAAAGAAGCTGTCAGATAGGCAGGGGCAAAACCAAGAGAAAGCTCAGCTCTTAAAAACAAGAAACCAGACAAGAAAGTAACCAGGAGGAGAAGATGTTGTAAGCCAGGTCAAATGCTACATGTAAGATAAGAAGGAAGAGGACAGAGATAAGGCCATTAGAATTGGCAATATAGTCATTTTCATTTAGTTGAGTGATAATGTTAGAGTTCAGACCACAGAAGATTTAGGAGAAATTACGAGGAGGGGAAATGGAATCAATGAGTAAAGATGATGGCAGGGATTAGTGAGTAAGATTTAAGTATGGGGGAGACTTAGATGCAGGAAAAGGAGTAATAAATAGAGAGACTGAAAATGAGAGAGAACAGAAGATGATGGGGTCAGTCTAAAGATGGGAGGTCTTAGGACCAAGGGTTCTATAGAGAAGTTGGTCATTTTGAGTGCAATAAAGGAAAAGACAGTAGGGAAAGGTGGCCTAGATTTTCTTGACAAAGACTTGAGGTCCTCAGCTGGAGGTGGGGTTGGGGGGCTGTCCAAGGCTTGATCTAACCTCCTAATAGATCACAGTACAGTGATCTAGAGTACAGTCTGTCCCCTTTGCCCGCCCCCCCCCAATCCATACTATACTCTGTGGATAGATGTAAGCATCATACAGCATAATTCTGGTCACTTCAATCCAATTACAAAAAGTTTCAATGGCTTCCCACTACCTACTAAATTTCATAGACCATTAAGCAAGATTTGACCCCAGTGTGCCATTCATTTTTGGTCTTCCATTGCTCCTTTCCTGAAGCCAACACGCTAGCTAAAGCAACCCACTTGCTGTACTGTTTCTGCATGCATTGTCCTAATGCTTGTGACCTATCTGCCCAGCTATTCTTCAAGGCCTTGTTTTTACTGCCATTTCCCTCCTGAAGTTCTCTTTTTCTCCTCTGAATGACCATGGCATTTGGAATCTTTCATGTTATACCTTATATTTTTTATATATGAATCTTATCTTTCCATTTGACTGTAAGCCCCAGGAGGAACTTAATTTTTTTTTTGTCTCATCTACATAGCCTAGCACAGTACTTTACACATAGTAGACAGCTATCAAATACTTGCTGAAAGAATGAAATTGGGTCTTTGGTTAAATCAAAAACCACATTCTCCTTCAACCATTACTTTTAAAGAAAAATTTTTAAAACTTATCAGTACACTTTTCTGTTTTACTAAGTCAAATAAATCAAGATTACTCCTCCACTGTGACTCAGTATTTTAAACATAAATTTTCATAATCTGGTACTATAGACATGGATGATGCTAGAGGTAGACCCTGGCCATTTTTGGAAGTTTTTGTTTTCCACTTTTCCTTCTCTAAAGGCTGAATAAAGGACAAAATGAAGCTTTGGCTAATCCAATTAATTAGTTAACTGAAGAGCTATTGAATGGGCATAAGACACTCTTGTACAAAACCAACTGTACTTTTTCACTTCTTGGCTTAGGAAAAATGTTTGCAGCCCTCCAAGCAATGCACTTGTATTATTCCATGGTTGGTATTTCTTCTGGGCACTGAAAATCACATAAATCCTACCTCCTCAGTTTACAGTTGAGGAAAGAGACCCAGAAGGAAAGCAACACTTTCAAAGTCACAGAGTGGGTTTTCACTTGGGGTTTGTGGCTACTTAGAATGTTTTTTAGAGTTCTGAAATTATACTGGGGACTTGAAAATTCTTAATCGTAGGTGAAATGTGACAAGAGAAGAGCAAATTAGAAAAAAGAAAAACCTAACAATGTACAAATAAAACCAGGAGTCCCTCCCCAAATTTAACTCCATTTTAGTTATTTATTAGCTATTAAAAAAAAAAAAGCCCTGAAGCTTCACCTGCATGTTATCAGTCCATAAATGCCTACCAATGACTGTGAAGGTGCTAGTGTGTCTTTTCCTTTTTTCGAACACTTTTTCTATATTAGGTAATGTCTTTGCTGGGGTGAACAAGCAAAAGACAAATAAGAGAATTCAATTCAAGACAGTACTTACTCCATTTCAAACCAGCACAACCAAAGTTGCCAGAGATCTTTAAATATTTAGAGGTTGAAATGATTAGTTTTGAAAAGAATAACAGTGGAGTTGGTTTTCATGATTTCTGAATGCTTGCTATAAGAAAATTTATCAAGAGAAGAAAGGCTTTGACTTAAACTTCCCTCAATCACTTGTTAAGAAGTCTCATTCCAAAAAAAGTACCCAAATTTATAAGTCTCAAAAAATATTATTAATGAAATGTTTAATGTTTACATACTATGTTAATGCATTTTGGTTTTGGACAGGTCAAACTTATAATATAGAGGTATTTTAATATACTCTATATAATTTGTAGTAATTAGGACCTTTTTATGATCTGATAATCACCAGACAATAAATGATAATACATAATTTATGCTCAGTTTGTAGGACAGGAAGACTATTTTGCTGTTTTAAATCTGTAATGGTTTATAGTTACAACCCACAATATGTATAACTGGAAAGATGGAACCAAGATTTATATGACGTTGACTACTTAAAGAAAATGGTGTTTCAGAAATCCAGAAAAGACAGTTACACAAAAGAAGGAAGTTGTCACCAGGTGCAGCAGCAGCATGGTACAGTAGAAAGAATAGCAGAAAGTAGAATTAGCATCTTAAGATCAGGGCTGGCATCCTGGATCTGCTACTTACTACTACCTGCATGATCCTGAAGTCATTTCACTTGTCTTTTTCTCATTTTCCTTATTTATAAAATGAGAGATTTGGACCAGATGACTTCTTAAAGGTTCTTCTAATAATATTATCCCATCAATGTAATCTTCTACTCTAATTAAGTTGAACAGCATTGATTAAGTGCCTGTTTTATGCAGAATACTCTGGTAGGAGGTGGGGAAGATACCAATGCTGGGATGCAATCCCTATCCTTACAGAATTAGTTTAGTACCAAAGGTGATATGTGCATAAAGCAACACACAAATACATGCCTTGGGGAATTATAACCGGTGCTGTTGAAACTTGGGGGAAAGCTTCCTGGATCAGATTTTCTTTGGATTTAAAAGCTATTTTAAATACCTTTTAAACATATTCTAAGGATAGGGAATAGGGTGAGCAAAAGTACAACAGTTTTAGAAAGCTCCAGGCTTGCTCAGGGGACAGTGAGTAGTCCAGTTTGGATGAAACAAAATGGGTAGTGAAAAGTAAAAGGAGAAAGAGCTGGAATTGTATGATGGCACCAGATCACGGAGGAATTTGAGGGTAGGCAAAGGAGTATGAATCCTACCTGGTGGGCAAGACGAAATGACAGAAGATTTTTGAGCTGGGGAGTGACAAGGACACATTTGTGCAGGTAGAAGGTTAAATCTGGGAGTAATACAAAGTATGGTTTTTAGTGAGGAGAGCAGAGGTGGGCAGACCTGTTGGGTTATTCCCTGTACTAGAATACAGACAGGAGAGGACGAATTCAGGAGGTACCGAAGAAGCAGAAATGATAGGACTTGGTAACTGAGTGGATATGAGAAGACAGGGAGAGGGAAGAGTTGAAAATAATGCCCAAGTTGTAAATGTGGGAAACTAGGTGAATGAAGAGTCCTGTCATTGACAGCAATAGCTAGGGTCAGAAAGTGGAACAAATTAAGGGAAAAGCTAATATACTTAATTTTGGACATGTGTTTGAAAGGATGGTGGGAAATGCAGGAAGCAATTTCTCCTTGGGTAGCTGGAACTTGGAACTGAGATCAAAATTAGATTTTAGTCCCAGGAGTGCCTCAGTAGAGGGGAACCTGAAGCTGTAAGAGCAGAGGAGATGGCCAAGAAAGAGAACACAGAAAGAAGGAGAGAGACAAGAGCAGAGTCTTGGGCAACAGTCACCTAACGAGCCCTGAGGAGAATCGAGTCAGTACAGGAGGCAGAACAAAGAATTCACTTTAGCCCATTCTCCAGTTGCAGCTCTGCTGGCCTTCAACTCCATGGAACAAGTCCCCCACCCTCCCACTTTCCAACTTCCTTTTTTGTGCTGTGTTCACTCATTAGGTTATAAGCTCTTCGAGGGCAGGGGCTTTCTTTTCTTATTTGTATCCCCAAGAGCTCGGCACAGTGCCTGGCATAAAGCTGGTGCTTTATAAATGTTCACTGAATTGAGTGAAAAATAGAAAGGGTGTTAACTCAGAAGTACAGGAAAGAGGAAGGATGGTCAGTGGTATTAAATTCTGCAGCAAAGAGGCAAAGGAAGATAAAAAATGGCAGCTGGAGTCAGTTGGAATCACTGCTGTGCTCCAAAAGAACAGTCTTAGTAAAACAGTGCAGAAATTATATTGCAAGGCATGGAGGAGAAAGTGTAGGCTTGGCATAGCAGAGCTGGTGAAAAGAGAAATGACAATGTCTGAATGGGATAGAAGGAGCAAGGTGAGGAATGTTGGAATTGGGGTGACCTGGGTAAGTTTGTAGGTGGATAAGAAGAAGCAAATGATAAGGAAAAGATTAATGATGAACGAGAAAGAGGCTAGCTGCTAGAACTAGGTTCCAGAGGAGGTGGGAACCCATTCTGGAGGAATGAGAACAACGGCAAAGTTATAGGGATTAGCTCCTTAGAAAGGGTGGGTCCAGGGGTGTGTTAGGAGGCCAGTTCCTACCAGCTGAAGAGAAGATTTGCTTTCACACCTTGGAAACTGATAAATGCTACAAATCAGAGCTTGATTTATTGCTTTGTTGATAGTCTAGACTTAAGAAAGTGATGGGGGAAATGTTAATAATGCACATTAAACTTAAAAGCGTGTCTTGCTTACAAATTTTTTTTGGAAGAGCCGGTTGTTAAACATTTACCAGCACATCCTGGGAGAGCCTATCCTCTCCTCTGACAGGAAATAAGGGCAGAAAATAGCAACTATTATGAGAGTTCTGAGGAGTAAAGGAAGGGAATTGAGAGAGATATTGTTGAATGGTATTGACCTTTTCAGTGAAGTAACACTCTTCGTTTGGGAAGGAAAGTGATCTATTTCACATTGTGGTTTCTAGGAACGTATGGTGGCAAAAAACAGGGTTTCAAAAAAGGCTACACAGTGGGGGAAAAAAAGGAAAAATAAGCACTTGACTGAGCTAAGGAGAGGATAGACACTAGTATATATCTTGATTTTGTTTAAATGAGCAGAAATTCACAGAATAAAAAAAATGTTATGATCTTCAGTTAAGTATGAAAATACATTCCCAAATTTTATTCACCACTTAGAATAATTTAAATTTCTGAAGATAACTGAAAATTGACTATCTGAATAAAAATAATATGCGTTATCTCTAGTATTTGTTTTATAGGTGTTGATTGGATTTTCTTTTTCTCTGTTGGCTTGGAGGTATTTAATTTGAAAACATGATGACCCCAAATTCTTTAAGTCAACAATCCGGCAAAACCAAAACCATCTAGGATATTCACAATCAAGACTAATAAAAGAGGACTGCTATACGTTCACAACTGTAACAATTCCCTGAAACCACCCTCCGTTTCACTATATTAAAGCCATCCTTCGTGCTGAAGTTAAAAAACAATCAAAGAAATAACTGAAAGATAAAACATTATGTATTTCAATAAACTGAAACTTTCAGCCAAGTTAGAAAGCAGTTACCACAAACTACCACTAACCCACAAGCAAATGCTTTATTCTTAAGTTTGTCGACAACGTGTTATACAATGGCTAAGTGCACAATTAACGTCTAGGAAATGAAATTTAAAAACAGAAAAAAGAGATCTCTGATCCCTCTGTTACCAGAGAATTTTACTTTTCTGAGAACTAGATAAATGAGATCCAGATCTTAAAATAATTTTCCACTCCCTTTTACATGACATTTGTCAAATTTTCCATTACCAGATATTTTTATACTAAGGCTGCCGTGTAAAGACAGTGACTTTTCTCCACTGTGCTGCTACCACCAATTTGGTGGCTATTAATAGCTGGAAGATTAACTTCTTTTCCCATGAGAGGCAGCAGGGGTATAGAGGATAGAAAACTATACAGAGGATAGAGAACTGAATTGGGAGTCAGGAGACTTGGCTTCTATTTCTGTCTCCACCAATGACTTGCTGAGTGACCTTGGGCAACTCACTTAAGAAGCCCAGGCCTTAATGCCCCATGGTAAAAAGGGCTAATACCCTATCACCTATCATTTGGAGATGTTGAAAGGGAATCTTCTAGGATTGGACATTGATAAAATACTCTGAGCTCAGACAGATGCCATATAGATATAAGTAATATTACTCTACCTGCAGAGGGAAAAGCATCTCTTATTTTCTAATAATTCTACTGGGAGGTTAAAAAATACTTTTAATTTTTACCAATGTCTTGTTTTCTTTATTAGGTTTCAATCTACAAAGTGCCCCATTACTGTGGTCCCTAAAAAAATGTATACTGTATCATGGGTTACAAATGGAGCTTACCAAGCTGTGTGACCTATAGTCATGGGACCACTTTGGGCTTTGGTTTCTTCAACTTTGAAAAGGGGACACTGAATGGTTCTTTAGTGCTCAGAAGAGTCAATAGTCCTAGTTAATCCCCTCCTTCTTAAAATTCCTGCCCTGGGCTCAGCTGTATGACTAGGGGTGGTTGCATAAGTGCTAATGTCAAACCAGACCAGGCTTCACTTTCACCACCCATCCATCTCCTCACCCCAACCATCAAGACATTTGCCTGTTGCTTCATGTACATTTTCTTACTTTCTACTTTTTGCTCTGGGAAAAGTAATCAAGATAATGGTACCAATAGTATCATGTGTGTAAATTATTTTCCTCCACAATAGCAATGGACTCATCATATTTGAACTCCAGTAGACAGAACTTAACATGCTTTAATGGTTATGAAATCAATGGTTTCGGTTGTAAATATGTTAGAATGTGGAAGTGTAGAGAGCTGGTTTAGTAACTCAGTATTTTCCTTGTATATGTCAGTAGAAAGAAAACAAAAGTAGTAAAACAACAGAAGAGAACAAATGTAAACAGATGAGGTCTGGGCTAGTTTGGGCACAACTCTCAAGGTGCTGAGGGATCGATTCAGTCTGAAAGAGGAAAGGATACCAAAATGCTCCGGGAAAAAGTCACAGAGGTTAGATACTGCCACAGAAAAAAATGGAGAAAATATTAATAACTATGGATAAATACACCTACTTCTCAATTTCTACATGATCTTTAAGAGGATAATATACACAAGTACCAAGGGCATCTTTGTTGAAGGTATGAGAACAGGTTTTCACAACCATAACAATGTTATACACACACATACGTATGTATATGTATATGTAACAGCAGATCAGATTTTTATGGTTAAATACTTTAATACAAAGGGCAATATAAGATGCCACCAAATTTGTTTGACAACTATAAAAAAGCATTTGATTTTGGAGAGCAACACGCTACCTTAAAAGCTTTTCTCCGACAAAATGATTCCTATGCATGTGTCTCCAAATGCTGGTTCATTGCTTTGCATGTGGGAGGTGGTTATTAAATGTTTGTTGAATTGAAAGCTTCCCTGAGAATCAACTTTGAAGACCCACTGAGTATTGATATCCAGGAAGGCACAAAACAGGGTGATGTATGCTCACCAAAGGTGTCTGCAACTGCCATGGATTTGCCATCATGAATTACCCCTTAATGGCTAAATCTAATGACCTTCTCTCAATCCACATCCTACTTGTCCTCTCAGCAGTTTGGACACTGTCATCTTCTTCTTCTCCTTGATACTGCCCTCTCTCTAAGTTTTTATGACACTGCTCTCTCCTGGTTCTCCTCCTCCCTGCCTGATTGTTCCTTCTCTGTCTACTTTGCTCAAGGATCTTCATCCAGGGTCATGCTTGATATTGTTCTGTTCAACATTTTTATCAATGACTTGGATAAAAGCATAGCTATTATATTTACCAAATTCACAAATGACACAAAACTAGGATGACTAGCTAACATACTGGTTGCCAGGATCTAAAAAGATCTTAATAGGAGATATAATACACGGAGCCAATTCTTATAGGATGAACTTTGATAGGGATAAGTATAAAAGTATCATGGAAGCTGGAAAAAAAAAGCCAAAAAACAGCTTCCCAAGAACAAGGTAGAGGAGACATGGCTAGACAGTAGGTCATCTGAAATCCCTCCCTAACCCCCAATCCCCCCCAAACCCAACAGATTTGGGAGTTTCAGTGGACTACAAAGTTAGTGAGTCACCAGTGCAAGATGTAACCAGATGCACTGTAGCCAAGACATTATTAAAAGAAGCAGAATGTCTAGAACTGGGGAGGTGATATTTCCATTGTACAGAACACATGTGGAGTCCTTCATTCAATTTCTGGTGCCACATTTTAGGAAGGATATTGATAACTGGAGTGTCTAGTGAAGGGTAATAAAAACAGTAAAGAGTCTCAAGATCATGGAGTATGAGGATTAGTTGAAAGAGTTGTTGTTGTATTTAACCTTAGAGATAAGAAAACAGAAGGGGGACAGGATGTTTTTTTTTTACATCTACAGAATTAATCATTTGGAGGTGGAATTAGACTTGTTCTCTTTGACTATAGTGATCAGAACTAGGAGAAATCATTTGAATTTGCAAAGCGGCCCCTCCTCATCCTTAGAGAGATAGTACCCAATGGAGCATCTTTCACATAAGCAGGCAAGTCACTATAGAATTGACTTAGTTTAGCTCTATAACCCAGCATTCAGTTGATTTGAATTGACTAGGTAGGAAGAAGACATGGATTTATTAAAGCTGAAGGAATTTTTTTATACACCTAAGTTACTGGAAATTGTATTTATAATCTACAATTTATTTCCCATTTTATAGCAAATAGTTGTGATTTCATTAGTAGCTTTTGTTTCCCTAATGTCATTTTGACCATTCCTTCTTTTGCTTTTTTCTGCATGGAGATGCAGGTTGTTTCGCCTGTTAGAAATGTAAGCTCTCTGATGGCCAGAATAGTTCTGTTTTGGTCTTTGAATCCCTAGTACCACTCACGGTGCCTGGCACACAGTGGACAGTTAATAAATACTGGCTGATACAATGAAGTAGCACCTGAGCTAGGCAATGAAAGAAGAGGAGGCAAAAAAGTGAAGATGGATTTTGGGCATCAGTGCATAAAAATATCCGGAAGCAGGAAAAAGCAGAATAAGAATTAGTAATTACAAATAATCTGGTTTGTTTGGGATGTGAAGTCAATTAGGGTCTTTAATACAAAGACAAAGATAATACTATCTATTTGTTTGATAATGGAGGTTTTTGTTTTGTTTTGTTTCTTTTGAGCAGGATAAAACCCATTCCTGACATAAAATACTTTGTGTGTGGGTGGTGGGGGAAGGTGGGTCTGGGGAGGTAGTAGATCAGTAAGGAAGCTATTATAATCTTCCAGATAAAAGTTAATAGAAACCTAAACTAGGGAGCAGTGGAAGGTGAAAGAACAGGATGGCTATTATAGAAAAGAAATTATGGATATAGACTTCCTAAGATCTGGTAACCAAAGGGATGTCAGGAGTAAGGGCCTCAAAACAGTCAAAGGTACAGGAGAGATTTTGAGTCCTGGGCCCAGGTAAAATGGCAATACCATAAGTGGAAATGAGGAAGTCCAGAGGCACAGGTTTGAGGAATGTTGATAAAGTGATCAGAGAGATAGAAGAACGAGGAGACAGAGAAACATGGAATCTGAGAATATCAAAAATGGGGGAGTGGAGGGGAGGTATAATGGAGGTATTTAGTGCCTAAATTGAAAAGTTAAAAACTGTCTTAAAATTAAAGATATACTTTGTTGGGTTATTCATAAACAGCTGACAGTCTCTTGTGTGTAAGGCTTGAAGGCACAGCATAATGGAGCACCATAATACCACACAATGAATATTGCACCCTGAAATTGTCATCATGAAGAATTATGGTTAACATCTTTATAGGCTCACAAGTATCTTAAAGATTCAATCAAGTAGCATTTCAGGTTCTAATGCTTAGAAAACAAAAAGGTCAACACTAAGAGAAGTAATAATTTAGCAAGTGCTATACCAGCCATAGGACTCTATAGATTGGCTTCATCAAAAAGCACTTAATTTTTTTGAGATGAAGGAGACAGCTGAGAATACAGTAAGAGTGAGGAGCATGATGAACCATCAGCATCACAAAGTGCTTATGGACCACCAGTGAAATTCAGGTTTAAAAGCTGTCAGGTATACAGCCGCTGAAAGGTTTTGAAGAGCTTCTTTCCCTAACCAAACAATAGCTTTAGTTCAATGAAGCCAATTCTGATTTGCGTAACACTTATCCATTAACATTTCAGGAAACATTTTAAAATATTTATGTGATACTTTAAGGGAACTTATATGCAACTGAAAATGTGCCTTTCATGGAAAAGTGGTTAGTGTTCTATTAATCTATTCCTTTATTATCACCAGAGGTTCCCGCTTCAGAAAAAAGTTGGGCTTACTGTAAGACACTGGAGGTTCTACAATGCCCTCAGAGAGGCTTTAGAAAGTCTGACAAAAACATTTTGGTGAGATTTCCAAGATTCTGAAGCTTCTTAAAGGACTTTTAAATATTGCATCCACTTGCAAAATAAATTGTTAAGGTTTACACTGAAACCATGAAGTCGAAGGGAAGTATTTCCAGAGTAAATAATTTGCTGAAATTATGCAATATTACATATGATGCAAGCATAGTAACATTTCCTTAATTGTCTAGTACAAAAGTATGTCATTACCATAAGCAAAAACTGGGGGGGGAAACTATCCTGTCAAAATAAGACTCACAACATAGAATTAAATATTATATATATTTTTCTAGATAGGATGACTTTTTTTTAGAAAAAGAACTAGATGTAAAGGAACTATAAAAGAGTGAGCCATGCACTCCCCCCCCCAAAAAAAAACCACTAAAAAAACTCTTGGTCCTGATGTATTCAGAGGAGAATCTATCAAACTTTAAAGAACAATTAATATTATTACTATGTAAATTATTCTCTGAGATTCAGAAAAAAGCCTACCAAATTTATGAGAAAAACAATAGTCTCAATACCTAAACTAGGAAAGATAAGGCACAGAGGGAAAATTATATACCAATATCATTATAAATTTAAAAAATACTGTCAGAGTAAAGCAATTCATTCAAGAAATCACTCATTATGATCAAGTTAGTTATACTGAGAGTGCAAGGATGGTTCAACATTAGAAAAACAATAAACATAATCATATTAAAAACCAAGACCTCCAAATCCACATGATTATCTCAAATAGGCACAGGAAAAGCCTTTGATAAAGTACAACATTCATTTATGCTCAATTACACAATTTGTGCTAAAAACCCTATAGTATAGGCATAGAAAGGGACTTATTTTTAATATCATAAAAAGTATCTATCTAAAACCAAAAGCAAGCACCATATTCAATGGTGATAAACTAGAAACTTTACCAATTAAATATAGAAGGAAAGAAAAGATGCCCACTCCTTTACTATCATTTGAAAAAGTTCTGGAAAATGCTAAGTAACAAGATAGGAGAAAGTGAAGGCATAAAGATGAGTTAAAATGATCCCTAGTTGTTCATGACATAATGGTTTCCTTACTTAGAAAATCCTAGGGAATCAGTAAAAACAAAACAAAAACTAACCCTAATTCAGATAATTAATAGCTTCAGCAAAGTGGTAGGCTACAAAATAAACTTCAAAAGACAGGAGAATTTCTATTCAGTGCTTATAACTGGGCCAAACCAATAAAAGTTAATTTACGTTTTTAATGCTTTACTAGTCAATCTATCAAAGGGATAACTCAATAAAATAATAACAAAATTCATTCGAAAGGATAAAAGATCTAGAATATCAAGAGAAATAACAAAAAGAGGAAAGGATGAAGAGAGAATAGCATTTCCAGATCTCAAACTGGATTATAAAGGATCAATAATAAAATCACTTAGAATTGGTTAAAATATAGAAGTAGATCAATGGAATAGACTAGATAAGGAAAAAAAAAACAACAGAACTCAGTAATCCAGTGTTTGATAAACTAGATAGGAAAAAAAAACCATTCTGGACAAAATTAGGCACAGACCAACATGTTACATTATATTCTATATGTATTTTAAATGGCTATTTGGAATATTAATATCAAAGATATTTAAAGAAATTTAGAAGGGAAGCAGATCATAAACCTCTCACAACTACAGTTAGGAAATGTATTCTTAACTAAACAAAGGATAGAGGCAATTACAGAAGATAAAGTGGACAAATTTGATTACAGGACAACGAAAAGCTTCTGCATAAACAAAATTAGTCAACCAGCATTTATTATGGGCCTATTATGTGCCAGGCATTGTGCTAAGCACTAGGGAAACAAAGAATGGCAAGTAATAGTCCCTGCTCTCCAGGAAAGCGCTCCAAGTCTAATAGGGGAGACCTACATGCAAATAACTACATACAAACAAGATGTATGTATGTGTGTGTGTGTATATATATATACACACACATATATAATGTATATGTATATATGTATGTATGTATATATAAACACAACTATATATGTATACATATATGTATGTAAGATAAACTGGAGGTAATCAATAGAGGGAAGGCACTAACATGAAAGGGGATATAGAAGCACTTCTTGTGAGAGCAAAGAATTAGAAATAAAGCAGATGCCTAGTGACTGGGGATATTTGTCCAACTATGAACAATATGACATACTAGAGGAAAGACCAAACTATACCCATATTGGTATTCTTACTATAAATGACATTAAAAAAAATACAACATTATGGTCAAATGGAAAATGGACCACAAGTTCTCCTGGCAAAAGTCAATAAAAGAGTTAGTAGAGTTGCTTTTGTCTTGCATTTCAAAGCAATAAGGAACATAATTTCATAGAATAATATCTAATAATAACTCGCACTTAGAGTACATTAAGTTTTGCAAAACATATTAAATATGTTATCTAATTTGATTCTAACAATAACCCCGTGAGGTAGGTGCTAATATTATCCCCATTTTTGAGATAAGGAAACTGGAACTGAAAGATGTCAAGGGACTTGCCCAGCGTCATACAGTTACAAACTTCAGTGGCTTTCTGTTATTTCCAGGATTAGACACAAAATTCTCTCTTTGGTATTCAAAGCCCTTCACAACCTGCCCCCTTCCTCCCTTTCCAGTGACCCTGGCCTGGCTGATCTACAAACATGTCAACCACCTCTCAGATCCAGGCATTCTCTCTGGTTGCTCCCATTGCTGGAATGCTCTCCTTAGTCCCTTTCTGACTACTGACCTCCCTAGCTTCCTTAAAGTCCCAGCTAAAACCTCATCTTCTACAGGAAGCTTTTCCTGATTTCCTTTAATGCTAGTGCCTTCCCTTCTCTGATTATCTTCAACTTATCCTAGATACAGCTGGTTTGTACATAGCTGTTTGCATGTTGTCTCATGCATTAGACTGTGAGCTCCTTGAGAGCAGGACACACACTCTGTATTTAGTTGTTAGAAATGTCAGCTTCTTAAAGAAGGAGTATTCTGTTTAGTAATAGCCCTCAGGAAAGGTCTAGCCACTTATATGTCATAACCTTTCCGGGACCAAGGCAACATCAATAGATGATAGTTCTTGTTCTCAGGTGGTCAATAGCATCAATACTATGTTAATGAAAGGAAGACTTGGGATAGTTTCTATGGATCTAATTGAATTTCAGTAGGTACTTTAAAAATTCTTTCAGAAAGATATGAATGCAAAATGATTTTTAGCATTGACTGAGGAAATCTGAAAAGGAGGAAACAATCTCCCTCCTCCCTAACCACCCCCCCCTTTCTGGAAGCACTGCAGATAAACCAATGAACAAGCATATACTGAGTTCCTACTATGTGCCAGATACTGCGCTAAGCACGGGGATATAAACATCAAGGCCACTCATTCAAAAGGACATTCATAAAGCACCGACTACTTTGAAAGGTTCATGGTATAGTGTGAAAGAGCTCTGGATTGGGAGTTCACTCCCAGCTTTACGAATTTCTTACTTGAGTGACCCTGGATAAAGTATGCTCTGGCCCTCAGTTTGCTTATTTATAAAATGAGAAGGGTGGGTGAGATGATTCCTAAGTTTCCTTTCCAGCTCTAAGTCACACGGATGCCTAAGTAATGTTATGGTATTGTACTAGGTCACTGCTGGCGGTATTGGAGGTGGGTTGGTTTAGGAAAAAAATACAAAGATTAATAAGACAGTTTCTGTTGTCAAGGAACTAACAATTTTGTCCAGTCATTCCTTGATTTTTTTTTAGCACTCAGAAAATATGTTAGCTGTAGAACCAGAAGCAGGACATTCATTTATCTCTTGGAAGAAACAATGTGCTTGAGTTTTAAAAAGAGATTCTCTTTGATAGCCTGAGAAAGTGACTAACAATAATTGGAAAATTCATTTGGATTAGATTCTCTATACTCAAAGGAAAATATACCTATTTTTGATATCATATTGTAGGAGAAGAACAAAACGATTGAGACTAAACTGAACATTATTCAGTGAACATTATTCACTTTTTAAAAGTATAGCTTATTATCAAACACAATTATTGATTGATTTTTAAAAAATACTGGGTCAGTATGCTTTCTAAGACGAGGGGTATTACTGTTTATTTTTGAGCTGCAGGAAAAAAAAAAGATTTCCACAGATAGTTCTTTTAAGTGAATGCATTATATAATGTATTCATGAGTAAGTTAAAAATCTTCCTCTCTTTAAAAAAAATGACAACAAAAACCAGGCGGCCTTTTGAGGTCATTTTGTGGTATGCCATATCAACTGCCCTGAATGTCTTTACCCAGAGGAACTAATTTATCAAAAAATGACACTTAGAAACTTGAAGAGATTTACAGAGTTGGAAATTACCATGGGAAGCAGAATGGAGTATTTAACAAACATGAGTCACAGAGTCTGCAAAGTAGGATCCATGACAGGGAGACATTGATGAATGGGATTAAAGCTAACTGAGGTTTGGGAAAGAATGATGGCAGGGATTTTTCTTCTAGCCTGACTGTTAATATGAGCATGAGGAGATATTTCTGGAAATTTTGTTAAATTAAAATTAGCCGGCAAAGTTCTCCTAAAGTAAAACCATGTATTAATATATGCATTTGAATAAACATTTCAAGGCTAAAAATGATTGATATAATTACTGTACTAATCATAAATATGGATTCCTAATAGCTTTCTGACTTATAGAATTCACACTTGCAAATGATATAATATAATAGATAGTGAAATAAGATAATACAATTGAATTTTAACTTCTAACATTCAATGAGGACCACAGAAGAGAAATCAGAGGTCATCCATTCCAATACACTTCAATTGAATTCCTTCCCCTCGCTTTGGCAGGTGAGAAAACTGAGAGGCAGAGGGGTTAAGTGAAGGGGCCTGTCTGAGGGAATATGAGTAGGAACCAGGTCCTTTGACTCCAGAACCTGTACACTTTCCCCCTGCATCAATCTACCTATGTAACTCCAAGGCAAGGCTTGGCAAACTATAGCCCCCATGCTAAGAATGGTATTATTCTTAAAATATATTAAAACTCAATTAAAAGATGCAAAAAAAGTTCTTAGCTCGTGGGCTGAGTCATATTAAAAAAAAAGAAAGCGATGGGTCAAATTTGGACCACAGGCCACAGCTTGCCAACGCATGCTCTAAAGTTTAAGGTCACATTTTCTTAAGCAATTTGATAGCATTCTTATAATAATTTCTGTGGGAGAATGCAATGAAAAGTTCTACATTCACTAGACATAGTACTCATGTTAATATGGAAGACATCAATCATATGTAAACATTGTAAAGAGAACCCTGAACACCTCCCCAGGTATTAACACATTATCTTAGTCATATAAATTAACCCATCACTTTCAGCAATAAATCAGACACAGCCTTTTGATACTGGGTTCTGTGGAAAACAGCAAATGGTACCTCTAGTTCAATCTGAATTTTCTTACTAAGCTCAATGCAGACAGGAAATTACTGTGCTAAGAACCATGTTAGTCACACAAATACTTCATATCCCCCCTGCCCCAGCCCTGTGTCATGTACTTGACATTTCGTCAAACGAGCAGACTCACTCATGTACCTTTGCTTTTTCATGGGCTGCCCCCGATGCCTGGAATCCACTCCTTCCTTATCTTTTGGAATCCTTGGTTTTCATGAAGGTTCAGCTCAGGTATCAGCTCCTACGGAGCGCCTTTCCTGTTTTCCTCAAATTATCTTGCATTTGTGTGAAACAGTGTGGCACAGCACAAGAAAGATGTGGCGTTGCAGCCAGGAGCACCTCTTCAAGTACCACTTTGGATACTTTGTATAACTCTGCATAACTGTGGGCAGAGCACTGAACCTTCAAGACTACAAGTTGTGGAGAAGGGGCTGACCACCCTTGACGGAATTTCTTCACCGGGAGTTCCTTATTCCCATGAAGTTACAGGTCTAGTCTGGATGCCCTTACTTAAATGTCTAACTGATTTATAGCCCTGTAATCTACAGTCCGTGGCCATACCAGCCTGAACATGCCTGATCTCATCTCATGATCTTGTCTCATCCTGGAAGCTAAGCAGGGTTAGGCCTGGTTAGTACTTAGATGAGACATCGCCTAGAAATAACCAGTGTATAGGCTTAAAAATTAGGGGCAGTTGGATGGCTCAGTGGATAGAGTGCTGCATCTGGAGTTGGGAAGACCTGGCCTCAGACACTTACTAGTTGTGTGATCCTGTGTAATCCACCGGAGAAGTAAATGGCAAACCACTCCAGTATCCTTGCCAAGAAGACAGTATGGTCCATAGTCTTAAAGAGACTAACAGGGCTGAACAATAACAAGAAGTCTATAATAAGTTCCTTAAAGGTAAGGAGATTTTTGCTTTCAAGATTTTTGCTAAATGGTTTTTCACAGAGCCCTACATATAGTGGGTGTTTAGTAAATGCTTTTTGTATTGAATAAACAGGTTAAATGTTGGCAAATGTAAATAGGGACCAAAAGTCCTATTTGAGAAATTTAAGGTTAAAAGTAAAATTTTCTTAGTGAGATTCAAGCATGGAAGGCCCATCTCTATGGAGATATATATATATAATTTTTTTTTTAAGGCAATTGGGGTTAAGTAACTTGCCCAGGGTCACACAGTTAGTATGTGTCAAGTGTTTGGTCTGAGGCCAGATTTGAACTCAGGTCCTCCTGACTTCAGGGCCGGTGCTCTATTCACTGCACCACCTAGCTGCCCCTCCATGAAACAAGGCTGCCTAACTTTCATTTTAACTCAAATAGCTCTGTGAGCTCACTGCTGGAAATGTGCACATTCCCAACAAAGTAGCCCATTCATGGATTCTCATCCTGTGTGACTCGTGCACGTTCTTCCAAGAATTCAACACCAGACATCCACCAAATACGTTGGAGAACTTCCTCACTTTTTTGTGACATTGTTAGTGGAGCGCTTGGACTGCCCACCTGATATATCTGACAGTCACAATATGTCTCATCAGTTTTCTCTTCCTGGCATACACTTTCTTGATAAAACCTCTTATATGTTGCAGCCTGATTACACTCACTATGCATCTCTCAACTAACCTCTGTGTAATCATTTCTTTTTAATTTGTTAGAGATCATTTCACGTCTCCTGGCCAAACATGACCATTGGTAGAATGATGAAATTAAAAAGATGGGTCAATGTTTCTGGGAGAAGCTTGGGATTATTAAAGTAACTCTGTAGTTCCTGAAGGAAATTTAGCCCGCTCTTTTCCTTCTGTTCAATTCTATACTGATCAATAAGCATTATAAGGTCATACATCCTAATGTCATAATCAGGGTACCAGACAACTCTGTACTCATTTGGTCTTTCCTACTATGTGGATGGTCCAGCATAACTCTTGCCATGCATGAAGAGAAAAGATTTTAGATCATTTATCTTAAGTAGCCCCAGCTTATAGGGAGCTTTAGGGGAAAAACAACTCACATTTGTACCTTATATTCATGTCTGCAACTTAGGACGCTGGTTCTGTCAACTACATCACTGTGTTTTATTATTAAGACCTTTGAAATGGGGTATATAGCAAAAAGGAAGATGGCAGTGGGAGATCAATATTAGCATTTAAAAGTGCAGAAAGAAATACTAATGGTCATCTTGACTCACATATTTTAAGTCCTAAAGGTACTCAAATGGCATCAGAGGCTGTAGGTTCAAGTTTAAGTCTGTCACTCACTAGCTAGGTGACCTTGGCAAAGTTATTTTTCTCTGGGCTTCAGTTTCTTCTTATGTAAAATGCGAGATTGAAACAGATCATCTCTAATTTCTTTTCTATCTCTAACATTCCTTGAAATAGTGCATGAGATCAAATTGGAACGCTTTCCAAACAAGCACACGGAAATCCATAATCCCTTCCCGTCCAAAAACCATAACACCCAAAGAGAATGAAACTGAATGTTCCTTCCCTTGTCAGAAAGATATACTCAAAAAAAAAAAAATATATATATATATATATATATGTATATGTAATCACCTCCCCCCTTCCCCAATTCAAATTCTATCACATTTGAATATATTCAAGAGACCATATTAAAAGTCCACTTCACTGTCAAGTCTAAAGACAAAGAACTTCTGGATATATCACTGAAAATAGTACTGTTTTAATGACATAATCAGCTTCTAAAAAGCATGTTTACTTAGTCAAGTTCAAAGGCTATACCAACCAACTGCAGCTTTTCTAGATATCTTTTAACAAGGCTCAAGGCTAAGTTTCAATGAAAGCAATCAGTTCAATACTATTGTAGTATGTACTGTAATCTTGCAAAAGCATTTACTCTGAAATGCTGAATACCAAAGAATATTCTTATGAGTCTTTCCAGGAGGGAACCCATAACCATTAGTCCAGAAAACCTGGAATAATAATTCAGAAAAAAAAAGTATGTTAAGGACATTTCAGAGCAAAATAGAAGAAATTCAGCCTATTTAAAGGGAAACTATGATTAACAGAAATTCTTATGGAACTCGAACTCATATTGTGTAGTAGAACATCAGTATTCTTTTCACAGGACATTTTGGGCAGGAATGTTGTAGATTAATTTATACAGTTTCAAGATTTCTCTTTTAATATTTAGGAATATCATAAATAACTAAGCTTAGTTATAACATTACTGAATATTCCTATCTGTGTGATTTTAATGGCTTGGTACTTCAAGGGATCTATCACCTCATTACCCTGGGTAATTGTCCGATGGTGTGGATAACTCATTTATGCTTTCTCATTCTGTGGGACTCTTTACATTTGACACTGTGTGGCTACTAATGGGGCATACAATATATTCAAAGGTCATCCTTACCTCTTGCTATATGACCAGTTCATCTCCTTTTCCAGTCTTGAGCTTTTCTGAAGCTATCTTTTACATTTCTACCAAATACTTAGTAAATATTTATAACTCCCTCCTTTCCTCCATCCCTCCCTTTTTTCCCTTCCTTCTCTTGTTCTCTCCCTCCCTCCCTTCCTAATTTTTAATATACCAAACATGTACAGGAGCTGTGATTTCCTCAGCCCAGGGAACTCTCTCCACCAAAAGGTCTACTAGACTTAATGACAAAAACAAGGGAATGAGTTAATGACCATAGAAATTAAGTAATTGTCTAAGATCATAAAGATGCTAAACATCAGGAGCAGGATTTGAACTCAAATTGTCTAGTACTGTACCTACTAAGCCATAATACTTGTAAATATGAAGACAGAAAATTCACTACAGTGTATGGTAAATTTTAAAGAATCCTTCGAAAGTCCTTCAGACTTTGCAGGGTAACAGTGGAAGGAGGGGCTTGCTTATTTCTTCTCAGTAAAGAAGACCACCAGTTATCTCAACCCTGGGAATGTGGACAATTCATTTCCTCAATCAGGACCTTAAGTTTCCTCTTCTATAAGATGAAACATTTGGACTACAAGATATTTAAAATTCTTTCAGATCTAGATTATGTACTCTTAGACTGCTTTTCCTGGATAATTTTTTACTGGTAATAACGTACAGACCATTTACCCTCAACATGCTCCTGTCCATTACTTTCTGGGTGAAGTACAACCTTAATTCTTCAGAGACAGCTATGTTCCAAGTCAGGATGTACTACACATTCACCAGAGGAAGAGTGATGTTAAAATATGGTCTTCTTTCAAGGAAAAGTTGATAATTGTTAAATGAACTATGCCATTTCCCAAATGCCATCTAGGTAGCTCTCTTCTTGTTCAGTTCTAGTCCTATCAACTGCCATTGGGCGGTGTCTGTCTAAGATGTATGCCCCGATGGACCAGCCTGATGGCCTGTGTACATAGCTATACCTCATACCTGTGCCAATAGGCTTCTTGATCCATTGGCAGGACACTGCCTCTTAGGAAAAACATTTATATCAGAAGTGTGGTGAAAAACCTAACAACATGGAGTGGAGCATCTCCCAAAGGAGGGCAGAAAGAGGGTAGTATTCTCTATATATGGTTAAGTGGTTGAGATGCTGCTCTTTGTGAATGATACCCCTTGCTGATTTCATTAAGCCCTGGTATACTGCAGAGCCTCCTGAATGAGAACTAAAATTACTCAAAGGACTTTGGTTTAACCATATAAGTGGAAATGGTTTGGTAAGAAAGATAAAGGAAAGCAGTTATTCCAGAACAAATACAATCAAAATTTAAAATTACTTCTACTCCAGCAAACTTTATTATAACTATATCAATTTTTGGAGGCATTAGTTCCCAGGCCACCAATCATAAAAACAAACAAACAAAAAAACAAAAACATGAACAAACTAAAGTCAATGGTATATGACAAAATGGATTGTTTCCTAATATCTTTACTTTAAGCTGGTGGGATGTGAGATGTGAGATGTGAGATACGTGTGTGTGTGTGTGTGTGTGTGTGTGTATGATAAGTCTGGGTATAAGTATGGTGATTTAGGAAAGAGAAATTGATTCTTTTATAAAGACATTTTGAAGGAATGTATAGTCTTGCCCTAGTTAATATCTTTGGTACAACTAAGATCTTTTGGATGTTTATAGAGATTCTCTCACACCTTTTGTGCATTTTTTCCCATACTGCTGCATAATCTATTCAAGATGTTAAAGAGGAAATAGGGTTTTACACCAAGATTGAAAATATGCTGACCACCTGTTACACAGTGGTCATTATTCCTTATTTAAAAATCCATATTTCACATAAAACATGATTGCATGGACTATACTTGTTGACAATATAGCAAAATAAGTTTTTTTTGGCCCCAAATTCTTTTTCATAGTAATTCCAAACTGTAAGAACACTGACTTGAAGATGTAAAATAGTTTATACATAAGTATTCCCTCTTGGGAATATGCCAGAAGTTTGTTTTGGGGGATTTAAAACATTTTGTTTAAATGTTTTTGGAAATAATTTAAGCAGTTAAAATTTAGTCATTCCTATATGAATTATATGTACAATGAACACTGTTAATAAAGAGTCAAGGGAATGTAACAGGAAAGGAGTGTATTAAGTCAGCTCACTTAAGAGATATCAATTGCTCTCGAGTCTCTGAACACGGAAACATTTCAAAGAAACGAAGCAATTCTCACAAATGCTGAATATATTACCCATATTGGCCAAAATATTATTCTGCTATAGAGATATATAATGGGTTAGTAAACTAAAGGCCTTGGGATTAGGTTGCTGTTCTATCACTCACTAGCAATTCGACACTTTTAAATACTTACCATATGCAAGACCCTGTGCTAGGGACTGAGGACACAGGACAAAGATAAAATTCTCCTTAAGAACAGCCAGTAGTCCAGTTTGGCTGGCTAGAACCTAGAGTACGTAAAGAGGAACAACACAATATAGAGCTGGAAAGATAGGATGAATGTGCAGTAAGAAGAGAAAAGTAAGAGCAAGTTAGAGAAACATGGGAAGATTTGTATGAACAGATGCAGAAAAAAATAAATAGCACCAAGAGAACAAAATATACAATAACTAAAATAACGTCAATGGAAAAACCATCAAAAGGTGCTCAAACTCCTTTGTAACCGAAGTCCAAGTAACTGAAAAACCAATGGACATCCTGAAGAAGAGATCATGAAACATATCCTCCGTCCTTACAGCAGAGACAGGGGACTACCAGATATATTACTATATCTATATTTATATATCATATGTATTGTATGTACCACCAAATGTTTTTTGCTTAGCTGTTTTCTTTTTCATAAGGGAGGGTCTGATTAGGAGAGGGATAGTAGTAAAATGACTATGATATAAATATAAAAGGCATAACTAAAGTAATTTTTTTCAAAGAAAGAAGTTTGGAGCCAGAGTGTGGAATGCCTTAATTATCAAGCTAAGAAGTATGTATTTGTATATCAGAGGCATTAAGGAGCCACTGATGACTCAAAAACAAAGCAGTAGCATAGTGACACATGTGGCTTTGGATGAGCATTCTGGCATCTGTCTGTAGGATGGCTTTGAGGTGAGAGAAACTGGATATAAGAAGACCAGTCAGGAGGTTATAATAACAGTACAAGTGGCAGGTGTTGTCTGATGTAGGGTGCTGGTCTTGTAAGCAGAACGACACAATTTCTAGCAATGTATTCCTTTTCTTCAAATTCTATCACAAACATTTAGGCCAATGGTTTCAACCTTGTGGGCCATGGAACTCATTTTTGTTGCAAGTCCTCAAATCCAGAAACATACTTCCCATAGATTAACTAAGACTCATACATATATGTATTACTATTTTCAGATGTATGTAGATATTGTTGTAGCTAATTAAATATAATTCGTGTACAAGCACTGTTAAATTCATAGCAATATTTTGGTATTATGTATTACAAATACTATTGTATAGATCTCTGTGAAAATTTTAAAATCCTCATACAAAAAAAAGTAAGAAAGAAACCAGGAACCACCAAATTACTAAATTTCATGTGATATAGGGAATTTATCTATATTAAAATAGACAAATAGGTCTTAAACCTTTTGTAAAGACTTTGAAAAAGTCAGAGAACCAATATGAACCACAGCATGATAGTATGTCACTTTCCATTTGTCCAATACACACACATTTTACAAAGTTGAGGGATGAAAGTATAAATATGATTGATATAATACATTAGTGATGAAGGACTTACTCAAAGCTCATATCTACTCAAAGTGAATGGGTCACTAGTGTTTTACCACATGTGTTCTGTACCCAAACAACAGCAAAATCCTTTGATTCTGTTCACTGAAAAAGCACTCCCAGGATGCACTGGATATCCAGCCTGGTTTAGATAATCAATCCATAAGCAAAGGACTGACAATTATATTGTCACAGAGGTTCTTAGGAAGAAAATTCATTCACTTAACTTAAACATTTATTAAGTACCCTATTGTGTAAGGAACAAAGAATTAAGTAATATAGAAAAAACAATGATAAAGAAGTCTTCCAGGACTTCTGTGAGTAAAATACCAGGTACTTGGTAATCATCACAGCAAAATGCACTGACTTTCTTTCAGCCCACCGTCTAATTAAGTTGGAAATAAAATTCAATTTAATGAACGATGTGCAAGGCCTGTGTTAGGTGACTGAGGTGTAAGAATGAAAAAATAAATAGTCCCCACCCTCAAGGAGCTTATGGGCATAAGGGAAGGGGCCAGAGATTTTAAAAAGCTTTGAAAAAATTCATTTTCATTTAGACAGCTTGAGAAATCATCTAGAACAGGGGTTCTGAACTTTTTTGGTGTCATGGACTCATGGTAGCCTGGTGAAACCTATCAGAATTTTTTTAAATAGATAAAATACATAAGATTTCAAAGGAAATCAATCATAGAGAAATATAGCTATCAAAAAATAACAATAACACAAAACAGTTCACAGATCCCAGATTAAGAACTCATAATCTAGAATATCATTTGAAGCAATCATCATATCAAATCCTACTGAAATGGAAATCAATTAGTAAATCAGTGTTTTTATTAAGCCTGTTTTATGTCAGGCACTGAGCTATGAACTGGAGTACAAAGACAAAAATGAAATAGGCCTGGCCCACAAGGAGCCCACATTCCACCACAGGAGACAGTAGGTACACAAAGGTAGATAGAAAATAATTACAAGATGGTGGTGGGGGCAGGGATTGGTAACTAGGACTATTAGGAAAGGCCTAACATAGGAGAGGACACCTAAGAGGTGGGGCAAGAAAGGAATACATTTCAAGCATGGATGGATGATGGCTTGCACCAATGTTCAGAGATGGCAGATGGAATGATGTGTATGTGAGGAAGAAGAAAACCAGTTTAGATAGATGGGAGGGAACAAAAATAGTTTATACACATTAAGCCTGGAAAGGTGTGTAGGAGTCAGGCTGTGAAAGGCTTTCAGGACCAAATAGAAAAGTTTGACTTTGATCTTCGAGTTTACAGGGAACTGTGGGAGTTTACTGAGCTGGAAAGTGACGTGGTCAAACCCTCACTCCACAAGCTCTGGAGGACGGAGGTAGGAGAGAGTTAATGAAGGAAACCAACCAGAAGCCCGCTGCCATTGCCTGGCTGAGAGGGAAAGAGAGCCCAGACTGGGGATGGATGTGAGACATGTGGAAAGAGGACACAGGACACTTGGCAACTGATGGCTGAAGTACAGGCAAAAATAGCCTGAAATTACTTTTACCCCTTAGCAGAGGTTTTTCGCTTGGGTTCTGTGATCTTTTAAAAAAAGTTATTTTGATAATGGTATTTCAGTATGATCAGTTTCCTCTGTAGACCTATGCAGGTGATTTTATTATTTTCTGAGAAGGGTCCAGAAGTGACATCAGATTGCCAAAGGTTAGTCCAAGGAACAAAAAGGGTCATGAGCTTCTCTACAGTGATCATTAATCAATACCACAACTGGAAATGTGCCACAGAATAATTGTAGCTCTACTATGAGATGGTTAGGGGGCAGGGAGGTGGGTGGCTTCAAGGTTCCCCATTTGGAGTAAGGAACATGATCCTGGAGATGAATGGCATTCAATGGTGCTTGAAGGTTAATAAAGGTCTTTACATGCCTATTTTACAGATAAAGAAAGAGAGGCAGGGAGAATCCAGGGACTTGCTGAAGCAAGGTCCCTGAGTCAGGAAAAATCAGCAGAAGGCAAGTCACTGACTCTGAATCCAGGGCCCTTCCCACTACATCAAACCACCTATAACACTTATGTAACCTGAAGTGCACATAAAGAAATAATATCTGATTAGGAAGTTTGGGCCAAGTGGAAGAAAAGGCAAAGGAAATACTCAGGGATGTGAATATTCATGCTATTTTCAAAATAATCCAATAATCCAAATATTGTGAATAACAAATCCTGTTAATGATTTTGCTCCTTGAAGAAGCTATTAAAAATCAACCTGAACAACCTTGTTAGAGATGTATTGAACCCAAGGGTATAGGTATAGGCTGAGCCTTACAAATGAATGATTACCCTCAGTGTCGAAATAAGAACTGGCAGCAACTAGATTTGTTCAATAGTGAACATATATTATTCATTGGTTAAAAATGATTTTGCCAGATAGTTTCAGAATACCGAAAATAGAAGAAAAAGTCAATAAGTATATTGTGGGACTTTGGTGGCTCCTTTTAGAAACCACTAAATTGTATCTCATCCAGAAAGCCAGAGAATGTCTTGTCAACATGGAGTTCCTATAAATTGCAATCTAAGTGACTTAAAATGCACACATGCACATTTATGTAAATATGTATGTAAATACACACAGATATATTTGCATTGGTAGTTGATTCAAATTATTGTAAGTTTGTTAAATTTAAAAATAAATGTTTATTCCACATGTTGTGACTGTGTTAAAAGCTACTCACAAACCTATCCCCAGGGAAAAGTGCGGCTATCTGGCTACTGTTTAGATCAATAATGGAGAATTCTATTGTTAACATTAGGAACTTTGGTAATAAACTAGGTTAAAAGGAGTCAATAGGTTTTGAAATTCTAGAAAAAAATGATGGATAGAGATACTCCTGGTAGGGATTCAGGAAATACCTGTGGATTACTAAATTTAATTGATAGGGGATAATGTAATGAGAAATAATACATAACAAAAATAACAGGGATAAATGTAAAGTCTTCTTACATGGGTTAAAAAAATCGACTGCACAAGTATAACACGGGAAAGATTTGGTAGTATTTCACATGAACAAGATGGGAGTTTTAGTGAATTGTAAGCATGAGTTAGAAGTGCCCTGTAGCAGCAGCATAAGCTAATATGATCTTAAGTGATATTAACAGAAGTTTCGTAAATAGCCAAAAAGAGATAGTTCTTCTGTACTCTGTCCCAGGACAAAATGCATTTGAAAGTGTCCCAAATTCAGGATTTTAGGGAAGTCACAACATCTCTGGGCTTCCTTTTTTTAAAATAATAAAATAAGAAAGAGGGTTAGCATAGATGACTTAGAACATCTTGAGTGATGTTATGATGTTCAACAGAAATTTTTATTTTTTTAAGCAGCAGCAAAACAATTACTATCCATTTAATGAGTTTAGGACTGAGAGTTAAGTTAGACAGGAATAGCGATAGAGTTTAGACCTGTGATTTCCCTGTTATAGAAAACTCACAGGATGAACAAACTCCTTTAACAGGGAAGGTCAGCACTCTCTCTAACCTCTGTAAAGAGAATGACCTGGAGTACTGAGGAGTCAAGTGACCGTTTCAGGGTCAACAGCCAGCACGCATCAGGCCCTGAGGCCAGCTGTCTATTGTAAGGGATCATAAACATTTATGTCATACTATCTCATGGTCAGAATATATGGTGCTAAAGAAAAAAAGTGTTTTGTTCACTCTGATATGTCTCCTTACAAGAAAAGATCAGAATGACAAAATCTTTAGAGTTGGAAGGGATCCAAGAAGTCATCTCATACATTTGTATGTCAATTTACAAATAAGGAAACTAAGGCCCAGGGATGTTATGTGATTGGCTCTAAATAGTCAGTAGCAATACTCAGATGTGAACTCAATGTTTTGACTTGAAACATAGCATACGCTTAGAAACTGACTTTCAATAATATGGTGAAATGATAGTCTGTGAGCTTCTATGATGTTATAGCCAAGAGAAGCAAATCAGAATATGCACTTTACTTATCTGACAGATGATCATTTGCAAAAATTTGCAAAGATTACAAAGCGAGAAGTAGGTTCTCTCCCAAAGGCTGATGAGCAGATGAAAGAGATGCTACAAAGTCCAGACACTAAAGTTTGGGCACTTTACTCATAAGGAAAGGTCCACATATTCTTACATGGTCTACTTTCATTTGAAACATAATTTGAACAAATTTCATCATACAATTACCAGTCTAGAGAAAAGCAACATAGCAGAATGTGAGCAGAGAAGTATCAGAGAAGTATCTTATGAGAAGCAGACACAATAATAGCTACAAGAAGTGACAGGAATCACAAAATACAAGATAAATAATTTCATTTGTACGAAATTGAAAAGCTTTGTACTAATGGAATCAATGCAGCTATTGTAAAAAGGGAAAATATCAATTGGAATAATTTTTACATAAATTATCTGATAACGACTTCATAGCCATTCCATGAATGGAATTAATACAAATATAAGACTAAATGCCATTCCCCAGTGGATAAGTATCTCAGGAGCTCTCAAAAGAACTGTGAATTGTTCAACCACCATATGAAAGATTGCCCCAAATCACTAAAAACAAGAGAAATGCAAATCAAAACAACTTAAGAAGCTTTATCTCCCGCCCACCAGATTGGCCAAGAAAACACAAGATGAGAATAGCCAGTGACGGATGGACTGTGGAAATATAGGCATACTAAAGTGCATGGTTGGTGAAATCTGTCTGGAAAACTACTTTGAATTATGCTTAAAAATAGTGACAATGTTCATACCTATTAACTTAGAGATCTTCCAGCTAGGCACATGCCCTACGGAGGTCAGAGAGAGAAAGAAAATTCATATCTGTGTCAAAATATTCACAGCAGCCCATTTTGTGGTAGCAAAGAAGTAGAAGAAAAACAGCTATCAGTGATTGGAGAACGGTGAAACATATTTTGGCACATGAATTTGCCAAAGGGGATATTACTGCAATATAACAAATTGCAAATATGAATTCTGAGAAGCATGGGAATACTAATTTGCATGGATTCAGAGGAAAGTAAGCAGAGTTAGAGAAATAACATATACAATTACTACAATAATATAAATGGAAAGAAGAAAAAAAACCCTGAATGTCCCAAGTTCTCAATATCTCAATGTTCCCCTTTGAAAAGAGTTAAGAAAATTTATATCCTTCTATTCTTTTTTTTTTTTTAAGAAATCCTCTCTCTGTCTTTTTTAATGCCTTTTTTTTTTTTTTAGGCAATTGGGGTTAAGTGACTTGCCCGGGGTCACACAGTTAGTGTCAAGTGTTTGGTCTGAGGCTGGGTTTGAACTCAGGTCCGCCTGACTTCAGGGCCGGTGCTCTATCCACTGTGCCACCTAGCTGCTCCATATCCCTCTATTCTTTTCAGTGATTGAAAATATTACAGATATTGTCAAAAACAGTTAACAGGATGGTTAGTTTTATGCAAATGTTTTTTATCTCCCCCCCCCTTTTTTAACTCTTTGTTACAGAGGAGGCTCAGTGACATTCAGAAATGCTGGTAACAGAAAAACAAAGGTATCAATAATTAATCATCACGAATTAAGCAACTCTTATGTACCAGAAACTGTGTTAGGCACTGGTATTACAAAACAAGGAATGAAACAATGCCTATTCTCAAGGACCTTATGCTAGGATTGGAAAATTAACACATAGCAAAACAAAACAGAAGTGACAACAAGGAGAAAACAATTACAAGACTATTAGAGGCTGACACAAAAATTCCCCCAAAGCACAACAGTATAGGGCCACTGATAGAGGGGAAATAGCACGATCCTTCTTTCTGAGCAGGTGTTGGGTCCATCACTGGATTACAATGAAATCGGGAGAATTCTTAATGATGTATTTGAGTCATCATGAAAGGGCTAAATTCCCTTTGGTACATATGAAACACATTATATATATATATATATGGATATGGATATACACACACCATGTGTAAATATGTATATATATACACATAATATATACATATGTATACATACATACACAAACACATTTTACACACACACACACACACACACAAATATTCACAAAATGGTCTAAAGATATTTAAAAGGTGTTTAAAGGAAAAAACCTTTTAATTTCAAAAATTCACTGATGCAGAATACTTCTACCCTACAGAAAATGTTGAACACAGGTAATGTGTCAACAAATTGTAAAGTTTTTTCCCCTCTCGCCTTTATGGAACAATTCTAGTCCATTAGAAATTTAACAACATATAGGCAAAGTTAAATATCAACAATAATATTCTTGATAGAAAAAACAAGTCTACTTACAGCTTGGAATGGATTCGATTGGTTCTAGTTCTGGAAAGGCCATTAGAGATGTGATCTCTGGCAGGTCAGCTTGTTTTGGGTCTTCAAGAGTTTGGTCTGCCCAAACTACCGTTTTCTTTCTCTCCACTAAATGTTCAATTTCTTTAAAGTCGGATTCAAAACCAGAACTTGCCAGCCCAGCTTCTCTTAATGCCCCGTGCTGTTTTCTTAGGACTGGGAGCAATGCATTCAGCAGACTACAGCAAGCAAGGGAAAATACACCTTATAATTAAATCCTAAGAAACAGGCCAATCACAGTCATCACCAATTTCACCTAAAGTATGAGGGAGACTTGTTAAAACAGAAAACTATTATGATATTTTATTTTAGAAGAAGTTACAAAGGCAATCAAATATTTCAGCATTTTCATTACTAAAACAACATAATAACTTAACAAATCATAACAAGTATGTAAAATAATGAGGGGTTTTGCAAGGTTGTAAAATTTGTTCCTATTCCAAAAAAGCTGTGTAACTGGCTAAGAAATTTTACCTCTGAGTCATCCTTTCACCATTTATAACGGAAAGGCAACAATGATACTTGTACTGTCCATCTCACAGGGTTAAATGAGATAACAGATATGGAAGGATTTATAAATGATAAATCAGTATGTACATGTTAAGCTTTATTAATGTTCTTACAATTTGCAACAGTGGATTCAAATGATTTCATGACAAATGAAAATACCCAGATCCTTAGATATATGAAATTTGAAAGAACTGAATTACACATTCCTTTATATAGATGAGTTAAATGGAATTTAATGTTTAAGGTCTGTATAAGGGATAAGAATAATTCTCGGGGGCAGCTAGGTGGCGCAGTGAATAGAGCTCTGGCCTTGGAGTCAGGAGGACCTGAGTTCAAATCCAGCCTCAGACACTTAACACTTATTAGCTGTGTGACCCTGGGCAAGTCACTTAACCCCAATCGCCTCACCATAAAGCAAAAAAAAAAAAAAAAAAAAAAAAAAGAATACTTCTCATGCCTTGAACTTGATTCTTACAAGGTAAGATTATTGTCTTGGACAATTGAAAAAAATCTTATGTTTAGTTTGTTGATTCAAATTATTTTTAAAGCATTTGGAGCATTTTATATCTAGTAAAAATAAAAAAAAACCAAAGATAAACAAAATTATATGTAAATATTTTCAAAATTAAATCAAGTCAAGAAAGATTCATTGAGTAGCTAGCATGTGCAAGAACTGTGCCAGGTGTTATAGGGATATAAAAGGGTTTAAGACAGGGCTACTACCCTTCAAGCAATTTAGGCTCTCGTGGGAAAGCAAGACAAAAATGCGAAAATTAAATATGGAAAAAACAATTCAATCATGACATGTCCAGAGCCGAATGGCTCTGTACAGTGAGTAGCTGCAAAGGAGTTTATTGGAGGAGATCACGGCATGCTGTGATGCTCAGCTGAGGTTTTGGGGAAGATGAAGGTAGGATTCATGGTGCATCATGACTGCTCAGTCGGAGGAGAAAACATAAGGAGAGCGGGCAATCCAGACGAGAGCAGTGTGAGCAAAAAGAGGCAGGATGGCACCAAGGGTTTGAGGAGGCAACGAGTAACCGGCTGATCTCAGGGATGAAAACAACTCCAGGGGAAAAGCAACAGTAGAAACATCCAGGGAGGAAGAGGAAGATGTGGCTTTAGTGGGCCATTCTTTTGAACAGAAAAGGAAATATTCTTAAAAAAAGCAAACCCGCTAATGAAAATTGCAACATTGTCTGCAAGGTGGCTGGATAAATAAATTGCTCCTCAGCCAGCAGAAAGCAAAAAAATGGAGGAGGCGATCTCACAGCAGAGCTGGAGAGGTGTGCGAAAAGAAAAATAAATAAAAGATGTTCTGAATGGTAATCACTAAGTTACTATGTCAGGTTACTTTTGGAATAATGAGTTTCATGATTCTAAGCAAAGTTAGAAAGGAGAAATACTATCTTTCAAAATGTTACAGTATTAGTTTCTAATGGGTTTTCTAATGGCAGACAGTTATTACATAATATGAATATGCTATTTGAAGACAAGCTTTTCAGTTAATCAGAATACCCACAGCAAAGGCAGGTAATGCTGGCTTGGGCACTAACCAGCTGTGTGCCCTGGGTCACATAATTGTACCTCTCTGTGCCTCAGCCGCCTCCTCTCCAAAGTGAGGGGGCTGAGGAGGCTGATTGTTAAAATGCCTTCCAACTCCCACCCTCTATAAACTAGGAATAAGGTGAGGACATTAAACAACACGGTAGGAGTTTCATAGAATAAAACTATATCGACTTACTTTTCTGTCTGTTTATGCTGCTGCTCTTGAAGAGAGGCAAGATTCATCACGTGTCTGATCTGCGTTTTTAAATCTTTTATCTCCAGCTTCAAGTGGTAGTCGTGGATATCTTTACTGAGCTCCTTGAAAAAATGAAATGTACAAAAATACATGGAAAGTGCACAAACAAAGAAGCTTAACATCAAATTTTAAGATGATCAGCTAAAAGCTTTATTATCCAAAACAAAAGTTTCAACAAGAATCTTTTAATTAGTATTAGTAAATACATTGTTAATTGTCATGCAAACTATCCATCCCATGAAATGGTTCCTCCATCAGGACTCACCCAATAATTCAGGGGTGGTCTTTCTCTAGGTGTCTGCCCAATTTGTGAGTAGCCATGAAGTAGGTGGGCTTCCATTTGCTTGTTAACCTACGCTCTTGCTACTCATCAGTCCACTTCCTTTTCTGATCATACAATTTATTCACACACACAGACACCACCTGCTTGTATAAGGACAGGGTGGCCCTGCCCTTATAACTATGGGCCCCAGTGCCGTTGCCTGTACTACTGCACCAGCCCCAGGGAACCCAACGTCCTCAGATGCTGCTTCCTGTTCTCTGCTATAGCTATACACCCTAGATGTGGAAAGAAAGGAAAACAAAACAAAATTAGAATAAAAACAGGACAGATACAACTTCAGTAGTTTCTGTTTTATTTTTATTTTAATTTTGTTTTGTTTTGTTTAGAAAACTTTTGGGAGGAGAACAACTGATATTTCCTCTCCAAAATGAAAGGGAGTAAAGTTCTGCTGCAATTTTGCAAGGGAAAAAAAAACAGGTTAAGAAATGTAAAAATGACATGGCAAAGAGTTAAAAAATGAATAGTAATAAAAATCCTATTTGATATATAAAGTCAGGATGAACCTCCTAGTTTATATCTTCTAGTTATAAATACTACCTTCACCCACCATTAGTATTCCCCTATGCTACTAAGATAATATAATCAATACCTTATCCAAATAATTAGAATTCTCCCCAAAATATGCCAATTTCAAGAAAATAAAAGAAAAATAAATCAACAGTATGATTAAGTTACAACTATGGCACTTATGGACTGATATGGGTTCTCAAAGACCATGCCAGTGGAATACAGGCCTGTGAAAGGTCTACCAAACTGGAGAGACCTAAAGCATTTGCCGTCCAAAGACAAGATTATAGTTCATGATAAGACATTCCTCACCATCAAGTTGATGACAAATATTTTTGGCCCAAGGAATTCATGAAAACCATTTCCTGAGATGTGGAGGTACTGTGATTTGTGTCAGCAAAGGGAATATCCAAAGAAATGATATTGAAGGATTATGCAGAACTGTATGCTACCTCTGAGTCATGATTATAATTAACTGTAATACTATACATAGTGATGAAGTTCTGTTGAAGAAAATTCAAGTAGATTAAATACTATACAAGTAGGCCTTAAAAAAAAATGTTTATTGTGTTTGCTGTCTGTGGATTGGCCTAGCTATGTATAGAGAGGATCAAAAACAAACTGGAGATGAGGTAATATACTGTTTGGCAACGGCAATCCACCAAAACAAATAAAAATACAGGACGTTCCCCAGTTCTGTCTACTTCTGGGGGAGAATGGCAGGAAAGGGGCAAAGGGTGCAAAGAATTAGCTTTTAGATCTCCCAACATTATTTTAACTGTTAGGACTGTAACTAAACCATATCAATATGGATATTCTCATTAATTCATAAATTGAAACCTCAATTTATACAAAAGTTAAATGGAAGGTTTTCTTTTGTAGAAGCAAATAAGGGAGCTGGCAGAGTTGATTTCATTGTGTAACTTAAGGCAAAAAGCAACATAATTTCACGGGATGTTGAGCAAGAGGGGAGGATGGAATATATTACAGGCACGGGCAATGGCTTGCTTATGAAGGAGATAGGGAAAATGAAATGCTGAGTTTAAGGACTAGCTAATAGTCTAGTTTGACTTTAATGTAAAGACTATGAATAATAATAATAATAATAATGATAATAATAACAATCCCATTTGACCCTCACAACAACCCTGGGAGTCTTTCACCCTCATTTCATAGATGAGGAAACTAAGGCATAGGTTACATGATTTGGTCAAGGTCACACAGCTACCGAGTGTCTCAGGCTGTATTTGAAGTCAGGTCTTCCTAACTTTAAGTCTAGTGCTCTGTCCACAGTACCACCTGATTGATCTGGTTGGCTGGAGCCAGCGTGTGGAGGGCCTTAAATACCAGCCTGAGGAGTGGGTGCTTTACCCGAGAGACAACAGAGTGCCATTGCAATCTCAAAAAGGAGAGCAGTGACATGAATAGGCCTGTACCTGAGGAAACTTATTTCTGGCAGCTGTGTAGAAGATAGCTAAAAGCAGGGAAATCTATTAGAAGTCTACTGTAATATTCCAGGAAAGAAGTAATAAGCACCTTAGCTAGGGCAGAGCCTAAATGAGTGGAGAGGAGTTTTTATGAAGGCACAATGGGCAAGACTCGACTGACTGAATTAGGGTGGGGGGTGTGGAATGGGAGAGAAAGGGAGAGGGCTGATGTAAAGATGGCTCTAAGCTTAGGAACAACTTGCTTGGCTAGGATGCTGTCACTCAGATGGTGAAGGTGGTAGTTCACTGAACAACAAAGTGGAATTTTGGAGGTAGGGATGAATTTAAAGTGATAGACTATGAATTCTGTTTCAAACATTTCGAACTTAAGATGCTGCGGAAACATCAGATGTCCAGCTGGCAATTAGTGATGTGGCTCTGGATTGAGATTAAGGCTAGATATGCAGAGATGATGGCTGATGCAATCACTAAGACAGAACGCCGAATAAGAAGGAAAAAAGGCCCAGGGGAAAGCTCTGAAAGACTTACGGAGCGGGAGAAGGGCTAAAAAGGTTGATTAAGATTTAGCAGTTAAGAAATCCTTAGTAAAGTTACTGAACAGTTTCAGCAGAACGATGGGACTGGAAGCCTGATTCTAAGAGGCTGAGAAGAGAATGAATAGAGGATAAAGGACATTTTCTAGGAGCATGAGTGTGGAATTCAGGGGAGAGATGGGATGAAAGCTTGTTAGGATGGGAAGACCAAGAGAAGGTTTTCTAAGGAGAGGTTAGACACGAGCATGTTTGTAGGCAATGGTGTTTTAACTGTGAAACTGGGAGAGAATCAATCCTGTTACTTTCTCCATGAGTCTAGGTACGTGCTCTCCACCAAAGGTTCTGAGAACCTGCCTATCGGCCCCATCACTCCAGAATGAGCGACCCCACTTTCCCAGTGAATTTTAAACATGCTGTAAAGTAATTTTTTCAGGATCTATTCTTTGTTGTTGCTGTTGTTTAGTCATTTTCAGTTGTGTCTGTCTCTCCATGACTCTTTTTGGGATTTTCTTGGCAAGTGTTTTGCCATTTCCTTCTCTAGCTCATTTTATAGAAGAGGAGACTGAGGCAAACAGGGATAAGTGACTTGCCCAGGGTCCCACAGCTAGTAAGTGTCTGAGGCTGGATTTGAACTCAGGTCTTCCTGACTCCAGGCCTGGCACTCTATCCACTGTGTCACCTAGTCTCCCTCTATTCTTGCCCCCTTCCATTCCTCACCCCTGACCCCCAATCTCAATTTAGGATAATGGCTCTTGCCAATTCAAGGCTCAGCCTATGGACCACTACAGTAGTAGGAGCTAGCAATTGATTTTTTGCTAGGGTACTAATTAAACTCTAAAGAATGATTCCAACTGAGGCTGAAACAACTGAAGGTGAACTTAAGTTCTTACTGCTGTGACCCTGGGCTCTGACAGACGGGCCATATCTCACCTTGATTTCATGTCTGCTAAAGTCATTGTAGGTCATTTCCATTCCTTTCATGCAAACCCATCTTCCCAGGGTATAGCATATTTCCTTGACAAAGCCTCTTCCCCGCCCACCCAATATCCCCTTTCAACTCTAGCTACGAAAACAATCAAATCGACAATACTATTACTAGAAAGGAAAGGTCAATCATTTCTTCTATGTCACCAGTTACCATTTCCTTTGACTTCCTTGTCCCAAACACTTTTCTGTGGTGATCACTCACCCATACATGTTTTCTTCCCTATCAAGAATATAAGCTTTTGACTATGGGCCGTTCCACATTTCCCTCTACCTTCTCACAAAATGAGATAAAAGAAAAACTCTGGTCCTCACCAAAGATATACCAAGGTGAAACACTGTTGTCAAGATCTCCTGACAAATGGCTTCCAAGGTAACAACACTAATTCACATGAATGGACAGGAAGGTAGGATTCCTGGCACCATGAATGTAGAGATCTGTTTCACAGTTCTGAAAGCACTGAGGATCCCAACAAGTTGCTCTGTGGGAACCAAGAAAATCAGCTAGACCAGATCATCAATGTTTGGGCTTTATTGGTTCCCTGTCATCAAGAAGAAGGAAAGCATTAGCAGGCTGTGATTATCACAGAATTTCAGAGTTGAAAGGGCCATTGGAGAAGGCTATCTATCTAGTCCAACCCAAACTTGCTGAAGAATCCCTTCTACAACGCACCTGACAAATGGTTATTCAAGTAAGCCTAGACAAATTTCAAGGTAGCTCTCTTCACTTTTGGATAGTTCCCATTATTAGGAAGGTTTTCTTATATCATCAAGCCTATATTTGCATTTTTGTATCTTCCAACCACTGCTCTGAGCTCTACCCTCTGGACCAAACAGAACAAATCCAATCTCTCTTTCATACTACGGCTGCTTCCTATTTTCCTAACAGGCCTACACACTGCCCTGATTCCTAACTCAATGTTTTAATATAAGCGGTTCCATTGTACATCGCTGGGTGAAGTTGTGGTTCTTCCATGAGAGGTCGATGTCTTGTTTCCCCCTATCAAACAATAAGCTACCATCTGAAGCTGTGTGAATGGTTCATTACCGACAATCAAAACCTTAATGGACAATGCACTGTGTGCTAGAAATACTTAAAGGTGGTGTACAGTGAAAATCTAGCAAGTAGTGTAGAATGAGTGCTTGGGGAAGTTCAAAGGAGACCGTGACCCCAGAGGTCTATGGGTAGCTTGAAAAAGGCTCTCTCCTTTGAGAAATATAGGACTTAAGCTGGATCTTGAAAGAGTAGTAATTAGATAAATGAAGGAAATAGAGGAGGCAATTCCAAGCAGGAAGCAAAAGTGGAAACTTTATCTGGTTTAAGAACAAAGGATAGACTAGTAGGCTTTTCCAGTTGATGCTGCTCAGAAAAGAATGGTTCAATTTCAAAATGATTAACCATAGGTCTTCTTTCTCTAAAGTTTCCTTATGTGAAAACCGAGCTGACGTACAGAGAGCTTTTTAGGAAAAAACCTAATTCATGAAACCAAGTATACTGAATAGATATTCTATTTTATCTTCCAGGAGCTTGGTCCAGTATGTCTTCACAAAATCTGTTTCAAATCTGAAAATCTGATTCTTTTTTTTTTTTTTTTGCCACTTCAGGCAATCACCCGAGACATTTCTTATTTCACTACACTTAAAATGAATTCTTCTTTCCCTGATTTTCTTTTTTTTTAGTTTTTAATTATTAAGTTGACTGGAATTCTTTGACATGATGGGCGTAAAATTAAAAGATTGATAACAACAGATTACATTGGATTGGGATCACCCTAGAAGTAACCTGCAAGTACTGTGCACACGCTATGTCCTGTCCTGGTTCTCATGATTTCTCTTCATGTACTCCATACGCAAGCCACCTCATCTACCAGCAACTCCCAGATCCCTTGCAACGTGCTTTCTTTTCTGCCTCGGTGCATCTGTCCTTTCTTTCCCCTGCACCTGGAGGGAAATCCCGCTTTACTTACAATTTCTCAAATTCTCTCTTTCTTCCCTTCAGGTGTTAAGTCCTCCATAAGAGACTTCCTTCAAGCTCTTGGTACTCTAACCTTCCTCAAACGGGGTCACAGAGAGTCTGCCTGAACTCTCCTTTGCTTATTTTACTGTTGACCTTGTATTATACTTATCTTAGAACATACTGCATTTCTCTCTCGTTTGCCAGTTAGAACAAATGTTTTTAATCAGGGGGTGGGTCATATTTAAACCCTGGTGTCCCCAGGGTCTAGCACACTGGTACTTAATAACTGACCATTCAGCTGAGTTAACGTCAATAAAGTAACAGTAGGGGACAGGAAGATGGTCAATATGTTCCTGACAAATAATGCTTTAAGTCAGCTCTAGAATAGCCCAGCCATACCATCTTCAACTGAGTGTGTGGTTCTGAAAGGATCTTTCACTGAACGTAGAAAAAATGACACCAGAACTAGCTAGAACATCGTCTTTGTTCATTCTTGAATATACTGAAAGCTACCACTGATCTTCTGGTCCAAGCTCCTCATGTTATGGAGGAACAAAGTGATGCCCTCGGAGGCCAAGTGACTTTAAGGGTCATCCCAGTCATGAGCACCAGAGAAAGAAGCTGAACTTTGGCTTGCCAACACTAAAGCTGGGGCTCTTCTCTGGGAATCTTGTTATAATGTGTAATCATTTGGATATCCTAAGAAGCCAAAGACTTTGAAAGACATTTCTTATACATTAAACAGAAAGAGCAAGAATAAATATTTTATTACTTTAAAAATTAGTATTCAGAGCTGGATTAAAATTAACAAGATGATTAATCCTAAAATCAAGTTTGAAATAGATCACTTCCAGTCTAATACAGGAATTAACCTATATAAGGCTCTCATTACTGAAGTATAATAAGAATTACACAGATAACTGCAATCTTTTGAACTACAGAAAAGGTAAAGTATCAGATTATGAGTCAGCCAGAAGGTCTAGTCTGTACTGAAGGCAAATGAATGTAACAGGCTCAAGGCTAGGGAAAATCATTGAGTGAAAGACATTTGCTTAAAAATGGCAACAATTCCTAGAACTCAGCTTTGAAGAAGTGAACTTGAATGTAAAAAACACTCTGTACCTTTGAAACAGGGCCATTTTTGCTCAGGAGACACATCTCATTCTCAACCTGATGAAGCCAATTCGTATTTTCATGAAATCGCTTCATTTCTTCTTCTCTTTTCTTCCCCAGGTGAAAGCGACGAGTCTGAAGCATTGCAAGCCTATGATCCCGTTTGCAAGTGGCCTGAAATACAACATACTTAATAGGAAATGATGGCGCAAAGATGCTGAATTCTATATCAAACAAAAGATTCCATCGTATTCCATAATCTGAAAGCCAAAGCTATTTTAATGCTCTTTGATCTATATAAGGTTAGTAAAGTAACATACTTTGTAGGTATGCCGCTGCAGTCAATTAAGTTAGGTTATGCTTTCATATTTAGAGCTATTTTTCTCTTGAAATCTTTACAGCCGCTGGCAAGAAAACAGGAAATTGAGTCACTTTATAAAATTTCACATGAAGAGTTTATAGCTTTAAGAAACATGATGGTTAAATTAAAGATTGAAATTATTGCTACTAAAATACATTTAATAGGTCAAAAAACGAAAGCATCTTTCAGGTTCTCTCCATGGTGCTTAAATCACCTCATATGACACTGAGACAAACATAAATCCTACCCTGAATCAATGAATACAACTTTAAAGTTGAAAAGAACCTTAGAAGTCATTTGGAGTACCCTCCTCCCCAATATGTCTGATAAATAAATGTTCATCAGTCATTCAGACTGTCTGAATTACTTCTGGTGACAGAGAGCTCGCCATTCACAATATGTCGATTAACACATGGGGGATAGGCAAGATTTTTAATCTTCAAATATTAATGTGTGAAGGACCTTAGAGATTATCATTATCTAGCTCACCCTGTCACTTTCATAGGTGAGGAATTTGAAGGCTACACTTATTGACCTAATATCACAGAATCTCAGAGTTGGAAGGGATCTCAGAGAGCCTCGAGTCCAAACTGTTCCTCAACAAGAACCTACTCTACAATCTCCATTACATGTGGCCATCCAGCTTTTTCTCAAAGACTTCCAAGAGAGGGATCCCACTTCTTCCTTTAGTAGCCAATACCACTTTCATATAGTTCAAATTGTTAGGAAGGTTTTCTTGCACAAAGGTTAAATGTGCCTCTGTCACTTTTTCATCTGTTGTTCCCAATTCTGCCCCTTTGGTACCAAGCAGCACAAAGGTTCTCCCTCTTTCATGTGATGGGGCTTCAAATACTTGAAGATATCTCTTAAAACCCCACTAAGAAACCGTCCTCCCCCAATTCAATATACGCCCACAGTTCCTTCAAACACTACGTGTGAGGCATGAACTCAAGACCCTCGACCCCCCGTCAGGTCTCTTGGGCGCTATCACACAAAAGAAAGCAACAAAGAAGGAGCTAGAACCCAAGTCTTTTCTTCTTGAAGCTAAATATTGCTATTTCAAACTGTCTGAGTTGGACATGTTTCTGAGTCCATGATGGTAAAACAGATCACTGAGTCCATGATGGTAAAATAGATCACTGACTCCAGTAAAAGGGGAGCTCTTTTCCGGGCAGGGACAGTCTTGTTTTTCTCTTTGTATCATGGTGTCTGGCACATGACAGGCACTTAATGAATGCTTATTGATTCAGGGCTTCATTCTGTGGTTACTCCACTCTGAACAACCCTCCAGTTGCTCAAAGTTTCTTCTTAAACTCAGTGCCCAGAGCAGAACACAATATTTCACATGAGATTTGATTATGTCCAAATAGAGTAGGACTACCATCTCTCTTCTTCTGAACACTATATTTCTATTAGTTTAGCCCAATTCAACAATGTATTGTCAACTCTGCACAAAGCTGTGTTGTACTGGCAGAAGCAATACAAAACTGAAATAAGACACAATGGCCCCTGTTCTTCAATGGGCTCATAATCAAGAATGACAGTATTAACGTTTTTAGGCTGCGACACTACAGGGCTCACTCATAGGCAGTCCACTAAGATGCCAGCACGAACTGTTCTTAGATACAGTTCTTCTATTCTGTAACAGATGATTTTTGGAAATGTGCAAGAATTTACAGTGATCTGTAGAAAATCCATTTTATTAGATTTTGCTTATCATTCTATCTCATTGAAATCTTTTGATTTTGTCACCTACCATATTAGTTACTCCCTCCTAGCTTTGGATCACCTTCAAGTTTCATGGCATTTTCTTCAGTCCGTATTTATCTTCTTTTTTGGCCTTGTCTGTGATGAGCTGACAAAGCCACAAGGATACATACACACACACCCCCACAATTTCTTGACTTTGGCCATTTCCACTGGCTGGCCCCATGCCTGGGACACTTTCCCTCCTCATCTCTACCTCCTAACGTTCCTGGCTTCCTTCTAGTCTCAACTATAGTCCCACTTTCTACAAGAAACCTTTTCCATTCCCCCTTGATCTCAGAGGCTTCCCTTTGAGACAACCTTCAATTTATCCTGTAAGTATCTTGTTTGTACAAAGTTGTTTGTATGTTGTCTTCCTCATTAGATTGTGAAATTCTAGAGACCAGGGACAAGTTTTGGGGTACCCCTAGCACTTAGCACAGCATCTGGCATGCACTAGATATTTAATAAATGCTAGCTGACAGACTGACTACAGAGATCCTATAAAGGATTAAAAAAAAAAAGTAGGTTTGACTCTATTTAAGGACTGGCTTCTGATTCATGCCTGTACCTAGTTCCTGACTCTGATTTATAATATTTGACCCAGACCCCAAAATAGCTCAGACTTGCCCTTTGGTTTTGTCATTAGAGGATCTTATTAGGGGAACCTAAATGTTAGGGAATGAGATGTCTACCTTCTTTTGGTCAGCCCGACTGAGCATCAGATCTTACAGGTGAGTCGGAGGTGACAACTCACTATAGATGGGAATAAATTTTCAAGACTTGGTTCAAGAAGCAGCTACTGAAAAACAAGCAGCAACTAAACTTGCAGTTAGGTAGCTAGATAAGAAAATATAGAAAAAAACAAGGCCAAGGAAGAAACCAAGACCCCTGTTCCCTTGGGCATACAAGGGAAGGAGGGTCAGATCAGAGAAAAACAGCGGAAAGAATTCTAGAACACTAGGATTTGGAGTTCAAAAGGTCCTTAGTCCAAGTGCCTGATTTTAAAGTTAAGGAATCTGAGATACAGAAAAGTAGGGAATTGCCAAAATCCTACATGTAGTGAGTGAGTAGCAGGACTGGATTCAAATACAGGTTATCTACTCCAAACTCAGTGCTATTTCTAGTGGAGGTAGAGAGAGACATTCCGTTGTCACAGTCAGGCTCCAAGGTATCATTATGAACCCTGTAGAGTCTGATTTTTCCAAAGGGACAAAACAGAGAGAGAGAAAATTCATCCAAGGTCAGGGAGGTGAGGCAGGGTCAGACAAGGTGGGAATACTAAAGAGAGGGACTAAAGCATAGTGGATGGTATTGAATATGGAATCAGGAATAACAGCACTTAGCCCAGATTAACTACATTTTGGGGAACTGAAAGAATTTACATGTGTAACTGCTAAACTACTGTCAGTAATACTTAAAAGATCAGGGGAAAAAAGAGGCACTGCAATACTGGAGAAGGGCAAATCTCCAAATTTCAAAGAAGGAAAGAGAATAGATTCTGTAAAATACAGGTCAGTGAGCTTAACTTCAATTATTGGGAAAACTCTAGAATGAATCACCAAGGAGAGGGTTAACAAACAGCCAGAGGAGAGAGCAATGATTACAAAGGTCTGGCATGGTGGTTTCCTCAAGAACAGCCAGGATAACCTTATTTCATTTTTCGATAGGATTTCTAAACTAGTAGATGAGGGGGACGCTATGGATATCTGGATTTATCTGGATTTTAGCAAAGCAGCTGAAAAATAATTCCTTACTATTCTTTTAGAAAAGATGGAGAAATGTGGACTAGTTGATAAAACAAATAGATGGGCTTAGAACTAGTTGAAAGGCCAGACTGAAAGAGTAGTAATTAATGAATCAATGCTGGTGAAGCACTCCAGCAATATGTGCTTGATACCATGCTGTTTAAGATTTTTATCAGGGACTTGGACAAAAGGATAGATGATATACTTATCAAATTTGAAAATGGCACCAATTTGGGAGGGAGAGTTAACACCCTACGGAAGAGTCAGTTCCCCAAAAGATTAACAGAGTAGAGCATAGGTGTCAAACATGTGGCTCATAGGGTACATGAGGCCCGCAACACTCCCAAGGACAGCTCAAATTTGATTAAGATGTAATTGGGAAATATTTAACAAAATAAGTTAAAAATACAATAGATAATGTAAATAGGTAGTTTTCGATGTTCCCACGGGTACAACTACTTCTGATACTTGAGAACTTAGTCTGATGTAGGTGACAAATCCTGAAATAAGCAAAATGCTCATTATTATTCGCTTGATAAGAAAACTCTGCAAAGATTAACTTGTAAATGCTTTGGTTCTATGATAAAGTCCTAAAAAAGAATAACTTACATTGGAATTTCCCTGCAATAATATTTCTCAGGGTCCATGCTCCATTAGGATGTAAGTTGCTTGAAGGTAGAGATGTTTTACTTCCCTCTTTGTATCTCCATGCCTAGCAAAGTGCCTGGCACATAATAGGTGTTTGATAAAGGTTTTTTCATTGGTATTAACTGAATATCACTGATTTAGGTTCTTTTTGGCACCTTTGCAGAGAATACAGAATAGATCCCAAATTTTGGGTTCTAATACATAAGTAGCATTATAATAAAGTTCCAGTATTTATGGCTTGACATTTCCAAGTTAAGATAATTTCCAAATTCTCCTCCCTCTTTTTTTAAGTAACGAAAATAAATGACTTTCTCTACTCTCCACTCAGTCTTTTGAGGACTGGGCAGGGTGAGACAAGGGAGAAAGTTAAATTCCCCAAAGTCAAGAAGGGGAGCGATGAAGATGATTCTGGGAGCCAGTTTCCTTCATGAAAGTTTAGAACTTATTGGAGAATAAAGTAGAATGTTGAATAACTGGACAAATATAGGATTAACAGAATCAGACAGTTGTTTTTATTGAATTTCTAAAAATGACATTCTTATTAAAAATATAAGTATTAATGATTACTCTATAGTATCCTCTAACTAACTCATGTGATTCCCTTATGCAAAAATCTATTGAGTAATAATAAATCGCTTGAGCTCATGACTCTCAGCTCAGCAATCTCTTTTGGTAATTCTCTTGGATCACAGTGTTTAGTGTGGTTTTCAAAGCTATTTATAGTCTAGCCCAACACTAACTTTCCAAATTTCTTAGTGATTCTCCACAAGAACAGTTCATTCCAGCCAAACTGATTTAGTCTATAGAAAGTTACTGACATCTTCCCATTGTTTCATTTCTGCAAACAATATTGAAAATCCCTTCTTTCAAGGAATAGCTAAATACTACCTCTTGAATGCTTAAATTCTTCTTGTTTCCTCAAAGGCAGGGGCAGTAACATAGGTTTCTACACTTACTCTACCATGCAACACAGTGTTTTTGTAAATAGGAAATAAAATATCTGGATGGTGATTAAAGAAGGTAGCTACAAGATGAATTACGCAGGGGTAAGGACCAGCCTCCTATGATCCACTTTCTTGCCTTTGGGAGAAAAATGACCTAGAAGGCTGGTCATTCATGACTGACATGCAGTTAATAACCATTCTACACTAGGTTAAGGAAGAGATGGGCTTACCATTATGCATTCAAAATTACTACACAGTAGACAGTAGAAAACATATTATAAAAATATAAGTCTTTTAAATAGATCAAAGGCCTATTCAAGATATCCATTTCACCACTGATATGAAAGATCTATACAACACAAAACTGAATATTAGTTGCTTCAAACCTATGTTAGTTGGAAAATTTAAAAGTTGTCAAAAATATGGCAAAATAGGTTCAAAATGTTTAAACTGAGAATTTGCTAGCAATTTAAAACAGAACACATTGTTTCATTGTCTTCAAGTCTAGCTCTTTTTTTTCCCCATTTTAAAGACCCTTTAATACCAAATGTATAACAAATACATTGAGTGGGTACATCTGGTCGGGGACTGGGGGCAGGAGAAAAAGAAAGTAGTAGGGGAAGACAAAAATCTGATTTCACTAGTGTAGGAAAGTCTCCTCACCAGTGCAGAATGGTAGTGATTTGTCACTTAATTTCTTGCCTGGAGCACTGGGCAGTGAAATGACTGCCCATGGGTTCTCAGCTAGTAGGCATCAAAGACAGGACTTGAACTCAGATACTCTATGTTAATTTTAAGTCTTGACTTTTTACTACGCTACACATCCTCATCTTTAGGACATGTTACTAAAATGTGACTATTACTCACAAAATAGACGCTGTCATGATTTTCATTTTGCTTTCTGCAAATTCAGATTATTTCCTAATTTGACAGCCTGCAATGTCAGATTTATTTTAAAGGATCTCATTTAAAAAAAAAAAATGGGGATCTTTTCCAATTGGTGCAGGCAACACAGAGAAACTTTTGGTGCATAAAAATGATGCTGCCCTTAGCACTAGTGCAGCTAAGTCAGGAAAAACCCCTCAGTACTAAGGCAGTCCTAGAACAGAGGTATAAAAGGCCGAACTACCTTTTCGACTTTCTCTTCAGAGCACATCATTTCTATTTGCTTGTGGTACTGCTGCTGGTAGAATGTTTTAAGTTCATTTTCCTTAATCAGCATCTCCAAATTCAGATACTCTTGCCTGATTTCTTCACGGTTCTGGAACAAACAATTTAAAATCCCTCGAAACCTACCAAAAACAACATATCATATAGCATATTAAAGCTCAAGAAAATGAAGGGATTCACATGGAGAATAGCACACACAAAAATGACACTACACAACCCCAATGAATCGTACCCTTTAGGCTATGGCCCTGACTCCTAATAAGTTTGCTTTTAGAACACAAATGTGCTCCAAGGAAGGCAAAACTGGTAAGATTTTCACTTAACTAAATTTCAAAACAATGCAAGTAAAATTGTCTTTCTCAAAGTTATAGTAATAATATAGTCTCAGCTATTAGGAATACAGAGGTTCTTTCTTAGGGCAACATCTTTTAACAATTATTTTGAAGGATGTTATGCAATGTGATAGACTGAGAACATCGCACATTTGTGCTTGTAAAAGAAAAAAAAAAAGGGATGGGACATCTTCCTTGAAACTCCTCTACCAACTCTAATCTTCAACCAGATGTGTAGCAGGTACACTAAATATATATATATATATATATATATAGATATAGATATAGATATAGATATAGATATAGATATAGATATATGTGCCTCTAATAGGGAAATAAGAAATAAGCAGTAGTAAGAACACCTAAATAACACCATCTTCTCCAGTCTGCACCATCATAAGGCAGCCTATTTTTTGCTTTAGCCTTTGTAATGCAGCAAGGAAGGCCACTAGTTGGTAGGGTATCCTCAGCAGTCTGACTTCCCAGAGATTCAAGTTCACTTCCTCAGGGTCCCAGTAATCTACCACAGGCCATTAATTCAAAGCCAGCCCTCTTTCAGACACACAAACAGGACTGAGTTGATGTAAACCTCCCAGTGACACCTAAATTCCCTTGAAGCAGGCTAGGACTCCGAGAGAAACCCTGAAATGAACTTGCATTTTCACATCCTTCCAGGGTCAGCAAAGAACAAGCCTCTAAAATGTTCTAATTGTTTAAAAATAAAATCTGTGCTTTAGGTTACAAAAGAGTCAGGTCCCAGCTGCGCTAATAATGTAAACAGTCATGCACAGGCACATTTAAGAGGAGAATTTTAAAGTGAAAGACCTTAAAAAAAAAAAAAAAGACTTTTGACTGGAGGGTGTGCACTTTAAAGCAAGTGTCCTTTGGCCAGATTCAGAGACATATTTGTACAGTTCAGGAGTAAAAACACTGTGGCCTTGAGTCAACAGTTTTCAATGAAAATCTGCTGGGAATGAATATAAACCACAGTATGCTGATTTCACTGATTTCATTGCAGTTTTGTCAAACTGATGATAAATAACTAATGGATCAAAACAGAGACACTGAAGCTTCGTTATATGATGTCACAGTAAGAGCAGTGCCAGTAAATGAAATGGATGAGTTTTCTTTAGGTTTCACCCACAGGGCTGCGGCTTATTTTCCACGCAACATTTTATCTGGGAACAAGGGACCTGGCGAGAACGCCTGTTGATCTTGCAAGTCTGTGGTCAACTCTTGAATTGGGTTTGTGTGTGGGGGAAGGGGAAGACAAAAAAGAAGGAAATTAGCCACAAAAACACCTTTGTTCCCCCCTGGAACTTCTTCTAAAAGTGACAATAAAATGACAACATTTGTAATTTCTTCCAGGACTGTAACTATGAAGTCTAACTTGGATACGACAGCGGAGCTGACCCCAGCAGTGGATGGTAAGTTCTAGATCATGGCTTCTTAAACTTTTCCCATTCTTGCCCCCCTTATTCATCATGTTGCGTGGCTGGAGGCACGCATGGTGTAAAGTGCGCATGCTGTGTTCAGAACCAAGGCTGCAGTGAAGTCGTGAGACGCAACACGGGCAAGAGCTGCTAGAAACACCTCAGATTCATTATGTGTTTGGCTTTTAGTTAACTTTTGGTTGCTGTTTTACTGTTGCCAAATTTTTCATGCACCGCCCCCACCCCCCCCACACACACAGTTTAAGAAGTGCTGCTCTAGATGGTCCTACCAAGCCAGCACAGCTCAGAGAGCAGAATGGTTCAAAAACCTGCTGCTCAAAGAACAGCCCAGCACAACTCAAGAAGGGGCAGCACTGGAGGCCTGGCCACAGCAGTTCATGCCATCCTCCCGCTAAGTCAGTCGGGGAAGTGCCGCAATCGGTATCTTTGGAGGGAGGGAAGGGAATGAGCCTTTATCAAGCATCTACTATGTGCCAGGCACTGTGCTGAGCACTTTACAGATATCATTTCATTTGAAACTCACAACAACCCTAGGAGGTAAGTGCTATAATCACTCCCATTTTACAACTGAGTAAAGTAAGGCAGACAGAAGTTAAGTGACTTATCCGGGGTCATACAGATGGTAAGTATCTGAGGGCAGATTTGAATTTGGTCTTCCTGACTATAGGCCCAGAGTTCTATACCTGTACCACCCAGCTGCCCGTACATAATTTTGTTAGTATATAAAAATATTGAATTCTAACATAAGGAATAATTTCGTGTTCTTGTGGAAACAAGTACCTTTGCAACATCCCTTTTAAAAGCAACACTAACACACATAAAATGATCTCCACAAATGATGATTAGTCCAAATTGGAGCAAAGTAAAGAAATAAACAAGAATCTGGACAATGAAGAAAATAATAAAATTTTAAAAGAGCTAAAAAAGTCAGAAACAAAACTATTGTTTTCTGAAGACACAGTAAAATACTAACTAATCTGGGGGAAAAGGAAGAAAGAATACACTGAAAAATGTAAGCAATGTAAAAATACAAGATATTAATAAGTTATTTTTTTAAAATTCATGAAAAAATCTTTAAAATACAGTTTGGAGAGAATGGTGAAAACAGCAGAGGAAGCAAAAAAAATGTGCAAAAGATTATATACCTGGAAAAAGAACTGGAGTGTACAGAGAAAATAATGACAGACATGGAAGAAACTGTAAGGAAACAAGCGTCAGAATTATAAGACTTCCATTAAAGTAAAGAAAAGAATCTGATGGCTTTATTTCAGGAATTGGTATAAGAACATTTCCCAGAAATAATGAAACTGAGGGAAAGACTGCAAACCAACAGATTTCAGAATATATTACAAAAGGTGAACTCAGTTTAGCCAGACTCAACTAACAAATGTTTGTTGAAGTGAATCACTGTCAAGCTCCAAGAATACAATGACAAGGAGAATATTTTTACCAGCAGGAATGAAGGAAAATATTATATACCAAAAATAATTTGAATTGCATAAGATCTTTCTACAAAAATTAGAAATGAGAGAAGCTAGCATATGGTATATATTGAATATTAAGATATAAAGGAAAACTACTAAATCTGTTTGTCAGCAAAATGAAGTATTCTTTACAAAGACAAAAGGCATTTATTTAAAAATTCCTGAGTTGAACATTTTTTTGTACAGCAGGGCTAATGATGAGACAGTTTTTAATACAAAAAAGGAATGAGAGCAAAGAGCTTGAGTTGCTCCATCAAGACAAACACTAAAATAAATGGGTAGGGGCAGGTAGGTGGCGCAGTGGATAGAGCACCAGCCCTGAAGTCAGGAGGACCCGAGTCCAAATCTGGCCTCAGACCAAACACTTGACACTTAATAGCTGTGTGACCCTGGGCAAGTCACTTAACCCCAATTGCTTAAAAATTAAAAAAATAAAAATAAAATAAAACAAATGGGCAATTTTATAATTACCATGAGAAAATAACAAAATAATGGTAGTGTTGTACTGAACAAAATCAAAATTATTTTTAAAAAAAGGGGGGGAAGAGAAAAATAATTTGGACATCACAGGTAAAGACACCAAGTTTACTTCTCCATGCACTAAATCATCTAGCTGCCTTGAGAATTTGTACCAACAAAATACAAAAAGATTAACACCATTAGTGTGCAGCTCAAAGATATACTGGGCAGACTGCCAAGTGAGAGAGAGATAGGTTAGAAGGATCACTACTATTTTCACCTCAAATTTCACAAACAGAAAGGAAAAAACCCTTTAAAATCCAGGAAGAACAAATCAGCATAGCATAGAATTATTCCTTTATTAGAACAAGTCACATTAAAATTGGAATATGATATTCCAAAGAGTAAAGAATATCTGATGGCATCCCAAAATAACATATTTTACAAAACTTAAAGACAATAACTGAATATTTGGGGGGGAAAGAATACTAATCATTCCTTCAAAAGAAACCAGAGGTGAACAAGGTATTAAACACATAAGCTAAATGTATAATAATCAGCTAAATACTTGAGATATTCTCCCGTCACCACCAACATCAACTGCTGACCAATGCCACTTATGGGTATGTAAGCCCAAGAGCTTTGGCTCAGCTACCTGCCAGAGGTGCTGTCCTACTTCCAGCCACCAATAAGGTTCTATTAATGGAAATGGATTAAAGAGTTACTAAAGAACAACACAGGGCCTTGGAAATTGAAGCCTCCTATGGTGGTGTTTCTCCCTAGTAAAACAGGAACTGGTTCACTCTTCTATTTATATCTCCAGAATTTAGCACAGTGCTTGGCATTCAAAAAGGGCTTAATAAATGCTCACTCATTCATTCACTGTTTGCTCATTAACAGTAATGAAATACTAAGAAATAAAGCACCTGTTTTCATGTGGCTAAGATTAGACAAGGTCATGGTCGCTGTGTGGGGAAGGTTTTAGTTTTTGGTTGGTTATCCTAAAACAAATAAACAAATAAAACCTAGAGATGTTGAGAGTCAGTGAGGAAGCAAAGCGAGCATCAATGTGCCAAAGAATGTAAGTGGCAAAAAATATCATGAGAAGAATTAAGTGGATAGCATCTAGAAGCAAATTAATATTTAAGGGAACAACCCTTTCATTTCAACATCGTTGTTGTTCATCCTCCATTCTGAAGAGGACCAATAACATCGACCTGTTCGTGAATTGGATTTAAGTGAGGTAGAGTTGTTCAAAGTCATCAGCCTCACTCTCTCTTCCCAGCCATCAGAAGTCCAATGGGGCAAGACGAAAGTAAAGACGACCGGCAATGATCTTGGCGTATTTAATGTCTGACCAAGCTCTGATCCCCAGCACCCGCTTCAGCTGCCTTCATGGCCGCTGGAACAAATTGTTCTCATCTGCCCATTCCACTGGGGAAAGCCTTCGCATGGGTAGATGTCCCCCTAACTCACTGAAGAGTTTGAGGCCTATCAGTTCACTCTTAACCTGGTTTAGCCCATCTGCTGAGATGGTTTTACTGAGGTGTGGCTACTGCACACAATACAGTTTCTTGGAGCCACAGGTGAGAGTTGGGTGAAAGGTGGACACTAAAAGTGAATGTGCAGCCCTGAAAAGGGCTCAGCAAGCCCTCATACCAGAGGTGCTAGTCCTTCCCAAACACCCCACACATTTCCATTTCAACATTAGTAAGTTAATATAAGGCGCAGCTAGGTGGCTCAGTGGATAGAGTGCTGGGCCTAGAGTCAGGAAGACCTGAGTTTAAATCTGGCCTTAGACACTTACTAGCTGTGTAATCCTGGGCAAGTCATCTAACCTCCGTTTGACTTAATCCACTGGAGAAAGAAAGGGAAAATCACTCTAAGACAGCAAGGAATCACAGTGGATATAGTGCCAGGCCTGGAGTCAGGAAGATTTATCTTTCCAAGTTCAAATCTGGCCTCAGACACTTTCTTGCTGTGTGACCCTGGGCAAGTCACTTAACCCTGTTTGCCTCTATTTTCTCATCTATAAAATGAGCTGGAGAAGGAAATTGCAAACCACATCATTATCTTTGCCAAAAAAAACTCCAAACGGGGTCAGGAAGAATCAGACATACCTGAAAAATGACTGAGCAACAACAATAACAACAAAAATTAATATAAATATTTAAGATAATTGCAGTAGTTGAGTAAGCATAGAATATTATGACAAAGACCTCAGAGAGAGGAGTAGAGTTTGGGAGGCCAACAGAAAGGGGATGATATTACAGCATCATGAGTGGAAGAGGGTTGGGAGAAGGTAAGATAAAAGCATTGCAAGAAGCTGGGGGATAGGTGTAGACATGACAGGTGGCCATCTTCTACAGGACAGAGCTGAGCTTCTCGGCACTAACTTGTAGTAAGTAGGGTTCAGGAGAAGCTGGGACTTTGGAGGAGCCAGATTTGGAGAGGGTGAAAAAGAGGGTTATGGATTCAAAGGATGCAGAGCACAGTATTAAAAGGCATAACCTATGAGAAAAAAGGAAAAGAATGTGATTCCCCATTCATCGCTCCCATTTGGGATACAGAAGACTTACAACTGCACCCTGTTGTAGCTTCTAGAGGACTACAGAAGGCAGAAGACAAAAGGAGGAATAATAATAATAATAATACTAATAAAATTTTTAGAAAAGTAACATAAAATGTCACTGAAATGAAAGAGGAGATGTGTGAAGGTGAAGGAACAGTTAGGAACTAAGTGAACTAAGGAAAATAGGGGTAAAATGAGAGAAAGAGGGAGAGGGAGAAGGAAAGAGATTTGGGGAGGGGGAGAGAGAAAGAGAGAAACAACAAAAGTAAACTCAAGGAACTTAACTGGGAAGAGTACTGGGGAAAGAGGACAGAAACAGACTAGTAAAAGCAAAAACAACTTACAGAGACTAAAATATTTCAGAAATGATAAAAATTTTGAGTGTATATGTGTGTATTTGCATGTATTAACTAGAAGAAAACATATTTGATCAAAAAGAAACACCCATTATGTGAATGGGTTAAATTTTCCAATAAAAAGAGAATAGAGAAATGGACTTTAAAAAACCCACAACAAAGTATTATATTAAAATACACACACACACACACACACACACACACACACACACACACACACACACACACACGCACAGCCACACCCATAAAAGCACACACAGAGTGAAAAGGGAAGGACAGGACAAGTTGCCAAATTCTGTCCCTTTTAGCACTATAGTTCATGCCCTCATCACCTTTAACCCTGGAGAACTTTAAACTGCACAGAGACTTTTGGGATGCCCTGTAGTTGTGTTCCTTGCATTTGACAATGCCTGGTGCACAGTAAGAGCTGAATCAAGGATTTCTCTACCTCTTCCCATTACCTTCTATTCATTGAGTGTAGGGAAGTTCTCTTTCTAGATTGAAGGCAAGAAGTGGTTTTTGTCTACTTGTTAATTGATTAAATTAGGTGACTAAGAAATGCAAGAGATGAAATCAAGATCTCTAATGAATGGATTATGCAAATGACGTCAAGAGGGACACATGCACCAAGGACCCTCGGACAAGGGGAAAACAAGGACACAACCACGTACGGGACAAATCACACAGAGGCAAGTGGTTTAATGTTATTAAAGGCAATGACAACAACCAGACAACACCCTGAAGCTCATGGGAAATGGACAAGCAGCACCTTGTGAAAATGAATCTCTTTGAATAAGCTGACAGCTACCACTGACGCAGGGGTTACTGTCTGTGTTGGTTCATTTGATCCTCACAACGACCCTGGCAGCTGACGCTATTATTATTATTATTATTCCTATTTTACAGATCAAAAGCTGAAGAGGTTGAGGGACTTGTCACACAGCTGGTCCATATTTGAGGTGGGACTGGAACTACCACCTAGTTGCTTTAAGAATTTTTGTGAACAAAATACAAAAAGAGGACGAATGCAATCATCATGCCTTTAAAAAGATGAGAAAATAAACAACTCTAAGATTACAAGTTACCACAGCAGATTAGAAGAGAAACAGAGGAAATTTAAAACAAAAAGTTTATAGGAATAAACAAAATTAAAAGCTGCATTTTTGAAAAGATTAATGCTAAAGATTAATGATCAAGAAAAAGGGAGAGGAAAATTTAATTACCAAAACAAGGTAAATTCACAACAGAGAAGAAAGAAAAAAGATCAGAGGTGACCATCTGAAGAATTACATGTCACTAAAACTGAGAATCTAAAGGAAGTTCACAAGTATCTAAGAAATATAAAATCAAACAAAAAATTCCAAGAAAGAGATTTTTAAAAAGTAAATTTCAGAAGAACATTGTGTAAGTCATAACATGCCAAAAAAAAACCCCTAGTCATATGGATATAAGAGTGAATTCTATCAAACACATAGTGCTAGTACGTATACTATAAAAGCTAGTCTCAAAACCAGAATGAGTTGGCATGCAGCCAACTCCTTTTTTGGAGGTCACATATGGCCATGACATCAAAACTAGGGAAAGACAAAACAGTAAGAGAACTATAGACTGATCTCACTATTGAACATTGATAATTATTTCAAAAGATGCAGGAAAAAAAACTCTTTGAAAACATAATTCAAAACAGCTACAAAATGAACAAAATATCTGGGAGCTAATCGTGTGTGTGTGTGTGTGTGTGTGTGTGTATGTGTGTGTGTGAGATGGATTTATTAGCAGTCCAGTAAAGCCTATGGAAGGGCAGCTGGGTGGCATTGCAGATAGAATGCCAGGTCTGGAGTCAGGAAGACCTGAGTTCAAATCCAACTTCAGGCACTTACTAGCTATGTGACCCTGGGCAAGTTTCCTTATCTGTAAAATGAGCTGGAAAAAAGGCAATGGCAAACCACTGCCATATCTTTGCCAAGAAAACCCCAAATGAGGACATGAAGAGTTGGACGTGACTGAGATAACTGAACAACAATCCACCAAGACCCACATGAGACTTATGATACAATAACAAAACATTCTTAGGAAACAACAAAAACAAAGGGAGACAAAGAAGAGGGGAGGCATGCGCTGTTCAAAATCAGCCCGTGCCAATACTACCTGGATTATTTTGCAGATTTAGTGCTATTTCAAGTTACTAAGGTGATACATTTAGCACCAAACAACATGATAACAAAATTCATTTGGAAGAAAAAGGTCTAGAATCCCAAGGCAAAAAGTGAAAAAATTTCTAATAAGGACAGCACGGCTCACCAGGGCTGAAATGACGTCATAAAGCAGGAGAAATCAAACTTCTTTGCTACTGGGTAAAAAATAGTGTTCAATGGAGCACCCTACCTGGCAGCAAATGGTCAAAAAACCAGTGGCACAGGGTTCAATCAACCCAGCAACCCAAATTACTGGAAGAAAAAAATCTGTGTTTGACAAGAACTTCTGATAAAATGAGAGGACATTTGAGCAGGAATCAGGATTAGACCAATACATTACACAAGAGACTAAAAAGGATTACAAGAGGAGGACATCAGGTATATTTTACAACTCTTGAGAGGAGGAAATTTCTTAACTAAACAAGAGATAAAAGAGTATATTATAACATGTACAACAGTTAAAAAGATCTTGTGTAAATAAAATCAATGTAGACAGAATTAAAAACAAAACTAAACATCAGACTGGGAAAATTATCTGCATCAAATATTGGTATAGTCAACATTCAGGGAATTAACACAAATATTTAAGACTCAGAGTCATTTCCCAATACATAAGTGGTCAAAGGATATGAACAGTTTTCAAAATAAGAATTGCCTGTTATAAATGGTCACAGGAAAATAAGCTTCTGAATCAATAACAAGAGAAATGTAAATGGTAAAACAACTCAGAGGTTTTAGCTTACATTATGAAAACTGGCAAAGAGTGGAAAAGATGGGTGGAATAGTCAATGCTGGTCGTGGTGTGGGAAGACAGCACATTGATGCACTGTTGGGAGAACTGTGAAATGGGACAACCATTCTGGATTTCAATGTGGAATTAAGCAAAGAAGAAAACTATATAGTCGGGCAGAGTAAAATAAAAGAAATAATTCAACAAGGAATCATAATAGTGTAGACGTGGAAAATCAAAAAATATTTAACAATATAAGAAATTACAGGATTATGTTATATCTAATAACTTTGTGCATGACAAAAAGCAATGCACCCAGATTGGAAAAGGGAAGAAACTGTTTGGGGGAAAATAAATCTTTGATGTAAATATTTCTAATACAACTATTAACATTTAAAACTGAGAAGGAGAGGGCACAAACAGAGAAGGACAAATTTATAAGGATCAATTCCCCAAAAGAAACAGTCCAAGGATATGAACGAGTAATTCACTAAATTACAAATGCAAATGATCAAGAGCCACTAAAAAACTGTTCAAATTCTATTAGGGAATATTCATAACAGAACTCAGGTTTATATATTCATTAAAGTGGCAAAGACAGGTAAAGATGATAAAAACCAACAGTAATGGGGTTGCAGGAAAAATAGGCACATTATTACACTACTGGAAGAGCTCTGAATTGATGCAATTTCTTTGGAAAGCAGTATGGCACTTAAGAAGAGCTATACAATTTTTCATCTCTTTTGATCCAGTAATTTCAGTGCTAGGAATACACTTTTAGAATGTTATTGACAGAAAAAAAAGAGACCCAATAGCACAAAAATATCCCTAACAGGATCTTTAATAGTAATAATTTGGACAGGACTGATTTGCCCAACAATGGGGAAAAGAAGGAACAATTTGTGATATTAGAATATTATTGTTCTATAATAAATACAAAATATGAAGTATATAAATACAGCATGACATGAAATGATGCTCAGTGAAGAAAGCAAAACTCACTACTTTATAAACAACCACAAAATCCAGGGGGAAAAACATGGAAAAAAATTTCAGAAGAAACAAAAAGAATTATTTTGTTACTAACTTGTTAAAGTTAAAATGCACATTAACAAATTTTCAGTAGGTAGTAAATAACTGAAACATGTAATTTCATGTATAATCTTTTAAAAATTGTTTTCTGTAATTGTGAAAGTTACTCTGAGTATTATAAATATTCAATCAAATATAAAGGACCTATGAAGAAAGATGCTACCCACCTCCAGAGAAAGAACTGATAAATAGTATGGCTTTTACATACATTTATAAATCTGTGTCAAATGATGGCCTTATCTAATGTGGAGTGGGGAGAGAGACAGTAAAAAGGATATTTTAAAAAAATTAATTAAAAAAAATATTCTGTGTATTTGAATCTGTTTGGTGATGGTTTTATAAACAAAGTTTATTTAAAAAAATGATTTACATTTTGTTAGTTTCTTCTATTATTTCCACACAATGACAGTTAATATTTATAAAATAATTTAAGGATTACAAAGCACTCAGCATTTAAGTCCCAAGCAACCCTACACAGTAGAGAGTTCAAGTATTATTTTCTGCACTTTACAGATGAGAAAACTACTGTTCAGACCAGTGCCTGGCACACAGCAGGCACTTAATAACCACTTGTTGATTGACTTGCCCAAGGTCAGAGATATAAAGCGTTGGAAACAGGATTCAAAGCCTGTCACTCTTTACTCTAAAGGCAGTTCTTCCCACTCCATCATACTCACAAGTCCCATTATCTTTCAAGATTTTTACCATTGCTCATCAATGAAAAATCAATTACCTATACATGTCTAAGACTATATTTGAACTCAGGTCTTAGCTATGGAGAAAACTATGGTACCCAATTAAAGAAAAGGCAAAAAGAGCAAATGCCATGGTTCATAAGAAAGCTAATTAGTTCAATAAAGCACACTAACAACTAAATAAGAGAAACAGTTAATTAAATGAAGGTTTATAAAAACAGTACAGAAAAGGCAAATAAGCATGTGTTGCTAGTAGAAAAGCTAAGGACAACTTAGAAATTTTAAAATAAAGCAGGTATTTTGGCTCCTGGAATAGTTTCAATTATACTAAATTGATAGCTTATGGATTATTCTTCTACTACCAGATAATTTCTATAATATGAACAGATGATATGGGTATTAGAAACCATACTGCCGCAAAGAATTAAATAAAGTACAAAGAAACAAAAAATGATTAAAGAATTCTCAACAAAATCTACAAAATGTGGCCTTGTACCTCTAAAATTCAATGCTTCAGCAAGCCTACCTTTGTATTTCTGTTTCCTCATGGTTGGAAAGCTCGAGGCTTCCCTTACTATTTTCATGAGTGATGATTTTCTGTTCTTCATAGGCTTTCAATTTTTCCTTCAACATCATAATCTAAATAAGAGAGAAAACTTCAGTTGAAATACAACAGCAGCTGTTTGTTACTCTTCAAAACACTGTAATATTTCAACTGTGACAAATCATAGCAAAATCTATAAGCAAGATGTGAGTGAATGAACCAGAGAAAGAACTAGTTAAAAGGAAGAGACAGTCATCATTATAACAAATCGTTGAGTAACAAGAGTAATGCGTGGCCGACACATACCTCTTTCTTTTGCTCATTACAAATCTTGACATATTGTGTTATGTGATTATCCAGATTAACAACGTTACTCTTCAACTGTTAAAAGATGAAATGGATAATATTAACAAGAGTTACGCAGACCTCCTCAACACTGTGCCACTATCATGCCCTGTTCAGTCCAAGAAAAGGGACAAATAAGCCAAAACTTTTAAATAGGCTTTTTAAGAAATCTGCTGTTAAACCCTTCTCACAAAGGAAAGCCAATGGGAAAGGAATACAAATAGGACCTAAAGATTTATTCATATCATTTGAGAAACTCGTAGATGCATATTTGATTTTGAGAAGATAGGAGTGTAGATAGCAACAGAGAAAGCAAAGGCTGATCTTCAGATGACATCTTTTGCCAGGGCTGTATTGAGGCCCTCATATCTGTGTCTGCTAGGATTTGTTTTCCCAGAATAGCCTCTGACAATCTAGACACATCTATTCAGCGCAAAGTGGTCTAAAGTTTAATTCCTCAGAGAATAAAGACATACTCAGAAAGCAAGCTGGAAAAATACTGTTGCTAATTCTTGGAGCAGGGTGTTTTACTGGACAAGTCTGCTAATTACCCCTAAAAACATTTTATATGAAAGTGTTTCTAACCCCAAATACCTGACATTTTGTTTCTTTATTTCTCAGGTGACTTACATTCTGTCTTCCAAGTAACTTGGAACCAATTTTGAAATAAATCTTGACTATCTTCTTTAGTGCTAATGATTCTAATTCTATGATTCCGTGATAGCTATGATCATGACACAAGCCATACTTGGGTAATATGCTAGACATGTGAATTCTCTTCTAACTGTTCACACAGAATGACATTATTAGTGAAGAACTGGAAGCTCAGAGCTCTTCAAGCATCTGAAAACAGTTCTCCTCTCCCCACAGGTTTCTTTTCTCTAGGTTAAACAGCCTCAGTCCCTTCAACTGATTCTCACAGGGGATGATCTCACAGGCCTTTACTTTCACCACCCTCACTGCCCTCCTTCGAACACCCTGAAGCTTACCTATGCTCTCTTTCAGAGCTGAACACAAGACCCCAGGTGTGGTCTGACAAGGCAGCTACAACATGATTATCAGCGCCCTGGGCTAGGAGCAATGGTGCACCTATGACTGTAGCCTAGGGCCACTGTACAGCCAATAGGGCTGAGGAATAGGATTTGAATGAGGCCCGGAGGCCTTCTAGGCCAGCCCACAGACCACTGCAGGGCAAACATGCCTCTTCAGGTAGCCTGAAGCTGAATCGCACTGAGCTTGCAGGCCATTAAAAAGCACCCTGTTCACTATTCCTTTCCGATCTTGTATCGATAAAGCCAATTTTTAAAAACTCACAGGTAAGGCTTTACATCTCTCCTGAGTCTGTTGTTCAGCTGTTTCAGTCATGTCTGACTCTTTGTGACCCCATTTGGGGTTTTCTTGACAAAGATACTGAAGTGGTTTGCCATTTCCTTCTCCAGCTCCTTTTATAGATAAGTAAACAGAGGCAAGCATGGTTAAGTGACTTGCCCCTGTTCACACAGCTAGTAAGTATCTGAGGCCAGATTTGAAATCAGGTTTTCTGGACTCCAGGGCTGGCACTCTATCCACTGTGCCACCTAGCTGACCTTTTCCTTTTTCAGTTAGATACTACTGGATTGATCTCAACGATCTCTCTTGTCATGATCTTTTTGGAATCAGCCACCTACTACTGGCTTTGCCTCTCAGCTTTTAGCTACCTGCAAGGCTGATGAGAATGCTTCTCATGTCCCCACCCACTGGTATACTGATAAGGATGTGAAAGGGTCAAGTAGAGATGCTAGGGACCTCTTCCCAAGGTGATACTGAAACCTTAGTTATTGCTCTGAGGGACTGGACACTGAATCATTTCACACACTTCAGTCATCATCTAACTCACAACTTTCCACAATAGCATGAACAACTCCGTCAAATCATTTGCCAAAATAAGGTGAATGATGTCTATACATACATATACACACACACACACATCAACTAATTTAAGTATTCCTGCCAAAAAAGAAAATGAGGTTTGATTTATGATTTTCTCTTGACGAAGTCCTCTCTTGTCCTTCGGAAATCAGCACTTCCTTGCTAGTTCACAAGTCATTCTAGAACACTCGGTGTGTACTAGAATTGAAATCAGTGAGTGGCCTACAGTCAAAAGGCTCCACTTCTGCTCATGTTCTATCTTATTATTTTCCGAGGGTTCTACCTACTTGGCTTTCCTGCTCTTTGGTCCTGTGTATGTGTCTCTAACATCATTATGAGAGAGCTAGCTTTTAGCTGTGGAAAAGTAGTTTTTTGTGTTTACAGATACCATGTAACCCAGTGGCAAGAACAGTGATCTGAGAACAACCTTGGTTCACCACTGGCCGTGTGACTTAACATCTAAGTGTCTTTAGGAAGTCATGTTCTCTTCAATGGACTTCAGGTTTCTGTTTAAATTGAGAGGATGAGACTAGAAGACTTCAAAGGTCTCTTTCAATTCTGGAACCTATGATCTTAATAAATCATCCAAATATCTCTGGGGGATAGATATATAGTAAGAATTATATTCATAATTATAGCTGTGGAATCAAGTTGCCTTCTACTGCTTTAGGCTTGTGAGTTCATAAATGACGGCAGCCCTTCCACCAGCAGATATTGGCAGGTTTCCAAGGTCACAGGGTTAGAGATGGGAGGGACCTTAGTAGCTATCTAGTTTAACATCTTCATTTAAAAGATGAGGAAACTGAGGTGTAGGAAGTTTAGGTGACTTGCCCAAGGTCAAACAGGCAAGAAATGACAGAGGTGGGATATGGACTTGGTCACCTGCCTCCAGGGCCAGGAATCATTCTACTGCTAAGAAAGACGGGGAGATAACCCTCAGGTCTTTGGATCTGGCAGGTTCAACCGGGCTGGAAAGGCTTGTAAAATAAGTCTGGTAACAAAGTCTTGGCTGTCAGAAGACCGTCAGCAGCAGGAGAGGAGACTCCAGGTAATGATCTTTTATTTGAAAAATGGCGGCCCATGAAACAGATGGAAACTCCCCCATGGCTTCCCATCTTATGGGGAAATCTTCCCTTCTGCTGTGGTAATAGTGAAGTCTCAGAAGATAGACAAAGAGGGCTAAGACTCAAGTAATAATATGACAGTTTAAAAATATTTAAATAGATTTGTATAACCAAAAGTTTAAGAAAAATAACTTGCTAGAAATGCTACTCAAAATAGCCTAAGTTAATATTTCTTTAAGTATCCTAATGGATAAATAAAACCAAGCAGTGACTCAAAAATCTTTTATGCCCAACTCAGCAGTGAGGCAAAATAAAGAAAGTCTCCCCAAGTAGTTCTCGGCCCGCTGATACTCCCCCTAAGATTCTCCATAGAACAATAAGCACATTAATAATCCTTTCACAAGTGTAGTAGTGTAAATTCACTTACAGAAGATTTAATGTCTTTTGCACGGTTGGCATACTTGAGAGTGTTATACGTGTCATCATAGAACACAGAAGAAGGACTAACAGCAGCTATCATGATAGTTTGACAGTTTCCTCCAAGGGAATCCTTTAACAAGCGAGTTAGTTTGCTATTTCTGTAAGGAATATGCTGATTTTTTCTCTGAAAGAACAAAAATGTGTCATTTTCCACATTCAAATGTAATCCACTTGTCAAGTCATTTTGAGACTCTCAGTCCTGTTCAACCTTAACCACACTTATCACACCAGAACAAAGTAAGGGTGGTCTATGAAGTCAAGGGCGAAAAGAACTCAGATAGGGATGAGGCAAAACATCAACTCATGTATATGTGTATATAATAAAGTTCTTCATGGACATTTTTCCTTCTCTTTCTCAAGAGGAAGAAGGAAAAAAGGAAAACCAAATAAAATGTGAAAATAAACTAAATCTGTCCCCTTTCACTAGAGGCCCATAGAAACCAATAAAAGCTTTGAAAGTTCACTCATCTGTTACCCCACATAGCTATCACACTGCAAAGGTTATAAAATTACCGTAAGTGAGGAGGGCCTACAAGTGTAAACATATGGGCAGTTGACTTGTGGTCACATGAAGGTTATCACAAAGAAAAAAAAAGTATTAAAATAAGATTTAGTAACTAAAATTTTAATTCAAACTTAAAATACAGAAGAGAGGCACAGAATATGCCAGTTGGAAGGCATTTCCAAAGCCATCCAGTCCAATCTATAATATCTTAGGTTATTCACTTTTCCTTCTTGGGAAAACATACTTGTAATTTCAAGATATTTATGATGAATAAAAAAGTTCTAGCCTAGTAATAAATTAAAACTTTAAATAACTTTGAAACAAGTATGGAGCATGCCAGGTACACATTAGACATATAAATGCCAACAGTATGTGTGCGATAAATGTAACATATCTTAAAATGAGAGATAAAATGTTAACAAATATTAATCTCCTTAAAGGTTTTATTCCTTCAAAATTAGCCAGTTCTGGCCTTTTTCATGAAAGTTAAGGGTTTTATACATTTTAGTTAGATTTCTTCCAGGATGAAGAATATTCTATATAAGGCATATATGCTGATATTTATTACCTTTAGTTAAATCAATACCTATTATAAGAGAATGGAAAATTGAAAATGTATATAATAATAGATTATACTCTGAGGGAAGAGAACCATATGTAAAAATCTGTTTATCCTCTTGAAAGTGTGTTGGGAATGAAGTAGTGTACTTTGCAGTTAATGGGGCCATTGTTTTTATCATGAAATTATAAATTCTTTGTGCAAGACATATGTCCACAGTACCAACCTTCCCATCTGCTAAGGCATTGATGACATTTCCAAGGGCTAAAAGTGATTGATTGATGTTTGCGCCTTCCCTAAAACGGCTTCCTCTGGCATTTGTGGCACTGGCACGTTCAGATCCCGCCAGGTCAATGAGACACATTTTGGCAATACGAACATTTTGATTTATACTTGCTGTTTTGTCTTGTTGTCGTAAGTAAATCTTTTGTAAAATACAGGAGAAAAAAAATCACACAAAGTTAAGTGAAATGCAATGAATAAAAATCAATGTCAGTCAATTAACATTAAGTACCTACCTTGTGACAGTCACTCTGCTAAGCACTAAGGAGATAAAAAAAAGCAAAAGACAGTTTCTGTCCTTGAGGAGCTTACAGTCTAATGCAGGAGATAACATATAAACAACTATGTACAAATATATAAACATCCTATGTACAAAGGCTACATAGGATAAATTGGGAATAATCAACAGATGGAAGGTACTAAGAGTACGAGGGAATGGTAAAGGTATCCTGTAGAAGGTGGGATTTCAGAAGCTAAGGAAGCCAGGAGGCAGAGATGAGGAGTGAGCACATTCCAGGCATGGGGGACAGCCAGGGAAAATGTCTGGAATTAGGAGATGGAGTATAGGGTTTGAGGGAACAGCAAAGAGACCAGTATCACTGGGTCACAGATACAGGAGAGGGTATAAGGTTCAACTAAATAATACTTATCAGCTTTAAGCAAATGAAAATGCAAGGCATTTTTTTTCCAGCATTATCAAAATTAATAAAAATAGAAAAAACCTTACTAGTAATAGTGTGATAGTAACTTTATGTATATGCACCACATATAAAATGACCATAGACCTCAAATAAGGGCAAAATAACTGCTATTCATGTTGCTAGGACTTCTTGGACTAGAATTCAACAAACATTTATTAAGTACCTACTAAGTGCATGGCACTGTGCTAGAGTAACTGGGAATGCAAAGATAAGAGTAAGTCTCTGCCCTAAAGGAGCCCTCATTCTACTTAGGGGTTGAGGGTGACAAGGGAATATAACACACTAGATAAGTAAAGACAGTTTGAAGAGAAAGTGCTCTCACAAGTGGGGGATCTTGGGAAAGCTTTATAGCAACCCTGATGTGAGGTGAGCCTGGAGGTGACTATAAGGCTTCTAAGAAGAAGAGATGAAGAGGGGATCCTTAGACTAGATTTTTTTTTTAAGTGAGGCAATTGGGGTTAAGTGACTTGCCCAAAGTCACACACTAGGAAGTATTATGGGTCTGAGGCCAGATTGGAACTCAGGTCCTCCTGACTCCAGGGCCAGTGCTCTATCCACTGTGCCACCTAGCTGCCCCAGAGGGGATCCTTTATAAACAATGCAGATAGCTTGCGGGAATGGCCAAAGTGGAGTGGCAGCATGTCAAGGAACTAGAGAGTGGTTCAATTTAGCTGGAATGTACAGTATATGAAAGAAGCTTTAAAGGTGGGCTGGTGCCAGAAGTCAGATGACCTCCCATGCTAAGTCAAAATGACAGGGAAACCCAAAGGATTTTTAGAAGAAAAGTGACATCTGTGTCACAAACTGAGCTTTAGAAAAGTAGTATTTGCTGCTGTGTAGACTATAGAGCAGAAAGGAAAGATGCTAGAAAGAGAGCTGGGACAAGAAGTGAGAGTTGTCATTTGAGAGGAGAAAAGGGCATCAGTACAAGATGTTATGCCCAATTTGTAAGATTTGGCAGTGGTAGAAGAACAAGGGGGAAACAGATTGGAGGAGGAAGGTTCACCATATTTGCATGGGTTAATTATGGTTAAGGTTATAAAAAAAAAAAGTGAGGCAGACTAGGGACAACAGATTGAGAAAACACTAAGTTATCAGAGTCTGAAGATCATCATGGTGGGACTAACAACCTGATACACATCACAGACTTTTAGAGAAAAGTTTTCAAAGCGTTCAGAGGAAGAGGCAGGCAGAGTCCCAAGGATTAGAATTCTGCTGAGGCCCAGGAGAGCCGAAAAGGATGCAATTCTAAAGACAAAAAGGAAAATAATTCCAAGGATGAAGAAAATGGAAGCTGTTTAACAAGGCTGCTATGGTTCACGGGAAACTCACCAACAAATTTAAGAGTTTTGAAAAGGCACGTAGAGAAAATGCAATCAGAGGATTAATGGTATGGTCCTACATTAACCATATCAGTCACACAAAAGCTCAAAAAGAGGTAGGTTGTTAAGGAAATTGAAAAATAACAAAAAGGGTTAAAGCTTTATTGGGGAAAATAGAAGGTTCAAGGAAGGGCTATTACTGCCCCAGGAAGATGGGCTGATGATAGCTGATAGTGATGGAAAAAAGACAAAACTGCTCAATGCTTATATTTTATTTCTTTTTCTCTGCTAGGAATAATAATTTCTGGACTCAAAAGGAAAAAACACAAATGGCTAAAGGGAAGTTGATAGCCAAAATCAATCAATTAACCATTTAGTAGTAAGGAGTTAGTAAGAGAACTAGGTATCCTTTGCTAAGTTCAAGTTCACCAGGACCAGATGAAGTACCTTTTAGGGTACTAAAAACTGGTGAATACGATTACTGGCAGTAATCTCTGAAAACAGGAGAGGTAAATGGCCCTATTTCCAAAAAAGAGAAGCACACAGAGGCGGCAAACAATTCTTGAGGGTTTTTAATAAGGGGCCTGTTAGTGAACATTTAGAAAAGGGAAGGGCAAGGAAAAAGCTGGTGTGGTTTTATCACCAACAGTTCATGCCAGATTAATCTAATTTCTTTTTATTAGGCTTCTTGATCAGGGGACTGTAAGAGATATATTTTACCTAGAGTCTCATACAGCACTTGGCAAAGCTTCTCTTGGTGAAAAGATGGAGAGGTATCTGCCATATGATAATATAAATTAGGAATTGGTTGAATGGCTAGATCCAGAGAGTAGTCATTGATGGGTTCAACATCATCCTGCACCCTATGGAGCTGTTTGGTCCTGTGCCCATTAATATTTTTATCAACGATTAGAAGAAGATAAAGATTAGAAATTTGATAAATTGGTAGATGACACAAGACTAAGTAGGAATAGCTAACACACTGGATGACACTGCATTTTAAAAAATATCTTAGGCTATGACGCTAGGCTAAACTGAATAAAATTAAATTTAAGAGGTATAAATGTAAAGTGTTATACTTAAGTTAAATGATCAAGCTGCATGGCTAAGATGCAGTTAGTGTTGAAAAGATAGAGGATTTTTAATGACCTGAGAGCTCTATATATAAGTCAAAGTTATGACATGGCAGTCAGTCAATAAGCACTCACTTGGTACAGTGCTAAGCACTGGGGATGCAAAGAAAGGCAAAAACCTACCTCTTCCTTCAACGTGCAGACATTCTAATAGGGAGACAACCTGTACAGAACCAGGTAACTGAAAAGCTAATGTGATCTTGATCTGTGCTAAGAGATACCAAGGGACTGGGAAAAAGGTATTACTATCATTAAGTTATGGGAACAGTCAGATCACATTTGATGATGATGATGATGATGATGATGATGATGTCCAATCCTAGCTACTGCATTTAAAAAACATGAAAAGCTGGAGTGTTTGAAGGGAAATTAGAAGGGTGAAAAACAATGTTCATGATATATAAGATTCTGTGAAGGAACTGAGATGTTTAGCTAGGGATAAGAGCAGTGGAATAGCAGCTGTATTCAAGAATTTGAAAGAGTGTGATCTGAAGAAAGACTGGATTTATTCTATTTGGTCCGAGAGGACAGAACTTAGGACAATTCTGAGAGGAAGCTGAAGAGACACAAATTTAGTTGCAATGTCAGGACAAATTTCCTAACACTTAGAGCTACCAACAGTGAAATGGTGGTTCGTTTCTCCTTGGAGGGCTTCAAGAAAACACTGGATGGCCATTTGTTAGGTATGGTATAGAAGACATGGGTGAGACTAGATTGCAACTAAGCTCCCTACTAACTTTGAAAATACAAGACTCTGGGGCAGAGACATATGAAAGGCTAGGAGATGATAACTGGGAAGGGAAATTTCAGGGTTCACAACCAGAGAATCTAAGACAATATTATTCAGCCAGTGACTAACAAAGAATCCCTTCTGAGCCATACCTGAAAAGAGTTCATCTAGAACTGTGTGAAGAATGACAAAGAGGAAGCAAACCCCCGTGTTTTCAAGGCAGCCCACTCCACTTCTGACAGCACTAAGTGTCAGGAAGTATTTCCTGAAATCACGACTAAATTGAGAGCTAATGTGAGGCCTTAAGAACAGGGACTGTCCAGCTCATGGGTGGGGAACCTGTAGCCCCAAGATCACAGGCTCCCCACCATGGTCTGGCTTGTCTGTCTGTATCTCCAGTGCTTAGACAAGACTTTGCACCCATGCTCACGAGGGAAAGAAATCTGGTAGCAAATCTAAAAATTAATACAATACAGGCAAAGGCACACCAATGAGGATAAAATAATCTCTCCTTATTAAACTTCATGTTAAGTTTTCATAAGAATGTATATGCAGGGCAGATATAGTCAATGGGAGTCTTAACATTATGAGTATATATTTTTTCTTCTTTGTTAAGCCAAATAGGAAAGAATAAAAGTGGAAATGATGAAATGTTTATTTCAAATTCTGTAGGCTAAATTTTTTTTAATAGTTTAATTACCATAAGTGGGGAGTTAATTACTAACAAATATTTTTCTTTTCAAATATGATACAGAAATCAAATATTTACTACAATTTCATTAGATATTAACATATTTTTAGAAATGCAACAATAGACATAATTATAAGTACCAGTTCTTACTGAAGTTTTATTTCTGAAAAGTGATATCTATTAAATTATATTTTAATAACACTAGAGAATCTTGCCATTTAAAGGAATCATATGGGCAATATATTATCAAGTAAAGCAAATAATCTCTCTATAATTACAGAGTGGATTTCCTTCAAATAGTAACACCAAAAGTTTATAACAGAGCTCAAATACCTTTTACCAATTAAAGATCTTGAAGAAAAACAAACACTGAGACTGGAGTCCGACAAAGGCAGAAATCAGAACTTTTATGTCATATCATTTGAATGCTAAGTATTGTTTATGGTAATGTCTACTAGGTGTTTCAGAACGCATTAAATTATAAGTGGAAAAGGATTTAGATGAATGGATTCCCTTTGCGCATAAAGAATATATTCTACTAATCCATTAACTTGAAAATTTAGCTACTTAAGTTTTAAAGAATTTCAGAGTAGCATTTTAAACACCGTGATACTTGGGACATCAGTACTGAGATATCTTCACCTCATTTTACCTGGAAAACAGCATGGGAACGAGAGGAGGTAGCATTCACATCAGTAGGGTGTTGGGTCCTGTTCTTGTTTCCATCATCCAACAGCTGTAAAATTTCCTCAGAGGTTTTAGGCTAGAGTTTTGGAAAAGAAGCATTCATAAATTAACTTTTTATTAATGAATCTCAAAATAAATGCTGTGGCCTTGGGAAAGGGACTTATTTTTTTTGTTTCAATTTCCTCATCTATAAAACGAATCGGCAGCACTTTATGTTTTCTAAGGTTTTGCAAAAAAAAAAAAAATCATAAATTTAAACGAAGTTGCTTTCTGTAAATGTGCCTTAGGGTCTGTGGGAGGACACAGAGGAGGTCCCTAGTGCTGAAGATACTTTACTATAATCTTAAAATCGATAGGGATGCTGGTGCTAATTTTATCCATTACACTCATTTCTTACATGAGAAAATTGAGCTTGAGTGGTTAGGCAACTTGTCCAAGGCAACCTGTTTATAGATTAAAACCTGCTCCCTTTTCAAAGAATTTATAAATCTCGTTTTGGAAAAAGAACAAGAAATTATATTATTGTGTGCATATTTAAAACTAATTTGCATTTTATTTGTGGCAACATAAAATAAATCAAAGTGTACATCACTAATTAGAATTTTTATATTTCATTTTTGAAACTAATTTCCTTTTTTTCTTGGGAAAATAGATGGAAAACAAAAAGGAACTGGTGGATGGTGCTTTAAAAACTGCACTTACTATCATTCTAACTAAAACAAAACCAGTTTACTCTACATACCTCATGTAATGTTAATCCCTGAACTACCACCCCTCTTTGTGCATCTTCACGGACAGCCAGTGGCCTTGAATTTGTTAGAAGATCGCGAATCTGTTCATTGTATACCTTAAAACACAAACAGAAATAATTGCTTAGTATTGATTAAAACATACTGTCAGCTTATGACTTGTCAAGTTAGAAATATCAATACTCTTTTAAGACATTTTTGTACCTAAGCATAGAACTTGATCTTTAAGCATAAAAAGATCCCCCAAAAGATTTTTTACTTTAAACTGGGGCCCATTTACTTGCTCCCACCCTCCACGACTGGTGAAAAAAAAATCTTATTTCCATTCATCCCACTTTCATGGTCTTACACTGACACCTTTCCCTTATGAAGATGACATTGAGCTACTGGTTTACAATTTAAAATTAAAGCTAAAGTCACCACAGACTAATTTATATCCTGTCAACAGTCAGTGACATATCACTACTGTTTGCAGGAATAAAAGGGGGGTGGACAGCTTTAGAGCCGTGACACATTTGGGTGGGGTTGTTTTTCTTTTTTCTATTTGTATCCCCAGTACTTAGCACAATGCCTGGCACGTAGTAGGCACCGAATAAATATTTATGGACTACTTATTGTTTATTATTGCTTGTTATGCCATGCAAAAGAGGGCATCTGGAGACTTAAGTGGTTTACAGTGCAATAAATCATGAATTTGAGGGTATAAAAATGAGTGGTCAATCTATAATCTGACATCTAAAACTTATTTTTTTTCTTTCTTGAATTTAGTATTAACATTAATTTCAAGAGAAAACACACAATCTTCAACTTTCAAATTTGGAAACAATCTTAGACAAGTTAAATAATTATAGAATTTGTGTGCTGGAAGAGGCTTAGGGTGGCTCAGGGAGTCTGACTTTCTGATTTTACAAGTAAGCAAAATGACAGTTTGCTCAAGGTGATAGAGCTGATAACAGGTGCTAACATGCAAGCCTGGATTCTTGTCCACTAAAGAAAATGCATTTCTGTATTTTGGCACTTCAAAGTTTTTTGTTTGTTTTTAAAACCAATTTTGGAAAACGCATTAATAGGCTAAGATCATAAGATTTGGAGGTGGAATCTCAAGAGTCAGTTAGTATAGTCCTTTATTTGAGGACATATAGTCAGTCCCAGAGAGAAGTAACTTTTCCAAGATTACCCCAGGACCAAGTGGAAGAACTCACCTTTGTACCCATGATGATAAAGTCCAAATGTAGCATTCTTTCCAATGATAACATTTCTACCTAAACAGGTTACCTTGATTTCAAGAAACTATTAATTCTATAGTTTTACTAATTACCCAAACTGGGATTGAAAAATGGAAACTTATAGATGAAAAACTCATATCACTATAACAAAGTATCTCACTTGATAAAAAATTGATTTCTGCAATCTTTAAAATGGCTCACATCGCCATTGATTCAAAGGTTCTTATGATGAATAACCCAAAAAACGACTATGTCACTAAGTCCCTGATACAATGGACAAAGATCAGAGCTCTTCATCAATCTTTTGCTCTGATATTTCATACCTCCTCACCTCAAGTATCCCAATCAACTCACCAGAAACACAGAAACCAAAACTGAAAAACTCATTAAGGAGAAAAGGCCACACACAAACAACTCAACGTTGAGAGGACATCTCAGATAACAGCTGTTCTGACCTCAATGTGACTAACATTGCCTCTGTGATACCACTGCAAAGTCATGTACCCTGAACTTGAGGCCTTTCAGCAGAGAGAACCCACCACCTCCTGAGACAGATCATTCCACTTTTGGAGAGCTGTAATTTTTATGAAGATTTTCACTTGGTCAACCCTAAATCTACATCTTTGCAACTTCACCTGCTCATGGTTCTAACCCTTTTGGATCAAGCAATGAGCCAAATACCTCTCTCATAATACTTAAGGAAAGGTATAACACCTTCTCATTTCACTCTTCCCCCCTCAGTTTTCTCTTTTCCTACTTAGTAATATCACTTCTTTTTGCTACCTCCTTCTGGAATATTTGCACATTGTTTTAATGTCTAGAGTCTACAGACTGGGAATGAGATTTTAAGCAAAACAGAGGATATCTCTGATTTCTTTTCACGACAGCATACATTCTAGAGACATCTTTACCCCTGCAAAATAGGGAAATATTTGCATACCAACTATGTTCTATTCATAGATGGTAAAGCAATCAAAATCAAATCAAATTAATCAGCAATCAAATTTAAAAGCTATTGAAAAAGAAAAGCTTGATAAAGAGAGGAGTGTGGATGAAGTGTCTGTAGAATTAGCAGGACGCTGCAGATGTTATAAAAAAAATTAATCATGAAGCTTTATTAGGCTTATTTTAACAAAATTCTACTATTAAAAAAAAAAAGAGACCTCCATAGAGCTTTTTCTAGACAATTTACAAGCATACCGAATTATTCTAAAAAAGTAATGATTTCCTACTTACCTCTAAGTAAGAAACTGTAATGCTACATAATTTCTCATCTTTAATCTGATCCATGGACTTATAAAGTCCTAACATTGTCAGATACATCACTCCAGGCTCTTCAGGTGATCCTAGCATTGTATGTGTCTTCCCAGCTCCAGTTGCACCATAAGCAAGCACTAAATTTTCAGAAAAAGGTTTTTGGAATAAAAGATCATCGTTATGATAAAGCACAAGTCCTAGGAAGAAGAATTGAAAGTCTTGTTTTCTCTGGAGGGGAAAGTTAAAGGGCAGGAAGGAGAGGGTGCAGATCATTGATATAAAATTAAACGTATTATCTGGTGATGAATTTGGCTAGTTGTGAAGACACATACAGAGGAGGAAAAAAATCAGTTTTGAATAAATTCTGGTGGAAAGTATTTATTAAAAAAACAAAAATAAAAACAAAAAAAACCCTACCCATTCTTTAAATCAGGGCTTCTTAAACTTTTTCCACTCTCGACCCCTTCAATGCTACCCACAGTTTAAGAAGTGAGTTTAAAGCACGAAAAGCAGATTAGGAAAAGGACTCTAAGGACAAATTTTAGGAAAGCTGGAAGAAAATGCTGAAAAAGATGTCTCAAGATATTCAATATTACAATTAATATTATAATATATAATTATAACATATTTAATGTTATAATGTAATATATTATAATTATAATAATAATATTATGCTGTATTGTAATATATAATTATAAAAATATAATTATAATATGTTCTAGATTTGTCCTCTGAGGAAATAGGAATTAAGAAAATTTCTAGAAGCAGTATTTAACTGTTGAAAGAAGAAAAGTGTATCTGCTCTAAAGTAAGGAGTATGGAATTTCAGAATGATTAAAGACTAAAGAGAACAATGAAATATATTATTAATAGAGACAAAATATCCTTAATGGAACCTCTTCACTTCAGCTTTTGCCCCTAGAATGACAAGGTGGGGTTGCTGGTGTTAACTAGAGAAAGGTCCAGGATGATAGATTTCTATGGGACCTTACATCTAGATGTGGAGATGTAAGAGGTGGCAAAAACATGAAATTATGAAGACAGAGGGTATGATGGGGAAACACAAGCGCTTAGACAAGTAAATTGTCATCACGAGGCCATTGACCTCAGCATGCAGAGTCCTAGGGTATTCTTCAGCTGCTGAGTTGGAGACTGAAAGATGGAGAGGGAGCACATTGCCATCGCATCCTTAAACTCATGAGTCTCTGGTGAAATACAATGAGCACAAGGCACAGCCAAGAGGTGTGAGCAGCCTCCAGCCTTCCCAAGAACGTAGCAGGTGTCAGTGCTGAACACTGAAACCCACAAGAGAAGAAATGGGAATATACTAAGTATATTAGTTCAATTAGTCCTCCAATGTAGGAGGGGAAATCTCTCTGCTTCCCTCTCTAAGTTTTCCCTGGAAAGTTTAGTTCTGTCTTCCAGGCAGCTTGGTCTCTGTCTACCGCCTCAAGATATATGTGGTTACATTCACTACTATATGGGCAATAAAGAATGGGTCTATTCACTTCTTTTTTTTCTTGACATTTATACTGTCTTCATCTTAATTAAATGCTTTTGCGTAACTGGTGGCCCAAAACCACCATAATGAACCTTGGAAATATACTAAGACACTCCTGAAACAGAACTCTCAGATAGGATGGAGACTTTGTTGTTACTGCAATAACACAATCCTTAAAACAAAACAAAACTAACCGAGGTTAGGTGTGCCCTAAAGAAGTCCTAGGGGAGACACTCATTATAAAAAATGAAAAAATGAAAAATGAGAGAAATTTAAAATACTACATCGCAGCTAGTTTTGCTTAGTCATCATGGAATTTTCTTACACCAGACAACCACAAGGGCTTTACTTAGGTGAACAAGCAATTCAGTTTTTACTGAATGTATCATCAATACAAAGAGTTGCAAAAACATGGTGCCTACTCTCAAGAAGGTTATGTACAAGGCATAGAGAGTGTAAGGAGAAGGTAATCTTAGAGGAAATAGACTAGCAGTTAAGGAGTGGGGTGGGAAGCCCTTTGGTGGAGGATGGACTTTGAGCTGAGTCTTGCAGGAAGCCAGGAGCTGGAGGTGAGAGACACGCCTCTTACGGGGGACAGCCAAGTCACAAATGAAGACTTGGGAGATGGGAGTGTCCTGTGGGAGACTGGAATTGTTAGCTGAACCACAGTATCAACCCAAGTGACTTCTCTGAAAGCGTCAAGTGCAGACTAATACCTTATCTAAAGGCATCTTTATATACAAAGATAGGGCTAGGAAATGAAAATTGGAGGAAACTATTTATTAAGTTTAAGTTATGAAAATGTAAATAATTTTCACATTCACATGTTAAACTAAAAATATCATAAACTGCCAACATTTCAGCAAGCTACTCATTTCAGAAAAATAGTCTAAAATCTATAGATAAAACCAACTGTGTTACTTTAGCTTCAACTTTAGCATATATGCATTTTTCTATTCATTATATTTGGGAAAAAGGCTAATAGGTAACTGAAAACATACAGGTGAGACTGATAGAAAAAATGAAGTCAAAACTGTTAGATTACCTGTGCAATTATAACCATTTAAAAAGTTATTAAGCACAGGCTTGGTGGTATGTTCAAAAACTTGACACTGAGTGGAAGTTTCATCAAAAACAGCATCAAAGACAAACTTAAGGTCCTTTCTTTTTCTTTTTGTAATATCTCGATTTACAGTTTTCTTCCCATGAAAGAAATTGTCTTCTTCCTCTTTTGGATCAAAGACCAGTAAGTGCTCATCCACAACATGAACCACCTTATAAAAGCCAATAGCTTTTTCTTTCTGATTTTCAGGACGCACACGAACAACCACTTTCATGTGATTACACACATCTTCTTGGGGGACTGACATTTTTACTTTATCTTGCTTCTTTTGTTTAATTGAATGCCCGATTTCTCTGAAATTTAACAACAACACATGGAGATTCTGATCAGTAACAAGATACTTTATTTTTTTACTTTGTTGATTTAAACATTTAAGTACATATTTTATGCATAGGGCTATAGAAGTAATGGGTGAGATAAAGAGATCAAATTAATCACATACATTACACTGTGCATCAAAAGTATGGCTAATACACAGAATCCTTTTTCTTCAACTGGAATTCCACAATGATCATTTCTTTTGGCTGTTAATTTCATTGTGGCATAATCATATAAAGTCATTTAAGACTTCTGTTTTCCAACACCACTTACTATATAAAATAATTGGGCTTTCTCTGATAAACTAATGGGTCAACATTCAAGCAATAGCTTGTATTTGTATTTTACAATTCTAAAAAAAAAAAAAAAAGAAAGTTGAAAAAGGTCAAGTCCATGACTTTTCCAGTTATATGGATATGTACAATTTTACATAATAACCACTTTCACCCTGTAGTACTTAAGATGTGATAGTTACAATGATTAGGTAAACCCCTTATTAGCTTAGTTTCAGTTTGAACTCAAGACCTTCTACGAAAGGGTTCTTAACCTGAGGTCTGTGAACTTTTTGTTTTTTATATTCTGATAACTGTATTTGAATATAATTGATTTCCTTTATAATCCTATTCCTTCATATTTCATGCATTTACAAACATTTTGAGATAGGGTATGTAGGCTTCACAATGACTCCCAAAGGGGTCCTTGACACAATATGGGTTAAGAACCTCAGGTTTAAAACCTGAGAGTCTAGTAAATCATGGTTAAGCCACTACTAAAAGTCCTTGTTATTTCTTTTCACCAAGACAGTAGAAGTACTTGAATTTGAGATGAAGGTATAGTAGGACCTTTCAGTCAGGTGTGATTTGAAGAGAGCAAAGAAGTGCCTTGATGTCTTGACCTTTTGTAGGGAAAAAAGAACTCAGTAGGTGACCTCTAGACATCAGAGAAGGGTTATGACCAAACTGCCCCTGCCTGGCTCTCAGATACAAATAGTTCCCAAGAATCAGAACTAAGCTGACAAGATTTTGGAAATAATACCAGAACCCTGAAGACACAGAATGAGAACTATCATGGTATAACTCTGCATTTCCTATGGAGTTCTGACACATAAATTTATTTTAAGTACATTACTGGTCAGTGATCAACAATGCCATTAGGCCATCAGTTTCAGAGTGGTTTGATGAAGTAGTTCTGAACTTAGCATCAAAGCTCCTAAGACTGATCTCCAGTTCTGACACTTACAAACTACCTGACCTAGAGCAATTATCTTTTGTGGGCCTCAGTCTCTTCCTCTGAAAAATAAGGAGGTTGGACTAAAAGCCAGGAAAAGGCAAGGGAGGCCATAGTAGAATAAAATTTCACTTAACCTCAGATTGAAGTGATTTCTCTCTTTTGAGCCAAGAGTCTCGTATACTTCTGTTATAGGCACTTAGATGAATTTTATTTATTTGCAGACATGTGAAAACAGGTGCCATTTTACAGATCTCTGCATCTCCGCCAATGCCTAGCACATCACATTCACATAAGTGCTCAATGAATATTTGTCAAGTCAAATGATGTAGAAAATGTCTGAGAATTAGAAAGTTACAAAAAAAAAGGTCTCTGAATAGACCATGCAGGATGTTTAATGACCTGGCAATAAAACATGTTTTTTTTACCCACAAAGAGAAACCTTGTGTCTCTCGCTCAGAGGGACTATTATTAACTAAGATAACAATAAATTGAATAAGCTAAGGTTTTTTGGAGTTCCATCCCATAAAAGATTATTGTGCCCTTCATAAAAGGTCACAGTCAACCGCTTTAAGTGTCTAGGAACCAGAAACTATGGGTAAAAAAAAAAAAAAAAGCCAAGGGGAGCTGGTGAAAGACACGTGGAATATACAACCACAGGCAACAAGGAGAAATGGGAGCATTGTGAGAATACAGGCCAGCCTGTTCATACACAGGTAAGTTCTTAGGGCTTGGAGACTGCAAACTGCAGGCCTGAGAAAGGCCAAGGACCCAGGGATCTTGTTTTATGCAGTCCCCTTCCTCACTGTTGTATCTCCCTGTTATCCTGGGCTGCTGGGCTCAGACACATGAGGGTTCTGCCTGTGTGTCCTTAGGAGAGAGAAAATCCTACCCTAGGTTGGGTAGGATCCCCTGGGATGTTTTGTAGATGTGGGGCCTGGGCTGGCTGGCTGCCCAAGGACAAAATGAGGAAGTTCCTCAAAACAAGCTCCTAGACTTGACTATCTCAGAGGGTATCAGTAACCTTCAGCTTTTAGCTTTGAAACATAAATGTGAGTATGAGATAGCAGTACCCTCACTGGAAGGGAGGAAGGGAAAGAAGTGGTTATTGTCATTCCAAGAGCCAATTTTAGGAGAGTTTGGATTTCTTCTGCTTTTGTAAATGCCTTCTCCTTCCCCAGAATAGAGACACATTTGCTTCCTTTGTTTCTAATACCTTCCAAATCCCACCTAGGGAACTGAGTTTCAGTTATCTTCCAGGAGACTAAGATCAGCTTGTAAATAATAAACATCAAAAGGAAAGTTTTCTACTTACCAAGTAATCTCTGCTTAATGTCTTCTTTTCCAACTAGAATTCATTCAACCCTACTTTATGTTCATCACGGTGCTGGGTGCTGGGTGCTGGGTGCTGGGGAGGTGGGGTGGGAGGTGGTTCAGCAGGAAGCGAAGAATAGAAAAGAAGCATTAATAATACCATTTCTGCCCCCAAAGGAGCTGATAACTTTTAACAGGGAATCAAAGAATACACAAATAAAATAGTTCAATAGAAATAATACAAAGACACCCACAATTAAACTCCAACCTATGTGGTACAAGGAGGCTAGAGACAGGGGTGATTCTGATGAGTATTAGAAGATAGGTTTGGACATATAAAGCTGGTCCAGATTTTAGACTTTATCCTGGAAGCAAATGCAATGAAAGGTTTTTGAGAAAGGGACCGTCGGGACGAGATGATATTCCTAGGTTCTTAGGCTGGAAAGCTGGAATACATGAAATAAGGAGGGATTCCTGGGTTGGTTTAGACTTACAATACACAAATTGATCCTCAATCATGTCTAATGTGAAAAGGTGAATAAAAATCCCAATACTGTTATTGATCTGTCAAGAACACAGGTGGATTCACAAAATTTCACTCAAATGAAGTGTCCCTAATAGTGGCAGGTTCTGAATTACTGGTCTATTGTTGAAAGATCAGTCTTTACATTTTCTTAGACAAAGGGTAACTCTGGGAGGAAGAAAAGCACTAGTATTTATTCTAGTACCTCCTCTGTGCTAAGTATTTTACAAAGTTATCTCATTTGATCTTTCCAACAACCCTGGGAGGTCTGTGCTATGAAACAGTGGCAAGCAGAGGTTAAGTGACTTACCCAGGGTTATACAGCACATATGTGCCCAAGTCTGGATTTGAACTCAGGTCTTCTTGCCTCCAGATTATGCTACCAAGCTACTGTGCTAGTTAAATATGCATTCCTTAGTGCTTAGCAAGTTACATTATTACTCGTAAGAAATTCAGAAATGTATGTTCACAACATCAATACAGATTTAGAGTGGAAAGGCCCTTAGAGGCCACTGAGTCCAATCCTTTCATTTTAGAGATGAGGAAACTAAGGCACATTCAGGTTAAGTGACTTGCCCAGGGTAACAGAGCAAGTAAGTCTCTGAGGTAGGTCTTCCTACCAAGCCCAGTACTTCATCCAGCACACCACTTACCTGCCCATCTTTCTCAGAGATGGAAGGGTTCAGACGCCATCAAATCTACAATAATTCCCTCCAAAACACTCTTCCTATTAAATCTCATCTCAACAGAATCTGCCCTGAGTCCTGACTTTTCCAAAACTTTTGGTGTCTTGTCAGCTGACATGCTAGTCGTCTTACTCAGCTCTGTGCTACCTGCAAGTTGGATAGGCAAGCCATCAACAAACAACGTTGGCAGCCCAGAGTTACGCACAGACACATCAGCTAGACCTCCATTTCTGAGCTGACTGTTCTTGGAGTCTGGCCATCGAACCAGCTACACATTCACCTAATTATAGAGTCACAAAGCTGACAGCTCTCCATCTTGTCCACAAGAACAGTAGGAAAAATTTTGTCAAACACTTGGCTGAAATTTAAATAATGGATATCTGTAATATTTTTCTCACCAACTGGTGCAGTAATCTTGTCCAAAAAAAGAAAGTTTACATGACATGTCCTCCATCATGATCACAGAATCCTCCCTTTTAACAAAGGGAACTGACCAACACAGTGAGTATCTTACAACATTCAGTTACAGCCTGAACATGTCCAGGGTTTGTTGCATTCATAACAAAACTACCCAACCCTGCCTCACTTAAATACAATGAACTTTCAGTCAAGACATCACCCTCCTGATGTCATTGGTCCTGTCGGAGAATGAAGGACAAACAACAACAACATTGATGCTTGTGATCACTGCTTCCTTTTTTCAGTGTTTACAAATCATACCTTTAATTTTACTTTCTATAATTTTGTCAAAAAATCAAAGTCAAGGTGACCAGCCAACAGAATCCAATCCTTTCTCTTCCTTTTCTTGAAACAAGGTTAACCTTTGCTCGTGCCCAGTCCTGTAGCACCTCTCCCACTTTTGATATTCTTTCAATCACCGAGACTGACTCAGGAATCACAGGTATCTAGAAGCTCTGAGAGGTAGTTCTTCCTCGCTTGGCAACTCAAAACTCATTAAAGACCATCTAAAGGTCATCAGATATTCTCTTACAATCTCCCTATTGACTTTTGGATTTCAATGTTCTATTTGCCACTTTTGTTGAGTATTTTTCTAACCAAGTCAAGTCAACAAGCATTCATTAAGGCCTACTATGTGCCCAAAAGATAATTTTCTTTTGCAAAGAAAACAAAATCAAAATAGGAATTGAGTAAAGACAATTTTCTTTTGCAAAGAAAACAAAATCAAAATAGGAATCGAGTAATTCAAATCCCACCATTGTCTATTAACATCCTACTAACCATCTTGAGTGCCAGTCCTATACTTTCTTTTACGCTACTCCTGCAATACACCATATAATTTAATTTTGTTCTTTTTCTTAGCATTCCTCCTAGCTTCAGTTTATTTTGTGCTTTAGTCATCCTGCTGTTATTCTTACTAGATCATGCTGCAACTTTTTATTTATTCATTCACTCATCAAAAATCTACTAAGCACTTATATAAGAAAGCTACTGTCCTGGTCACCAGTAATGCAAAGAGAAGAACTCAGTAAGTACTTATGGCTGAAGGATTTTGGACTGCAAAGACACAACACACAGTAAATGCAAAGGAACTCCCCCACCCCTGCCCTGGTGGAGGGAGATAATTAAGGAGGTAGAGGAGAGAGAAGAGATCAAGAAAGATAGGAGGTAGCACTTGGAAGACTCTAGGAACTCCAAAAAGGTGAAGGTAAGGAGGTAGAGAGAACCTGTGTGAAAAAGGATGAAGGCAGTAGATGAAATACTGTGTATGGCAAACAGCATGTCGATAAGTTTTTGTGTGTGCATGTGCGCATGGAGGTGGTTAGGAAATAGGAAATATGTTTAGAAAGGGCTTTAATGTCAAACAAAGGAATTTGGTGACACTAGGGAGCCATTGAAAGTTCTTCAGTAGGGGAGTAATATGGTCAGACCTGTGCTTTAGAAATATCAATTTGTGGGGAAGCTAGGTGGCCCAGAGATGTGCAAGAGTAGATCAGAGACTATGGAAAAGTTTGGAGATTTTCAGGACAGGAGAATGGAAAGCTCAGTCAATCAACAAGCATTTTATTCAGCACCTAATACGTTTCAGAACTTTGGTGCTAGAGGTACAAAGACAAAAATGAAGCTGTTCCTGACTTTCATGATTCTCTTGCAGGTGACCAGGTGACACCACATACAGGCCACACACAAAAAAGGCACAAGCTAACCTGGAGGGGATGGCATTAGCATTCAGGGACCAGGAAGGGAATCCTGCAGAAGACAGCTCTTGTGTTAAGTGCTGAAAGAAGCCACTGACTCCAAGAGTCAGAGGTGATGAGGGAGAGCATTCCAGGCTTGGACAATGTCCGGCGCCAAGGCACAGAGAACTGGATGTGGATGGAGCTTTGCCACATGTGTGAGGCAGAGTAAGAAGCCCAGTTTGGCTACAGTCCCAAGTACAGGGAGGGAAATAGTGTGAAAGCAGACTGGAGAGGTGGATGGATGGGGCTACTAGGGCATGAAGACCTTTAAATATCAAAAGAACACACTATATTTGATACGTGGAACTTTACTGAGTAGGAGTGAGGGACATGGTCAGATCTGTATTTTAGGAAAATCACTGTGGTGCCTGTGTGGAAGACAGACTAGAAGAGAGAGGCAAGAAGACCAATTAGGAAGCTGCTGCAATTTTTTATGGGAAAGATAATAAAGTTCTGAACTAAGAGGTGGCTATGTGAGTAGAGAAAAATGGCTGTTTTCCGGATGCACTGGAGAGGCCAAATTGACAAGATTTGGCCCAAAGTAATTAGATATTTGTGTTGAATGACCTATTGTAAAGTGATGAGAATGACCCATGAGTGACTGGAAGAATGGTGGTGTCCTCAACAATAAGATGGAGGTTGGAAATGGGGTAAGTTTGTTGTCAGGAAAAAAGGAAGATAATGAATTCTTCTTTGGACACAGTGAATTTGAGACACCTATAGATATCTAATCCTAAATATCCAATGGGCAGTTGGTAATGTGGACTGGAAATCAGGGCTGGATAGAGAGATCTGGGAGTCATCTGCATGATGACAGAAAATGAAACCATGGGAACCCAAATGAACCTAAGTAAGAGATTATAGAGAACAGAGAAGAGGGCCCAGGACTGAGCTTCCTAGTACAGTCATAATTAGAGGGTTTAACAGGAATGATAAATGAGTAAAGGAGACTGATGGAAAACTCCCATAAAATACCCCTCCCAGGATAAACTGATCACCAGAAATCTCATCATGCTGTACTAAGTACCCTCCAACCACCTTTCCCTAGGATAGGAGGGCTTAAGGGTAGAGCATTCAACTCCACCCAAAGCTTTCCTTTCTATGAGGCTAAAGCTGGACTTTGCAGCTCATTCTACTTTCTACCTGCAGCGCTGCTTGTCACAGTGTTGGGTACCCTTTGGTATCCTCCCTTGCCATCCCTCTCTTTTTCAGCTTCCTTTTGTGTGTTGATTTCTCCCATTAGATCATAAGCTCCTCGAAGGCAAGGACTTTCTTTTTCTTATTGTATCTCCAGTATTTAGTACAGTGCTTGGTCCATATATCCGTATTTGATAAATGTTTATTGAATTGAAATGAAGGTGAATAAGGAGAACAGTGTCATGAAAACCCAGAGAAGAGGGTAGGCAGCAGTGTCAAATGTTGAAGAAGGGTCAAAAAGGATGAGGATTAAGAAAAAAGTTATTTGATTTGACATCACCATCTGGAAGTCCTGAAGGCACCTCAGACTCAATATGTCTACAATGCAGCCTTAACTTCCCTTAAAACTCCTCCAAACTTCTTCTTTATTGAGGGCACCACCATTCTTCTAATCAAGAGATGTGCCTCCCTGGAGTTACCCTTGACTCTTCCCTCAGAGCCTTCCCCCGTCTTATTAATTCTACCTCTACATCTCTGCCACCTGTTCCATTTTCTCCATCCATTCGGCCTCTCCTCCAGTTCAGGACTCATTACCACCCACGTGGAACTGTACAATGCCTTTTTATTTGGCGCCCCTGCTTGCAGTCATGCCCCTTGCAATCCATCCTGCATTACAGAGTTGCTAAACTGCTATTTCTAAAATACCTATCTGGTCATGTCATGTCATCACTCACTAAACTTCAGTGGTTCCCTATCATCTTCAGGATAAAATACAAAATCCCCAGGCTGCCATAGTCTTCTCCAATATGGATTCCACTTCCCTTTCAAGTATTATTCTTATTAACCCCTTCCTGTACTTCCTCTGCCAGTCAAACTGACCTTCTAGCTGCTCCCTGTCCATCATATCCCATCTCCCAGCCCTCTGCCTTCTTCCCAAGTATAGCTCAGATCTCACCACATTATTTTCTTTTTTATGTTTCTATTCAAAGAATTTCCACTAGTTCTTGTCTGAGTAACAAATACAATTCAATTCTATGAGAAACATGACACGGTTATTTTTGGCAAAGCCCTGGAGATACAAGGACAAAAATGAATGTCTCTGCTCTTAGGGAGCTTTGATGCAGGGAAGGGAGGGCATATACACAAATAAGGGACGGCAACACGAGTTAAGGAGGCACAACTTCCACACCGGCAGAAGCCAGTCATAGATCGCACTGAATGTGACAAAAATGAGACAAAGCAGACAAGAGGAACCTGTTGGCCTGTGCCAAGCTGATGACCCCAGGGCCAGACCACTTGTCAAAGAAGTCATGTCACCTCCTTGGGAACTCTGTGTGTCTAAGCAGGGGTCTAGCTTGTGCAAACCTTTATACATGTGTGAATGAAAGGAAGATACACTAAGGCTTCTAACTGGAGGACAATCAAGCCTGCTCTTTCCAAGGAGTGGGCAAAGGAAAATGTCCTTTAAAACACCTAGCAACATGGAGTGGCAGAAAGGGCACTGGCCTGGGAGAGGGTCCTAGCTCTTCTCTCTCTGCTTTCAGTTTTCGTCTACTCTGATCCATCTATCCGCTGTCAGAATCATCTTCCGTAAGTACAGGTCTGATCATAGCACCCTTTTGCTTAAAAAGTTGGCTGCTTGTTTCGACTAGAAGCACAAGTTCCCTACCCAGTCCCATAAGGCTGTCTACAGTCTTGCGCCAGCCTATCTTTCCCAGGTAAACTGGACTATCAGGGATGGTATTCCATCTCCCCGTGATAACACCCGTGGCTTCCTATTATCATACTTCTATCATAGGGATGACAGGACAACAAAGAACTGAGCGGGTTCCCAACCTGTGGAATGTACTTGCTCTTCATTTTTGTCCCTCCAAATTGAGAATCCTTAGCTTCCATTCAGGCTCAGTTCTGATGTCATCTCTTCAAGGCAGACAAGTATGGGACAGCGGGAGAGCAGAGAGAGAATTCAATCTGGAGATGAACAGCTGGGCTCAAATCTGAGCTCTGCTTCTTGCTGTGTGACCTTGGGGAAGTCATGTCATCCATCATAGTCTCCAATTCCTCATCCAGAAAATGAGGGGGTTGGGAACTAGATGACCTCCAAAATCTCTTCCAGGTCAAAAGTTATGATTATGATGATGATGATGATAATAATAATAACAATAGTAATAATGATGATAGTTAACATTTCTACATCACTTACTACATACTAGGCACTGTGCTAAATACTTTGCAATTATTATCTCATTTGATCCTCATAACAACTCTGGGATTGCACAGATGAGGAAACTGAGGCAGACAGAATTTAAGTAACTTGCTCTGTGACACAGCTAGGGAATGTCAGAGGCAGGATTTAACCCAGGTCTTTCTGACTCCAGGCCTGGAGCTCTATTCACCGAGCCAATTATGATCTAGATTCTTCTCTCATCCTCTGAGCATAGAGTTCTCTCTCTCTCTTCATATTCCAAAAAAACAGAAAACAAACAACAAACCCCCCCTCAAAAACAAAGAACCAAGTCAATGCCAAACCCAAATGCTTTGTCTGAATGCCTCCTTTGCCACTATTGGTATGGCATTACAGAGAGAGTGCTACATGTGGACTCAGCAGAGAAGTGTTAATCTTAGCCTACAAACTTACTGGCCAAGCAATTGTGGGTAAATCACCTCTTGAGTAAAATGGGGATGGTATAACTTTTACCAGGAAAGGCTGTCATGAGCTCAGTACCAGCTATGTAAGTACAAGCTACCATACCATCATCACAGCCCAACTCACACGGATCTCTTTGAGTGAATGTCAGGCTCTTCATCTGTAATATGGGAATGATGACACAGACCAACTCAAAACTACCAGAGTTTAAAGTTACCCTAAGACTTTTGGGACACCCCGCTTAACAATGACATCATATACCTCATTTGGTTGACACGAAGAAAGTGCTTTGTAAAATGTAAGCTACACTTTTTCAAAGGCTTAAAAATCCATTTTTAATAATAATGTTGCAAGGCATTCCCACCTTGTTTCTCAGATAAACTCCTGGGAGGGTCAAACATCACATACATCAGTGAAAGTTGTTCCCAGAAGACAAGTAAGGCTAAGAGTTCCAGGCAAGATAAGAGTGCATCAGCACACAGTAAGCATTTGCTTGCACCTACTCCTGCCCCCAAACCTGCACTTGGATCAACAAGAAAGGTTGTGAATACCAGCACACCAGCACCTCCCGGAGAAGGGGAAAACTTCTCTAAACTAGGCTGCCCCACATCCAACAAGAGAAATTAAAAATACACACTCACAAACAGATAACGGAAACTGACTTATCATCTATGTGAGTGAGCCTTCCTTTCCTCATCTGTAAGATGGGCATATGAATGCCGATTAACACCAACTTTACAAAGTTGCTGTGAGGGTTCAATTAGGATAATGGAAGTAAGGAGCGTTGGCAATCTTTAAACAGATAAGTGTAAACTATAATCACATTATTATACTCTCTAGAAAAATGTAAGCTCCTTGAGGGAATGGTCTGTTTCCTTTCTATAGCTACAGAACATTTCACATATTAAGCACTTAATAAGCACTGGCTGAATGAGGCATATTAGAAGGTATATATCAGTGCCCGTTCTTATTAGCTATTATTATTATTGTTGTTGTTGCAATATTAGTATGTAAGCTCCTTGAGGGTAGAGACTGTCTTGCTTACTTGTATTTAAAACCTCAGTGATTAGGCACTTTTCACTGCGCCTGTCACGCAGTACGCACTTAATAAGTGCATGTTATTGCAAATATTACGGAATACAGGCAGATGCATAATGCTTTATTCTGTCCAAAATGCACTCTCAGTTAAAACGTTCGGCTGGCTGTTCCATGGCATTGGCGCCAGCTCTCTTAGCATCAATGGGGAAAGAGAACAAACATTTATTTAGCACCCACTAGAAGCAGGGCGCGCCAAAATTTGATCTCACCAGATCCCCAAATGGCCTTCCCTTCTCACTACCTTCCTCCAATAAGGACTCACATTTCCCTGCAGCCCCTCCTCGGTCCCTCAAACCCACCAGTGAGGGAGGGGCTGTTACCACCTCCATTTGGGAGATGAACAAACCAGGGTTGAGAGCAGAACTTGAACTCGTATCCCCAAGCGAAGCCTCCACCAGGTAACTGACTACAAGGTGTGTTGGGGGGGAGGACCCCCCCCCGGGTATGGGCACCTTTCCCTCCCTGAGGGCGTATGTTTTGAATCCCAGGGCCCCGCCCCCAGCCCCACTCCAGTGAAGGCTGCCTGGGGTCCTCGCCCGCGGCCGGAAGGTGCTTGGCGCTCCCTCCGCGGGATCAATCGCGGCACCGGGAGGGAAGCGGCGGCAGCCCCGGGCCTCTTCAGCCCCGGCCTCTCCGCCCCCCGCCCTTACTCACCCCACTGCTGCCCGTGCTCCCCGAGGCCGCGCCCGACCCCGTCGCCTCAGTCGCCGCGCCGGCTGCCGACATCGGCCCGCTCCTCACTCCAGATTCAAACGCACGCCTGTCTCTCCCTCGGCGCCCCTCATTGGCTGCCGTCTGCATGACGTCACCACGCCCGCCGAGCGAAGCCGCGCGCGCCCGCATTCGAGGTAGAATGGCCCGCGCGGGAGGCCGTCGGCCCCTCGCGTCGCCGTGGCAACGGCGGCGGTTGGACAGGCCTTGCGGTGGCCGTTGGAGGCGCAGCTGCTAGAGCTGAGGGAAGACTCCTCCATCCCCCCAGCGAGGAATCGCGGGGGCTGCAGTCTCTGGGGCAGGTTGCCCTGGGGCCTCCTGCCCTTGAAGGCCTGCGGCCCCGGCTCCCTGGCACCCTCAGGGGCCCATTTATCCCGTCTTTGACTAGTTTGTACGCAGTTGTGTGCGTGTAGTCTCCGCATCAGACTGTAAGCCTCTGGAGGGCAGGGCCTGTCTTTTACCTGGCATAGAGCAGGTGCTCAATAAATAAATGCTTATTGGCCGGTTCGGGCTCCGCCTGAGCGGGCGCCTCCCCAGCCTGGCCTCTCCAGCTGTTTACTTCGCGATCCGAGCTAGCCTCATAAACCTAAACTCATTAAGAAAAACCATAAAAATTAACCCGGTGAGTTTGAAGCGGTTCCTAAGCGCTGGGTCAGCGGGGCTGAGAGGGGTACTGTGCAAATTCAATTTTCTTACAAACTTGTAAGAAATTTGTGAGCTATTAAAGGGGCACAACTGGGAAGCATTTCCTTTCTGTGACATCTTAATTGGGAAAAAAAAGTACTTTTACTAGTCACTTAATCTGGCTTGTCATGTGTTCCATTTGTTAGTACTTTTAAAAATTGTGGTTTATAAATATCCTAACAGTCATCCTTTTCTCTTTATTAATATTTTTGTATTTGCTTTTAGGGCATGTTAGCAGCAAAACAGCCACACTTGCGTTTGTAACAACGCTTCTTGTATTATTTGGGTGTACCAGTGGTAAAACAGGCACCCTTTCTTCTTGTTCATTAAGACATTTGTATTTGTTAATTAGGGAGTATAAGTAGCAAAACAGCCACAAAATGGATAAAACTATATGAATAAAAGGCTTTTATTAGGATTGGTTTTTTTCCTACATAGAGCAAATGTGTCCTAATAAGACACATATTAAAATTATTTTTCTTCTTGATCTGCCCCTGTGATTTCACCAAACTTGCCACACATGCAGATGAGTAACTTTTCTAAGTTAAAGTCAGAATTGGGGGTGGGAGAGCAGGTCAGGACTAGACAATTGCCCATGGTCACACAATATGTGCCAGAAGGAGGCATAATTTAAACCCAAATCTAGCTAACTCATAGTATTAATAAACAGAGAAAAGAATAGCTCTTTTGTATACTTATAAACCCTGATGATATTGGCCTGCTATCCAAGTGAAATAATGTGTGAAGTGCTTTGTAAGCCTTAAAATGCTACAGAACTGTGAGCCATTCTTACTATTCTGTTAAATTTTGTGAGTTGATGCCTTCATTTAGGTTACATTCCTTACACAATAAAATCAAGCCTGATTCAAGTTGTCAGTCAACAAGCATTTTTAAGCCCTACGTCCCAAGCACAGACCTAAATGCTGGGGATACAAAAAAAGATAACTGACAGCCCCTACTGTCAAGGAGCTCCCAGTCTAATGGGGGAGACAACATAAAACTAATTATATACAAACAAGATATGTACCTGATAAATTGGAGGTAGAGGGAAGGTTGTAGCATCAAAGGAAATAAAAGCCTTCTTATAGACGGTGAAATTTTGGCTGGAACTTGAAAGAAGTCACTAGGCCAAGATGAGAAAGCAAGGTGTGTGGAAATAACAGAGATTAAATAAGTATTTTTAAACAGGTCTACTGAAACCCATTTTCTAACACTAGGACCTTATGGGAGAAAATCCTAAAAATCATTTTCATGCACTTGCACTAACCAGCTATTCATGAATGAGTCATTTGGTTTTGATACTTTGAAATTAAATGAGAAGTTTGCTAGTCTTTGGTAGGGGCAATATAGAAATCGTTTAGCCTGGACGCTGGTGCGTCTTTATCCCTTTTTTTGTGTGTGCCTCGGTTGCACTGGCCGGCTTTAAAAAGTAACATGTTAGAGTCCTAGGATCATGCTCCGAATCTATTAATTTTTGACAATTTACCGGGGTCTCGGTCTGTTTTTCTCGCCAGGACTTGGTGCAGTGTCAAAGGAGGATGGCCAACCCGGGAGACTTTTCGTCTCTCAACTCTCCCCACGTTAACCTGGTTTTCAGAGTCCAGAAGCTACTGTTATTGTCGTCCCCTTTTGTCCCCAGCCCGGATCCCTTCAGAGTTGGCAGTGCTACAAAAACCTACGAAGAGAGTTTGTCGGGTGACTGGGCGCCCGGCTTTGGCCCTCGGCTCCGACGCCCGGCATAGGAGGGGACGCGGCTTCGCGGCCCCGGAACCAAAGGAGACGCGGCTGGTTGCCGGGGGAGCCGGGCCCACGCGTCCGTCCTCGGCGCCTTCCCCCGGCGTCGCCTTCCCCTCCGGGCGGGCCACGTCGAGCGGCCGCTCTGCTCGCCCGGTGCTCGGTCCGGGCTCGGCCTTCAGGGCCCGAGCAAAGGCCAGTTAGAGACTGAGCTGGAAATAAGTCCTCGTGTCCTACCCAGGTGAGGAAGGCGGCGGCTGGCGAGGCTTCCCTCCCTCCCCCGGCCCCGCAGCCGCCCGGGCTGGCCGGGCCTGCGCCGCACTGTCCCCGCCGCAGTCACTGAAAGTCATTTCACCCCCGTTTGCTCCCCCAGGGTGGAGGGTAGCCGGGTGCCCTACCGGCGTTTGTGATAGAGAAAGGGAAATAAAGGCACAGCACCTAGGACAGAAATGAAGCAAAAGGCCGGGGGAGAGGAGCAGCAGCGCGCAAGTTGTGGAAAGGTTTACAGGAAAGTCACCAAGTATAGCTCACATGTAATGGTAATGATGATAGGAGCATGTATAGAGCGCTTTAAGATTTGCGAAGCACTTTGCACATTTTATTTCCACAACAATCCTGAGAGGTAGGTGCTATTATCCCCATTTTACAGATGAGGAAACCAAGGCAGACAGAGCCGTTTAGTGACTGCTAGGTATCACACAACTAGTCTAAAACCAGATTTTATTTGAGGTCTTCTTCAGGTGTAGGCCTCTTGTCACCGGTTCTAACGGACAATCACCCTTTTAAGCTGAGACGGAACTATTTGACAAGTGCGCAATTTAGGTGTCCCAGTGAAATTTTTTGGCAGAACTATTCAGTACTGGCTACCTTAAAATGTATCAGTCATATAGCAAAACAAACAAAAAAAACCTTTCTCAGTAAAGTAAGATTGCCCGCTCCCCTCTTTGTTTCTATATTTTTTTCCCCACAGTCTTTCTGTGATAATACCTTTTAGTTCTGTGCTTAGAGCATAGTTCAGGGACTTCTCAAAATCTGATTTTTTTGAAAGCATTGGATCCAAAATTTCCAATATTTCTTCCATTTATTTTTATTTTCTCCATTACTGTGGACTCTTAGTTTGATCCTTACATTGAACTTGGGGCTCCCTGTTTTTTTTGTTTTTAAACTAAAACCTAGATGAATGGAATCTGCCACTTTATTCACATACATACTTTGGCCAATGGACCAAAACCAAACATTCTTGACTGTTTAATTGTCTAAATAGAATATTCCTATTTTTGAAGGTAAGACATATAAGAATTTCTTAACCAAAAACTAGATGATCACTGGTGGGGTGGGTGTGGCTTTCTTCCTCGGATATAGTTTGGTTTAGATGCTTTTGTAGTTACTTTCATCTCTGAGATCCTGGGATGATTGTGAGTAAGTACATGTGTATGTAGGTTTGAATGTACAGAGTATTAAATGGGAGAGTTTGGTTGGAGTTTTATTGTCAGGTAGGAAAGTTGGTATTCTCAAAAAACTTTCTGGAAAATAGAAGGCATTATTTTATGTTTAAATTATCGTCCCTTTACCTCTCCAAGTAATAACAACCTTGCCAGTTTTCACTATGTTACTATGTTGACTGTTAGTGTTTACTGGTAATGTTTACGGTAGTTTTTTTTTTTTAATTTGAATGACTTATCTTTATTTCTGGCAGCTTGCTGTTTAGATTTGTTTCTCTTTGGAGATAGCTAAATCAAATCTTTTTCCCAGGTTACTTGTTAAGTGGTACCACATTTTTTCATGTTTATATTTTTGCAGATTTTATAGATTGCCTTTTCAATATCCATCATTTTATCTTCTGAAAGGAGGAATATTTTTAGGCAAGATTTTGAATCTTCTTGGTGTGTTTTAGAAGTGGGATGGTTTCTGTATTCTTGGTGAAAGGTTGAAGTCCCACAAATTGTATTTTAGGAATTTTTACTTTCCTTCTGATTTGGCTATTTCTGCTGAAATAAAAAAGTTCCTGAAATATTGTGTTTTGGAACAATGATTAGTTAGGTAGTTATTGTTTTTAGGAAAATGAGGGATAATACCTTAAATGTTGTTTAGTATCATTTGGCAAAATAGTTGTAATATGCAGAAGAATTTTATCTAGGATATATACTTTATATACATATATATATATATACACACACATTATATATATATATATATATATATTCTATCTCATTTGTATTTTTTTATCCTAACATCTTTTTGTCCTGTGAAGCTATAATCTGCAGACTAATAAGGAAAAGTGAACAAATGTAAGAAAACATCAATCTAAGTTTGATTGAAAGAAGTTGAGGAGTGAATTGGCTGTGCAGAAGTGGAAAGATGGAAAAAAACTTTATCTAGAATTTTGATTCTGAAAGGAAGAAGAAAAAAGAGGGTAATAGTGCCATGTAAACTTTTTTTAAAGAATAGAGAAACGATGTAGGTGGCAAGGAAGGCACCAATCGATGAGGATAAGACCCATTCACAAGTTAATTTTGTTACTTTGTATTTCAAAATGTGTTAAATATTCAATTTATAATAAATGTAATTAGTGAAATATTGATGTATAAATGTAATTCTAAAAAGAAATGAGTCAAAGACTTTAAAAGTACAATCCATTAATATTGACATGATAGGAGTTGCTGGTCTTTTAAAATAAAATTGGTCTTTGCAAATAAACAGGGTAGTTTCCTCCAGATAAACAAAAAAACAAAGCAAAAAAACCACCCTTAATTTTAATACTTTTACAGGTAATTAAAGAAATAAGTTTGTGTGATAAGTGTACAAAATTTAGCATTTCTCAAATAAATGTTTTAAATCAAGGATGGTAACATGATAATGACCAGGGTAAAAAATACATCTACCATTAGAATTCTATTTACAGTCTGAGAGACTTGTGGAACCTGGCCGTCTTTTTTTTTCTTCCACTAGGAATCCATTTCTGTTACAGATAGCACCTTTTTTTTTTTAAAGGCAGTTGGGGTTAAGTGACTTGCCCAGGGTCACCCAGCTAGTAAGTTTAGAGTGTTTGGTCTGAGGCTGGGTTTGAACTCAGGTCCTCCTGACTGCAGGGTCAGTGCTCTATCCACTGTGCCACCTAGCTGCCCCTGATAGCACCTTTCTTAAAACATATTTCTTGTGCTATTGCACTCAACTCCTTTATACTCATATTTAGACTTGATTAACATTCCAAAACTATTCTGCAAAAGACTAATGATTGGTAATTAATTTTCAGATCTTCAGTTGTTAGAAAATATCTCACAGTTTTGATGGCTTATCAGATATGTGAGCACTTGAATTTTTAGGCTCTTTCTAGGTTTTGTTCAGGCTCATTGCTCCATATTAGAAGACTCAATGTTTCTTGGTTAAGTTGTTCAAATGAATGATGACTAAGTTTCTGAAGTAATAGTTTTTCTTGGTAGTTTTTAGTGTACTCTGAAGGTACAGTACTTGGCAGAATTCTAAACTTAGCTTTCTTTTGCAAATATTGTTTAAGTTAAAAAAATAATGTAGATTATTTTTTTCTTTCAGATCACACGAGCTTTCAGTATGCTTCGATACCAGTATCTTTGCAGAATCTACAAAGGATTCTTCCCGTACAGTTTTGAAACTGGCATATTTCGTATGGGCAGACGCCCAATAGAAATGCATTCGTCAGTCAACAGGTATGATGGACTTGAAGATGGAGAGCGAGCAAGTGTTTCCAAAGATCAGGAAATGCATAATTCTCAAAGTGGAAATCATGAAACAATGAAACAATTACACATACCAGTGATGGTCAACGAAGTGATTAATTATTTAGCTCCACAGCATGGGCAGGTGAGTTAACTGGTTTCCTTGTATAGTTGATTATTTTAGGAAAGTCCTAATATGTGTCTGAAACACAAATGCTAGAACTTGTATCATAACTAAACATTTATTTTAAAAGAGCAAGTTTAATATAACTTTTTTCTAGAAAGTTCTATTGTAATTTCTATATCTTGGTAATTATCTCTTTCCTTTTCAAAAGTTGGCTTTTTACACCATAGACACAGCTATTTTCAGCTAAAGATGACTTGTTTTAAATCTACTAAATAGTACTTCCTGCCTTTTTGGCATATATAGCCCTAGCTAACTTTACTTTACTCATTATTCTTTTTCATATGTCAGCTGCTGTAGAGAAGCTATCCATATTTAATTTTATTTAATATTTAGGTAGTCATTTGTAGATAATCTTTCAGATTGTTGATCAGAAAATAGTCATGAATTCCTTCTTCCTAGTATAAACTATAGGCAGTGAAATGATTAATGTTTCTAAAATTTTACCAGCTCAGAGACAATAATTTGCCTCATTTCTCTCTCCTTAGGTGCAATGTATAAATAACAAAATAATTTTATATTCTTTACTACAACAGTCACCTAGAAAAACAGCATGATCCTCTGTCTACAAGTATAGGTATAAATATGAAAACATCAGAATTTAGGTTAGTAATTTTGCAAAAGATATTTGGAAGAATGGAGAAACTAATATTTATTTAACTAGATTTCTTAAAGTACTTTTTAGTCTTCATTAAAACTCAATGACAATATAGTTCTTTTTACTACAAAGAGTATACAGTGTTATGAAGTAGTGAAAAGTGAGATCTCAAGATTTTGGGCTCTGTGTATGGAATTATTGAGTGAAATTACTGTGAATATTTTTATAACCTAATTGTTGTTACCCTATTGAAAAAATGTTTGCTACTACTTTTGGTGTTGATTTTAGAGCTTCATTAGCATACAGAGATCCTTAAAAATAGTAAACTTATTCTCCATTTTGGTCTACAGAGATCCTTTTCCTTTCCATAAAATTTGGACAAATGCGAATCTTGGTGGTAGATTTTTCATTTCATCATCATGGGAGCCTGAGACCCTGCTAGCTTCAATAACTTGCCATGGAGGCAAATTAAATCTGAATCAGGCCTCATCCTGTATGATTTTTGTCCCTGTTTTATTCTAAAACCTCTCCAAAGAATTAACATGCTAGAGACTTCATTCTTTTTTCTTTTCCCATCTTGGTAATATTAGTAGACCTCTCAGACGATGTAGCCTTGCTCTGCTATTGAATAGCTGTGTGAACTGGAGTAACCAGGGAATATCATGCAATAAAAGTTATAGTTGTTCTTGAGACACAGTGCCTTATAAGCATTGTTTCATTTGATCATTACATAGATATGTAGGTGGAGGGAGATGTGGCAGAGATTATTATCCCGTTTTACAAATGAGGCAAGTAAAGGTCAAAGACTTTAAGGGACTTTCCCATGGTCATACTTAACTTCTTGAAGTCATAATGTCCTCTCCTAAGGTATTTTGTAAACCTTAAAGTGGGATTTCAGTCAACAAGCATTCATTAAGTGCCTACTGTGTGCCTGATACTGTGCTCTACTCAGAGGATACAAAGAATGGCAAAAACACAAAAACATTCCCTGCTCTCAAAGAACTTAATTAGCATTCTTTTCTCCCCCAAACTAAGTTTTCATTAATTTTTTTTAATATCACCATAATTTTCCCCAATATCCTTCATACTTTCCTTCCCAAACAGCCATCCCTTATAAGAAATAGTATTTTTAAAGGCAAAAAAAGGAACAAAATAGGAAAAAAATCAGCATAATTGATCAATATATTGAAAAAGTCTGAAAATATTTGCAGTGTAAAAACCTGTACAGACCTCCCACTTCGAGTGTCCTCTTTTGTCACTTCTTTCAAACTGTGAATTGTTCTTTATAATTTACATTGTCAGACATTGTGTATATTGTTTTCTTTGCTCTGCTTACTCCACCCTGTATCAATTTATGTAAATCTTTCTCTGTACTCATCACTTCTTATAGCATGGTAATATTTCATTACATTTATGTACCACAATTTGCTTAGGCTTTCTCAAATTGATGGACATATACTTTGTGTCTAATTTTTTACTATCACAAAAAAGTGTTGCTATAAATATTTAGAAGTGTTATAAAGATTTAGATGTAGACTGCCTTCTAATCAATGACTTCCTTGGGATATAAGTCTACTTGTGAAATTACTAGGTTATTTATTTGCATAATTTTAAATTGCTTTACATAATGATTGTTTTGATTCACAACTCCATCAACAATATACCAAAGTAACTAATTTCTCACAGCTCCTTCAATATTGACCATTCCCATCTTTTATCATCTTTGAAATTTCCTGGGTATACAATAAAAGGCAAAAATGGTTTTTACTTTCAAGGAGCTTTCATTCTAATAGGGGAGACAACATGTAAATGAGAAGGTATTTGCAATAGACCAAGTAGAAGGAAGGTCACCTTAGAGGGAAAGGCTCAGTTGACCAAAGCAGGAGATAAAGAATGCCTTGTGTAGAGAGTAAGTCATGAGAGAAACCAGTGACAGTCAAGAGGTATTAAGGAGGGAGAACATTCTAGGCATAGGGGACAGTCATGTATGTAAAAGTAATGCCTAATTATTGTTTTCAGTAGTGAGTGGTCAGTAAGTATTGATTTACCACATACTTTGTGCCAGACCCTGTGCTAAATGCTGGAGATATATAGAAGATAATCCTGGCCCTCAAGGAACTCACACTCTAATTTGTGGAGACAATACATAAAAAGAAGGTGAAGGTGTGGTAGGGTTGGGGAGTAGTTACCCCACCTAGGGTCATGATGAAGTCTTACGGGGCGGGTGGAAGGAAATGATCTGAGAAGGTGTGATTTCAGAGTTCATTTCATCTTGTAGAATGACAAGTATGTAACATGACAAGACTTTTTTATACTCATACATGCGCTCCAAAGGGGTTGTGATGAAGAAAAATAAACTCAAGTAGTACTTAAAAAATCCTCTTACATTAAAGGATTAATTAGTAGGAAGACATAAAATGGAGAACAGAGACCAGAACTGAACTTAGCCAAAACTTATCACATTAATTTGAGGCTAATTTGCTGATAATTCCCCCTTCTCTCTTCCTCTTCATGTCATGTAGATCTCTGTCTCCACTCCTCTTCATGTCATGTAGATCTCTGTCTCCACTACCTCCTTCTCCATTTTTATCTGCCATGAGGAAGTGGGCCTGCTCCTTGCCAAAGTATACGTCTTCTACGAGCACCTTTGATCCTGGGCCATCTTGACTTCTCCAATGGATTATTCCCTCATTATCCTAACTTTTTCATCAATCGTTGGTCCCTCCCTATTTACTGGCTACTTCCCTGTTGCCCAAAAACTTGCCCATATTTCCCCCATCCTGAAAAAACCCTCACTTGATTTGACCATCCACACTAGCTATCATCCTGTCTTTCCTCCCTTTCAAAGCTTAACTTATTGAGAAAGCTGGTCATACTTGGTGGTCCGTCTTCTTCTCCTCCTGCTCTCTTCTAAAATGTCTGCAGTCTGACCTTTAACCTTTAACTTCGTTCAACAACCACATCATCAAATTTCTCTCCAGAGTTACCAGTGATCTCTTAATTGCCCAATTTTCTCAGTCCCCATCCTTTTTGACCTAGGTATTCTCTTGTTTAGGTTTTTGTTACAGTGCTTTCTTCCAAAAATCTATTCTTTTTCAGTTTCCTTTACTGAATCTTCATCCAGAGCATGCTTACTGAGCATAGGTGTTTCCCTAGATAGGTTATCCTAGGACCTCTTCTTCTTCTTTTCTTTTCTTTTTTTAAAATTTATTTAGTATTTTATTTTTCCCCAGTTACATGTAAAAACAATTTTTAACATTTGTTTTTAAAGCTTTGAGTTCCAAATTCTCTCCCTTCCTCTTTCCCCACCCCTGCCTTATTGAGAAGGCAAGCAACTTGATATAGGTTATACATGTGTAGTCATGCAAAACATACCCATGTTAGTCATGTTGTGAAAGAAAACGTAGAGAAAAAAACCTCAAGAAAAATAAAAGAAAAGAAAAGTATGCTTCAATCTTTATTCAGATACCTTCAATTCTTTGTCTGGGGATGGATAGTGTTTTTCAGCATAATTCCTTCAGAGTTGTCTTGCATTGTTGTATTGCTGAGAATAGCGAAGTCATTCACAGCTGGTCATCTTACAATATTGCTGTTATTTGTACACAATACATTTCACTTTGCATCAGCCCCTGCAAGTCTTTACAGGTTTTTCTTCCTTTCTTTCCATTCTTTTTTCCTTCCTTTCTTTTTTTCTCTCTCTTTCTTAATTTTTTTTTTATTAGGCAATTGGGGTTAAGTGACTTGCCCAGGGTCACATAGCTAGTAAGTGTCAAGTGTTTGGTCTGAGTCAGGATTTGAACTCAGGTCCTCCTGACTTCATGGCCAGTGCTCTATCCACTGAGCCACCTAGCTGCCCCTCTTTCTTTCTTTCTTGAGACATACCTAGTAGTGGTATTGCTAGTTCAAAAGGTATGCATGGTTTCATAGCCTTGGGGGTATAGTTCCAAATTGCTGGACAGAATGGTTGAATCAGTTCACAACTCCACCAACAGTGCATTAATGTTTCATTTTCCTCACATCCCCTCCAACATTTGTCATTGACCTTTTCTGTCCTATTAGATAATCTAATAGGTATGAGGTAGTACATCAGAAGTGTTTTAATTTGCATTTCTCCAATCAAGATAGCTGTGATTACTTCATCTGAAAACTGATTATATCTTTTGATAATTTATCAATTGGGGAATGGCTCTTATTTTTATAAATTTGATTCAGTTCTCTATAGGTTTGAGAAATGAGGCCTTTATCAGAGAAACTGGCTTCAAAATTTTTTTCACTGTTACTGTTGCTAACTGTATTTCCCTCCATCCTTTCCCCACCCTCACCCCCTTTTATTCTATTTTCTCTTTCCTTTCACCCTGTTATAATGTTACAATCTCTATTAATACTGGGAAAACCTATAGTGCTGAAATAAATGATCTTTTAAATTCTTCTGGAAACAGCTCATCAAAATAACTACTCTCTAACTTATATTTCATTCATGTAAATTTTCTAACAGAAATATAGTTTGTTCTTGTTAATAGCCATTGTTCATGACTCAAATTGGCCTTCTCAATTAATATCTTCAAGTCTTATTTTAAAATTTTCATCCTAAAAGCTTTTGTGTTGGGTACAGGTTTTTAAAAATATGGTTTCAGCTAAAGCACAGGCAGCTTAATTTACCGGTTTTAAAATTTTCTAGTGTAATAAGGAATCATTGCAACTTTTAAATTAGGAAGGCTACCATTTAATCCAGAAGTCATGATTTTGCTTCTTTTCTTTCTAAGCCCTTTTTCCTAAATCCCTTCCCCTCATAAACTGTGAGTCATACACTTCACTTGTATCCATCACCCACTTAATTACTGTTTTCAGCATTACCATCAACACTGTGGTTACAAATGAGAATTTTGCTTGTAGCATGGACTTTTTAATATCTGAAGTAGTGTGCATTTGAGGCCCGTAGTATTTCATAGTTATTTTCAAATTCAAGAATTTGTTTACCTAAGGAAAGGGATTGATTTGTAGAAAAATTTTAGTACTGAGGACATTTTAGTATATACTAATTTAGCTTTGCAAATAAGGTCAATGATTTTAAAACAAATTCATTTGTGCATCCCCAAAAGTAAACTACAAAAGGAAGTAAACAAAATTAGCATTTTTCCCGTTTAACAAAATATTCTGTTTAATGGCCACTTGTTGAAGATAGTTGAGTGACCATTAGTAAGATTTAATAGAATTTCAAGAATTTTTTTCAAACTGAATGAAATAGAATTGACCCTACCATTAAGCTATTGCATTAGAGTGTGCAAGAGTTCTGATGCCCCGTGTCTAGCAGCTGTCTCACTTACTGTTTTTGAAGCATTTTACCTTCTAGGTGTTTTTGATGAAATACTAGAGAATTAATGACCAGAAAAGATTGGAGATAAGATTTGGGTAATTGAGAAACTTAGAATCCTCATCTACCAGATGTTCAGGGTGTGCTGTCTGTTTCTAGAGTATTTGCATTTCAGTTTTTTTTTCCATTTAGGTGTATCTGGCGGTACAAGGGAGCATCTGAGGGTTCTCAGTGATCAGTCCTCTTTGTTGGGATTGGATTCTGCTGCCTTATAGAAGAATGCAAGGAAAAAGCTAGAGGCAAACATTTGGATGCTCCCAAACATCCTGCTACTTCAAAAGTCAAAAGGGACCAAACAGTTTTTTTTTTCATTCTTTATTAACTGAATTAAGTAGTTCAACTGAAAGAAATTATACAAGAAATTTGGGGAAAAGGAAAAAAAAAAAGGAGTTTTTACCATAAAGAGTTTATAGTATCTGCCTACTGAATGAAGCAATTAGAGAACAATAAAATTTTGAAATTTTAATTAACTCAATTAAAAATGTATTTCTCTAAACATTTAAAATTTGAATAGGTCAGTAAAGGTGTTAACTGAAAGCCTTACTATTTAGAAGTTCTCTCCTTTGCAGAAGAGTTTCCAGCAATTGCTAAATAGTATTTTTTCTCTAATGAGAACATTCGTGTAGTATTATTTAAGAAATATTAATTTGTTTAAGGTTATGGAAGGTATATGAAAGTTGAGTTTTCTAGTACCTTTTCAAGTTGTGTTTCATAATTGTGGCATATTAATAAGTAAGATACCATTATTGAATGGGTAAGGTTGTGTCAAAAGTCCCATTTATTCTGCCCAACTCTTTTAATTTTGTGGAACAGAATCTGTTTTCATGGGAAAATAAGAGTAACCCTGGGTGTTTATATTTACCATGATTCTGAGAGTGCTGGCTTTAAAATGAGCTAGCCTGGGCTCAGATCATGGCTATGCCACTTAATTCTTGTCTCACCTTACACAAGTCACATAAGTTTTCTTAGTGACACTTTACTCATATGTAAGATTAGGTGATTGGACTAAATGATCTCAGAGGTCCCTTTTTTCTCTAGGGGTATGTGTGTGTTGTGTTTTGTGTGTGTGTGTGTGTATGTGTATTACATATATTTTTTAAATGGAAATATTTGCTCAGATGTTGAAAAGGTAGTCAGAAATAGTTCTGTAATATCTGTAATTTAGCCTCAATAACATGGTTTTATAAATAGCCTATAACCATTCTGAGGAAAATCATACTTAGTAAAAATTTATTAAGCACCTGCCATGTGCCAGACACTATACTAAATACATTGATACAAGGAAAGATAAAAGATAGTTTCTTCTCTCAAGGAAGTCACATAGTAATAGAGGAGACAATATGAAAATAGTTGTGTACAAATGAACTACATAGATATCAGATTGGAAATTATCAACAGAAAAAATGCACTAGTGTTAAGAGAAATCAGAGAAGGCGGTGGTTGGGATTATGGTGGTTGGGATTTTGGTTAGGACTTGAAGGAAGCCAGGAAAGTCAGGAGGAAGAGCATTCCACATACCAGGGCAACTATCGAGAATGCCTATAGTTGAGAGATAGAATGTTCTATTCCAGGAATGGCAAGGTGGGGGTGGAGAAGGGGGCTTGTAAGGTGTAAGATGACTGGAAAGGTGGGGTAGTGGGTTATGAAGTTCTTTGAAAGTCAGAGGATTTTGTATTTGATGTTGGAGTGATTGGAAAACACTGATCTTTATTGAGTAGGGGTATGACGTGGTCAGACCTGCACTTCTGGAAGATTACTTTGACAGATGGGTATAGGGTTAAAAGAATGAGGAGAGACTTGTAGCCAGGAAATAAATGAAGCCATTGCAGTAATTCTGGTATGAGGCTCTGTACAGGGGTAGTGACAGTGCCAGAAGGGAGAAGGATGTATACGCAAGAGATATTATGAAGGTAAAATAGACAGGCCTTGGCCACAGATTGGACGTTGGGCTGGTGAGATAGATTGAAGGGTCACACATAGGATGTGAGGCTGAGTGACTGAGAGGATGGGGAAGCCCTCAACGGTAGCAGGGAAGTTAGGGAAAGGGTAGGGTTTTTGGGGAAGGATAATGAGTCCAGCTTTGGACGTAGTGAGTTTAAGGTATCTGCAGGACATCCAGTTCAAGATGTTCAATAGGTAGTTGAAGGTGAAGGACTGGAGATCACCAGAGAGGTTATGACTGGATATGGAGATTTGAGAATTGTCAGTGGAGGGGTGATAATTAAATCCATGCAAGCTGATGAGATCACCAAGTTAGGAAGTATAGAAGGAAAAGAGAAGAAGGACCAGAGCAGTTAGCTTGTGTGACCTGGGCAAAGGTCCATCAACAGAGATCAAAAAGGAATGGTCAGATAAGTATGAAGAGAACCAGGAGAGATTAGTATCATTACCTAGAAGAGAGTAGTATCAAGGAGAGGAGAGTGATGAACTGTGTCGCGGACTGCAGAGTGGTAAAAGTTGAGGATTGAGAAAAGGTCATTAGATTTGGCAGTTAAGAGATCATAAGTAACTTTGGTGAGAGCAGTTTCAATTGAATGATGGAGTCAGAAGCCAAATTGTAGAGAGTGAGTTAAGAGAGTACAAAAAGAAGGTGGAGACAGCTATTATAGACCTCCTTCTCAAAGAGTTTAGCCACCCAAAGGAGGTGAGATATGGAGTGATAGCAAGCAGTGATGGATGGATGAAGTGAGGAATTTTTTGAGGATGGAGAAGACATGGGCATGTTTGCAGACAGTAGAGAAGCAGCCAGTAGACAGAGAGAGACTGAAGATAATTGAGATGGAGGGAAATCTGCTGGAGAAGGTGGGATGGAATAGAATTGCATGTGCATAACCCTCATAAGAGGGTTTTGTGATTTCATTCATATGGATAGTACTTCTACCAACACAGATCACCTTTCTTTGTTAAAGGTTCCAAGAGGTGCTATGGCCAAAGAAATTTATTACTGGATGGCCAGCCTTCTCATAAGGAATCTTTTCAAACTAGTTTAGTTCTGCCTTTAGACAACCTACAGGGAGTCTAATGTCAGACCTGTGCTCCAAACCTTTCCAAACTGGAAGGATCCATTAGAGCTGAGGCTTCACTAGGATAGCCTTTGAAAGCTAGGGTTATCTCTGTGACACAGTGAAGCATTCAGTTAGCACCTAAATGCAAAGTCTTTATTGCTAGTTATTATTATTATGACATAATAATAGATCTAGTAGCCACGAAAACATCCTTGGCATTCTGGCAGTTTTCCTTTAGCTCTTCCCTTGTACCACAGTTTCCCTCATTAAGATTTTATAGGGTAGAACTTAAGAAAAGGAGGTGGGACAGTATTTGAAGATCACTTTATTTAACATATTTGAATTGAGTAAATTTGCATTTCTTTTCTCTAGTTTGAACTTTTCTTTGGGAAGCCTGAGAGAATATAAGCTTCTTTCCCCCTCAGGTTCATTTTGTTTTGGGGGAAAAAAAGCAGAGGACTGACTGTATAAGAAGATACTGGTTGTGAATTTTTAATAATAATATAGTTTGTAAAGATTTATCTTTCCCATTTTTAAAGGTATGATATTTACACATACTATTTAAAAATACTTAGAAATAACTTCTGGTTTAGGAAATAGATGCCTCAGGAGAAAAATAAGGTCCATCTTAGAAGAAAAACAAATAGAAATAAAAAGAAGAAAAGCAAATGCTGTTTTCCTATTCACAAAGCACATTCACATGAGTCATGCTAGGTACTAGTTACTTTCTTTTTAGGTCAGCACTAGTCCCTGATCAATAGTCTAATCATAGCTTCTGCCAGTGTCTTGGTGAATTCTTGTCACCATTTTTCCAAGTACCATACTGTTTTTGTAAAAGGTAGTAGGAAGAATACCTTCACCTCATGAGTTTTTTTTCCAAAACATTTCATTTTTATTGTGTCATTGTTTTGTTACTACCTTTCTTACACATATTAGAAAGCTTTAGTAGCATACTTATGATGTTATAATAAACCAAGATGCAGAGCTTTGTGGTGACTCATCTTGTAATAATATTTTGTGAACTTGTTTTTTGTCTTGTATTAATCTTTGCCCCCTTTGGGTAAAACAAATACAATTTACCGGGAGGTAGTATACATTTTTTAAAGCTTTTTCTTACTGAGAACTGTGATTATAGAAAGGTTGTTAATTAATTGTTGTTGCTACCCATTTCCTTTCATGTTTATATTTGTGTATGCTTTTTGCTCAATTTGTTTAAGTATTTGAGATGTTGGAAAAAACACTAATTCAAAGATGTATTTTATTTGTTGTGCTATTTCTCTACCCATTTTGAGTGTATTATTATTAAAAATTCACAATCAGATTTCCACAAAAATCCTATTTCCTATGTTTACTCTTATTGTCTTTCACAAGAAAAAATTCTGCACTCACTGGGCCTTGAAGGCATTTGTAGAAATGGAGGATTTCCATTGACGTCAAAGTCTTCTGATCTCAGTAACATGTTTGGAGTTTTATGTTTACTTCAGGGGACCAAATTTTATGAAGAACATTGACAAAGTAGAGTGCATCATGAGAAGTGAAACAACGATGGTGAAGATATCTTATAAAATTAGAGAAAGTAGACTTAATCTATGTAGTGCCAGAAGGCAGTATTAATGAGGAGAAGTTAAACGGAGGCAGATTTCCACTCAACTTAAGGAAGAAGCCTAGTAATCAAAGCAGTGAAACAATGGAATGGCAAAGAAATGCATCCATTGAAGCCATGTTAAATAAACAAATGGTCTTTTATGTGATAGGTGCTTTCTTCTTAATTCAGTGTGGCAGAAATATGCTCCAAATAGTCATGATTGACCTAATTAAATTGGCACAGTTTAATTTCTAGTGATTTCAGTTATTTATTTTGTTTATCCTTGGTAAAATAACCCTATCATTGTTGAGTTCTTAAATAAGGTAGTAAAATCAGCCTGAAAAGATGACAAAATAGATCTTTATTTCAAAATGTATAGGGTATACTTTGCAAAAATAAAGTTTACGTTTATCTCTGAGTTATGAAAGATGTATATTAATAATTGTTGGAGAAAAATTTTCAGCTGATTTAAATCAAATCCATCCCACACAAAGTCTCTAGTTATCTAAATATATTAAAGGGTGCCATTAAATGCTAAGGCAGCTACGTGGTGCAGGGGGTAGAGTGCCAGACCTAGAATCAGGAAGACTCAAGTCTTTCTGAGTTCAGTTCTGGCCTCAGACACTTAACTAACTGTGTGACCCTGGGTAAGTCACTGTTTGCCTCAGTTTTCTCATCTTTGAAATGAACTGGAGAAGGAAATGGCAAACTACTCTAGTATCTTTGCCAAGAAGACCCCAAATGGGGTCATGAAGAGTCTGACATGACTGAAAAATGTCTGAACAAAAATTAAATGGCAAACAGCATCAGAAACTTGAAATATTTTAGCTCTCTTGAATACTTTTGTCTCCTCAAAGTCCTACTCCAGTCCCTTATTGTGGCATAATGGTGAACCTGGGTTCTCAAAGGACTAGCCCGATCTAATTACAGATAGACTTTTCACCAATAGGCTGGCCACTTGATTTTTTTTTAAAGGCAATTTTATCTTCTCATTCTGACCTGAACACCAAAAAAGAGTATTTATGTGTACACAGTAGAACACAAAAAGAGGATTGTATGTGATGAAACTATGAATCTCCATTTTATACTCCTTGCTTTTTTTTTAAAGTAAATAATAAATTCCACACATTTACGTTTAAAACTGTCTTACTTGTCTGTTATTCTTTCTATACTTTTCTTCTCTTCTGTGACTTTTAAAAAAAGTTTGGATGGCCCTCTTTTTTTGGTATCACTATTGCTATTTCTCCTTTCCCCTTGCAATTTGTCTCCCTCCATTTAAAAAAAAACTGAAAGAAAAATATCAAGCAAAATGAATTCATACAGAGATTGTGTTAAAAATGTATGTCTGTTTCTGCACCCTTAGTCCATCACCTCCCTTTTAGGAAGTGGATAACATGCTTCACCATAGGTCTTGTGGAGACATTTAATTGATCATAGTTCTAAGTCTTTCAAAGTAGTTTTTATTTACATTGTTGTTGTTCTTGTATAGATTGTTTTGTTGGTCCCACTCCCTTCACTCATTATCTGTTCATACTAACCAAGATTCTTTGAAATTGTCTTGTCATTTCTTCCAGCATAATGATATTCCATGACATTGCTATACCACAAATTTTTCAGTCATTCCCCAATTCATGGGCACACCCTTACATTTTAATCCTTTTGTTTCCTTTTAATTCCATGTTGGCCACTTGGGGATGAATTTTTTGATTAAACGAATGATAAAACATAGAACGATGCAAAATGACCCTCTATGATAACAGCAGAAAAAGAGGAATAGAGTGCTTAGAATAACCTAGAAACTTCAACTTGACTGTTGAAGTTCTAAATGTGAGATTCTTGTCTAATAATAAGTAAGTTCATACACTGTTGATGAAGGTTGAGTCATCTCAACCTTGACGTTCTTGGTACAGACAAAACCAGAAGAAGGAAATTGCAACTAAGTGGAAGAATGGCCCAAAGATAATTCTTGGAGAGTCAAAGAAAGGCAAAGGAAAAGCATTGGAATTTGTTTTATCACATTCCCAAAGACAAAAAAAAATGTTTCATGAGACGTTGATTATTGCCTATTGTGGTACTCAGATGTGTGTACCATGAAAGTACCATGTACTTCTTGCCAGAAGAAGTCAGTCAGCTAGCTTTGGGTGAGCCCCTTTTAAGTGCCAGACCTGTGCTAAAGCACTGGGGAGACAAAGAAAGGGGGAAAAATAGTCCCTGCTCTCAAAGAGCTTACAGTTAACTGGGGGAAACAACATGCAAAAAACTATTTGCAATCAAAATATCGATATGAGATAAAAGAGAGATAATATTTTTCATACAATTCTGAGTGAAGACCGCAGTTGCAGTAAATTATGTAAATTTTATGATAGCTATTTTCATCACTGCTCAGAGCCCTTTTTAAAAAAAAATTACTTTTTCCCCCTCTACTATTTTATGAATGATTGGAGGTGCTAGAAGTAAAACTTTCCAAGAAACACTGTTTTTAGTTAGATGTAGCATGTAATAAAAGTTAAAAAGTTGTTTAATATCTGATGCAGAGAGATGATTGTAGACGTTGTAGTTTTGAAATGTGTATCTTTATAACAATATTTATTTGCATTTTCATATGACATTGTTCAAGTTTAGAGCCACATTAAAAATTTATGTATAATAAATTTCTTAATTTATATAGTTTACTTTAGCATTATTTTCCTTGGATTGTAACTAAGATCCAATGATGGACTATTATTTATGAATTTTAAAATATAAAAGGAAATTTTATTCTTGTTGGAAGTACAGATTCAGTTAAATCCAAAACAATGGCTATGTATTGTGAAGGTCTATGAGTTTAAATTTATTCAATTTCCTGACAAACATTCTGAGCATATTTTATTTAAAGATGAATAGCCTCTAGCGAAGTGGTATATTTTATACACCAAGATTTTATGTTTTGATTTGATATAGAATGAAGTATGAATGAGCTGCCAAAGTAAATCGGATGTTGGTTTTGATTAAATAGCCATGGTAATTTGTTCTATTCCAGTGTTTAAATAAATGTTGGTATGTTTTTTGAGCTGGTTGTTGAGTTGGTGCGTTTTGTGGATGAGTATTTTTTTCTTTAAGGTGAAAATATACTTTCATTTTGTCGGTGTATTCTCCTATCGGCTGACACCAGTCAAGAAGTCTATGTCAAATGCTGTGCTAAGGCATTCTTATGGAGGAATGCATAGCCTTGGATAGTGTATGTACATACATATGTAATGTATGTATGTGAATGCAGATGGTGATTAACAACACCTCTTTTGATTTTCTTGACTTTTTTTGTACCTGTCTAATAACTCCTCAGTTTCCTTTACTGGATTGGTAGCTATATACCACCTATTAAATGTAGTGTACCCCAAGGCTTTGTTTTGGGCCCTCTTCTGTCTCTAAAATCTTTCTCTTGGTGATCTCATTATTCTAATGGATTTAGTTATCAAATCTATGTAGATGAGTTTGAGATCTGTAGATCCAGCCTTAGTCTCACTTCAGAAACCCAGTACAACATCAATAGTTAACTTTTGGACATATCAAACTATATATCCTGAAACATCTGAAACTTGACATGTCCAAAACCAGAACTCATTCTTTCTATTCAAACCCTTTCTTCTCCTGAGCTTCCCTGTTTCTGTTGAGAAAACTAACGTGCTACCAATTACTTAGGTTCACAGTTTGGAGTTGTACTTGATTTTCCTCGCTTCCTAATGTCAATTGCCAAATCTTGTTTCTTCTACTCCCATATCTTTCCATTCATATGGGGCCACAACTCTAGGGAAGACTATTATAACACGTTTCCCGAGTTAGTTATTAAATAACCTAATTGTTCTCCTTTCCTTAAGTCTTTTCCTTTCTCAAGTCTCTCTCTTCTCTATCTTATATCCCATGGACTACAGATTGAGCAGGCCTCATAGCTTTCAAAATGATTTTCCTAAAGTACAGGGCTTATCATGTCACTCCACTGTCTGTAAGCTCTATTGTCTTTTTATACCTCGAGGACAAAGTGTAAACTCTGCCTTTTGAAGTCTTGTATAGCCTGGCTCCAAACTATTTTTCCATTATTCCCTTTTATGTACTCTAAAGTCTAGCTAATTCACTGAGCCTCAAGTTTCCAAAATTTTAAAATGAGAGTGTGGACAGGATAAACTCTTGAGTTCCTTCTAGCTCTCGATTTAGCTTAGATTATGACCTAGAAGAGAGTAGGAGAGAACAGGCAAAGGTTCTGAATTGTTGAGTGGAATGAAATTGAGCCCTTGGGAGATTGCCACCGTTTATTCAGCTGAAGAATAGGATGAGCCATTTGCTTTGAACATGGGATATAGGTAAGGGAGGTGCTTGGGGATTTCAAGACAGGGAAAGGGTTGGAACAAGCACTATAGGGAATTCGAGATTTGTCTTTAAGGCTTAATTTTATTTTGAAATTTAAAACTTTTGGGGAAGTGTTTTCTGTGGCTAAGATCCTTTTGATGTTCATGATCCGTCATAGGACTTTGCCTTCATACACATCATTCCATTCCCTGTCCCTGTGCCTTAGTTTAGACTTTGTTTTGTGCATTATTTTATCAACAAATATTAAGTTTAAGAGTTGGGGATAGAAAGAAAAGATGACGGACTACATCCCTGCTTTTGAGGAAACTTAAACTTTAATTTCAAGAAGTACATATTGAGTAGATGACTGACATGTGCTCTTTCCACACCTCTTTCCAAAGCAAAGGGGAAGTCATATTTGATAGGGTAGGAAAAGGAATGAGCTAGAATCAGTAGCCCTACATTCTAGGCCTGCTCAAGTAACTCTGTGACCTTGGATGTTGAATCTCAGGACCTCTAAATTGTCATCAAAAGCCCTTCACTATTTGGCTTCAACCTACTTTTTCTGACAGCAGCCCTGTTAAAATAATATAAAAGGATAAAAAGGCACATTTTATGGATTTGCTAATTGTTTTTCCTTACTTAAGTTATTAAGATTTCAGTCTGATATGCACATTCCCCACATTCCTCATGTCCATCCAGAAAAAATCCTTTATAATTATGGAAAAAATATTTACCACAGAAAGTAAAGTAAATCTTTAAATCCCTTGATGTTTATATGGCATCTCTAAGCCCTTCAAATTTTTTTTTTTAATTTGTTTTGTTTGTAAAGCATAGCACAGTGCCTGGCACATAGGAAGCACTGTATATTTGTTAGCTGTTGTTACCATTATACCACAGTAACTTTCTAAAGAAAAAACTTTTAGGCAAAATAACTAGTGCAGAGCCCTTGGCTGACAGCATCAAAAACATTCTGCACACGTACTCTACCATGTCTTCATGGAGAGGAAGGAAGTGACTCATCATTATTTCTTTGTAACAAATTTTGGTCATTGTCTTTAATCTGAATTCTGATGTCTTTTAATGTTTTAATTGACATTACTGTAGTTGTGTTTTCTATTTTTATTCTTTCTTTGCTCTTTCAGTTCAACTGTTTCTCTTAATTCCTCACATTCACAATTTCTTACATTAAATTCCATTATACATTCTTTTACCACTGTTTATTCAGCCATTCTACAACTGAGAAGCCCTCACTTTTTTCAAGGTTGTTATTATTGTTACTACTACAATAAGTAGAATGTTTTACATAATTTGGCAAATGTGAGAACTTTCTGTGATTTACATATTTTGGTTATATGCCTAAAAATGGTATTTTTGGGTCAAATTAATAGTGTAGTAACTTTTTTTTTCTACAAATCCAAAATGATTTCCAGGACAACGGAATCAATTCAGCGCTCTTCTAACAGTGCATTGTAGACTGTATCTTTCTTCCCATGGTGCCAACAGTATTGACTATTTCCATTTTTTCCTCATCTTTGCCAAAATAATGGGAATGAGGTTAGTACTCAGAGTTGTTTTAATGAGCAATTTTTTTGATTTATTTGAAACAATCTTACAAATAAGGTTTTTGATAGCTTGTACCTTTTCTTTTGAAAATGGTTCATATTTTTTGTCCACATATTTTTGATGTTATTTCGTTTTTGTCTTTGTATCTCCAGTTCCTAGCATAATGCCTCAAACTATAGCTTATTGAATTGAATTGAATTGTTGAAATATGTATTAGGGGAATTGTACAATATGTTTTTATAAATTCCTCATATAACAGCTTGGATATCATACTTTTTATCACATATGCTAAGTTCAATGATTTTTCCTACTTGACTGCTTATCCTCTAGTTACATTGATTTTGTTCATGTAGAAGCTATTAACTTTTATATAATCAGATTGTCAGTTTTCCTTTTTCTAATCTTGTGTATCCTTTTTGACTTTCCCTTAACCATACTGTAAAAAACACTACTTTCTGATGTACTTTATTTAAATAATGTAAACTATTAAATTTAAATACTGCTTTTTGATATACTTTATTTTTTTTAATAATGTAAACTGTTAAATTTAAGTTTCTCATTCATTGGCCAAGTGGCCAATGAATTTTGATGTATGATGTAATAAGTAAGATGCTGGCCTGAAGCTATTTTCTGTGAAATTGCTTCTGATTTTTCCAGTCATTTTTATCTAGTTTGGAGACTGTCCCCTAGTAGTTGGGGTTTTGGGGTTTATCAAAGATTGAGCCACTGTGTGTTTTCTTTTATGTGTTGTTTAGTATGTTTCACTGATCTACTTTGAAACTTTTTTTAATTAATTTTTTTTTTACCAGTACCAAATAGCTTTGGTGATTATTGTTCTACGGTACAGCTTGAGATCAGAAACAGAATTGGCCCCTTAATTTATATCAAGTAGAGCTGGGTAGCTAAGTGGCAGTGGATAGAGCGCTCGGCCTGGAGTCAGGAAAGCTCATCTTCCTGAGTTCAGATTTGGCCGCAGACACTTACTAGCTGTGTGACCCAGGGCAAGTCACTTAACCTGTTTGCCTCAGTTTCCTTATCCTTAAAATGGGCTGGAGAAGGAAATGGCAAACCAATCCAGTATTTTTGCCAAGAAAACTTCAAATGGGGTGACAGAGAGTCAGACATGACTGAAAATGACTAAAAACAACTTTCCAGGGGGCAGCTAGGTGGCACAGTGGATATAGCACCGGCCCTGAAGTCAGGAGGACCTGAGTTCAAATGCAGCCTCAGACACCAAACACTTGACACTTTACTAGCTGGGTGACCCTGGGCAAGTCACTTAACCCCAATTGCCTTAAAAAAAAAAAAAAACCAAACTTTCCACCTATTCTGTTATCACGTATGTTCATGTATATTTATATTTATCTACACATATATGTGTGTGTATATATATCTATCTTGTACATATATATGTATATACACACACACATATATATGTATATCTTGTGCATATGTATATGTATACACACATACACATATATTTGTCTCCATTATAATATAGTTTTCTGGAGGGCAGGGCCTGACTTTGGTTTGGGTTTATTTTTATTTCCCCAGTGTTTAGCACAGCGCCTAGTATGAAGAAGGCACTTGATCAATGCTTGTTGGTTGAGTCCACGTAGATCATATTCAGGACTTGCACTCAGGTGGCTGTAGTAGGGATAGAGAAGAGAGGCTAGATTCAGGAGGTGTTTCAAGGACAGAATACATAAAACCTGGCAACTGGATGAATGATCAGAGAGAGGAAAGAATTAAAGGTAACTCGCAGTGGTAGCCTGGGTGAATAATGGTGTTATCAACAGACATTGTAAAATAATAATCTAATGAGCTTGGTTGTAGACATGTCAAATGTGAATTGCTGTTGGGATTTCCAGTGAGAGGCAGTATGGACTGGGGAAAGAGGGCTTACTGTGGAGTCAAAGCACCTGAGTTCAAATTCTGCCTCTGACACTTATTAACAGTATGCCCTTGGGCAAGTCATATTACTTCCCTGGGCCTGAGTTTCTCTATGTGTAAAATGAAAGAGTTTCAAAAAATGACATCTGAAGTCCCTTCCAGCTCTAAACTGATGATCTAGTGATTCAGGTGAAGCTAACTGTATAGGGAGTTGGAGATAAAAGGGCTGAAGTTTAGAAGGAAAATCAAGACTGGAGATAAAGTTCTTGTAGACATCTCAAATTCAACATGTCCAAAACAGACCTTGTTATTTATCTCTTTTCCAAAACCTAGCCCTGTTCTGAACTGCTTTTTTTTTTTTCCACTGTGGGCACATCTATGCTTCCATTCATTTTGGTATCATCCTTGCCTCCTTTTTCTGTTTCACCTAACACATCCAGTTAGTTGCCAGATCTCTTTTGAGAAAGGTCGGGCTTTTGTAGAACACTGGGTTGAGAAGAGGTTGAGTAGCCAGTGAAATGAGACAGAGTGAATACTTTAGAGAGGTGGGAGAACCACAAGAGCATGGTGTCTTTACGTCCAAGATGCGGGAGAATATCTAGTGAGAGGTGAAGGTGAAGATCCACAGAGTGTTAAAGAAAATGAAGCTGGCAAAAAGGCCGTTGAATTTTTGGATTAGGTGTCCATTGTTGGTGTTTGAGAAAACATTTTTGGGATAACATGGTGAGATATGGAAGCCTGATTACAAGGCATTTAGGAGAGAAAAAATAGTGAGGAAGTGGAGCTATCGGGTGTATACAACTTAAGGAATGTTAGCATAAAGGGAAGTGGTGGTTGGACGGGGTGGAATATATCCTGAGCTCTCCCCTTCTCTCTATGTTGCATTTCGAGGTTATTCCATCAGCTGACACGGACTGAGCTATCATCCGTGTAGAGGTGAATCTCAGGTCTGTCTAGCCCTCGTCTCTCTCCTGCGCTGGCATCTGTACCTGTATGTTTTATAGGCTTCTCACACTCATCTTGTCTGAAACTGGACGGACTCGTGATCTTTCCTTTTATACCCAGCTGTCATTCCTGATTGTAGCACCATTTGCATTTCCCTCATTCAAGTCGTCTGAACTTTTCATGTTCTTTCAGCCCTCGCGTGCAGTCACTTGTCGAATGTTGTTGACTTTACCTCCTTCGTTTCTCTGTGTCCATTCCTTCCTCTGCTCACACTGCAACCATTCTAATTCAGCATCACAACACTTCTCGTATAAATGATTGCAACAGTTGCTTAATTGACCTCCCTTCACCTCACTAAGCTTATATTCCTAAAACTGCTCGATCCCCATTTCCCTGCTTAGGGATCTTCAGGGCCTTCCCGTTGCCTCTAGAGTGTGGGCTCTTCACTGTCATGAACTCCCTTAGCATCCTGGTGAGGCCTGTGCACCCCTTTTTAGGGCAGTGTTTTAGAATGAAGAAAGTAAAATGCGAAGATTTTGAAGGAAACCAATTCTCTTGAAATACAGGTACCAAAGTATATTTTTTTAAAAGTCCATCGACCCCAGATTAAGAGCTCCTGCTGTAGAGTAAAATTCAGATTTCTCAGTTTAGCATTTCAAGCACTTGGTAAATTTGGCTTCATCCCTCATTTACAGGGTGATTGCACATTACTCCCCCTCATGCATTCTATGCTGTAGCCAAACTTGACTCCTTGCTATTCCCCCCACACAACATTTTATTTCTGCCTCTGTGCCTCTGTGTATACTGTCCATCATATGTTGTTCCTCTCCCTTGCTTATCAGAACTCCTGGTCCCCTTTGAAGCTAAACTCATATGTCATCTCTTTCAATGAGATTTTTCTTATTCTCCTAATTGGTAGTGCTAGAGAGTCCTGTATTATAAAAGATTTTAGAGGTCATAGCCCAGACTTCTCACTTTACAGAGTTTTTTGCTTGTTGTTTTTGTTTGTTTTAATTTTGAATTTATTTTTAACATTCATTTAAAAAATTGAGTTCTAAATTCTCTTCTGCTTATCATAACCTCTCTCATCTGTTGAGAAGGCAAGAATATGATATCATATGCCAAGTCATACAAAACATATTTCCATATTAGCTATGTTACAAAAAAAAGACCAATAAAAACAAGAAACATAAAGAAAGTGGAAAAAAAAGAATGATTCATCTTACTTTAAAGTTGAAGAAACTGAGGCCCCGAAAAGTTAAGCCAGGTTTGAAACCACTTCTGCTGTTCAAAATCCTACATTACTTTGATTGTGCTACATTTCCTATCAGTTTATTGGGACCCTGACCTGGGTTTTCAAACATACTCTTAAATCAACAAGCATTTATTAGGTGCTCACTATGTGCAAAGCATTGTGCTAAGGACTGGGCATACACATGTAAGCAAAAGAACAGATAAGCTCTGCCCTCAAGGAACTTACTTCCTTTTTTGTTTTTTGGCTGGGCAATGGTTGTGACTTGCCCAGGGTCACACAGCTAGCAAGTGTTACGTGTCAGAAGCCGGATTTGAATTCAGGTGTTCCTGACTCCAGGGCCAGTGCTCTATCCACTGCGCCACCTCGCTGCCCTCGGAGCTTACTTCTAATGGGAAGACAGCACGTAAAAGGAAGTTGAAAAGGGGGAAGAGGAGAGAGAAGGTACCTGTGCAGGGCCATGGTGGAGAAAGTTGGGAGAGTCAGGAGCAGAGCCCCTGAAGGAAGGGAGTGAAGTAGTGATCATATTGCTCTTATTGGATTGGAAGCATCATCTTCCCACAAGGAATTTGGCCACAAAACATTTTTGTGCTTGAAATACCTTTGAAGAACCTACACGTGCTTGTCCGAGTGCTTGTTAAATGTCCCCTGGTCAAGAGGTGAAGGGTTAGGGAAATTTTGGAGCAAAATAGAGGAAATTTATTAGATAGTCTTATTGAAAAATTGTCAGACTTAGAAATTTTATATATACGTATATATATATAGATGTTTTCATATATATTACAGTTTTTTGGGGGGGAGCGGTGGATATCACTAGCATTGGTGTGCATTGTGCAGCATCAATTCATGGTGCCTACAACTTTAGAATATCCTCGGACAGTGTTTGGGCAATAGATTTAAGAAATTTACTTACAATTCAAAATAATTTAAAAGACTTAAGTGCTTAGGAATTTCAGATAGGTAGTTAATCCGAGCATCTAGATGTTTTAATCCCTTCTATCTTTATTTAAGTGAAAGCATTTATTACTGATTTTTCCTGTTTTTAATTTTTATTTATTTTTGTTTTATGCTTAGTACTTTTAGTTGTCACCAGCAGGTACTAATATTAGGAGAAGGAAAACAGATTTGATGGTAAATATTTACATGATGATAGCATTAATAGAGTGTAAGTTTGGGTCTAATAATAGTTTATATTCCTAGCAGATGTTGAGGTGAAACTGAGAATTTTATTTTAGGAATATATCATTAGAGAACAAAACCTTCAGTCAACAGCTTTGTTTTTAAATCAACTTGAAAAGAAATAATAAGCTGTCGATATTTTTCATTCTTCAAACTAGTCTTCCTCCTTATATGATAAAGAAACGAAGATGGTAGGCAAAGACCAACTTTATCACAGACATCTTACTATTTCTAAAATATTCATAAATACTTTTCAAGGGATTTGACTGAATAGTCAACCTTTGGTTATATGTACAACTGCTACATGTCTTTGACTTTTCAGTAAAAACAAATGTGAACTGAGCTTAATTAAAAATCCATGAATAGCAGCATAAACATTCTGAAGAAACTTGACTTTAATCTTTTATATTTGCTCCATGGCCATCTACATACTTTGGTACTTGTTACTGCAATGAATGCTTGTGTCACAGTTTGTAAGTTTATGGAAAATTGTTTTGTGTAATGCATTGCACTTGGTAGTTCATCTCTCATTCAGTACCCTTCCTAATTAGAGCCTCAGTGAGTCAAGAGGCCTGGTATTGTTCTTACCATAAACAACAAGTGGGTATATTTCTCTTTGTGTAGGTCTATTCCTAATGTAATGAAGTTCAAGGAACTCTCCAGATATTTATGTCATATAAAGGTTTTGTTGTTTTGAATAATGTTTTAAATAAGTTGGTAATTGACTGGAGCTTTGAAATTTTCAGTTTTTTTTATCAGATTTTATTGATATCATAATTGCATTTGACCTATGTTATAGCATGTGCTTCTCAGCAGCCTAGATTGCATCTTATTAGGAAAAGTTAATTCTGAATGTTGGACTTGGAGTCAGGAAGACCTGAGTTTTAATCTTGCCTCAGACACTTACTAACTGTGTGACCCTGGACAAGTCACTGAACTTCTCTTTGCCTCAGTTTCCTTTAATGGGAAATGAGGATAATAACAGTACCCGCCTCCCAGATTTGTTGTGAGGATCGTATGAGACATTTGTAAAGTGCTTATATAAATGCCAGTTAGTATTGCTGTTATTATTGTTTCATGACCCATTATTTCAGCTTTTTGCCTATTGGCCCTGATTGCATTAGAGAACCCATGATGGGGAGATATCATTTTCTAGGAGATGTAGAATAAGGATTAAACTTTTTCTCTTTGTGTCAGAGGGCAGAATTAGGATCAGTATGTGAAGTTGCAGTGAGGTACATTTGGACTGGATTGTCAGGAAAAATTCTTAACCAGCAGGGCTGTCCTGAAGCAGGACAGCCTGTCTCGTGGGGTGTCATATCACTCAGGAGCTTTAAGCAAATACCAGATAGTCACTTTTCACAAATATTATCATGGGGCTTCTCGCTTGAAATGGGAACTGGATTGGATGGCCTGCCAAATGCTGTGATTCTGGGCATCCTGGCTTTAGCGCTCACAAAGTAGCCTCTGGATAAATCTCTGAAATTCATTTTCTTTATCTGTAAAATGAAGAGAACCATGTTGGCCATGTTTCTCACAAAGTTATTTTGAATAAAAGTGTGTTATAAATTCATAAGCATATATACACACACAAACCATTCTTATTGTTTATTTTTGATAAAAAGTCAACTTACCCTAGTTAGAAAACCCAAGAATACTTATCTTAGAAAGGAATTGGAGAGTGTGATGGGTTATTTTCTTTACAAAATGAATATGCTGTGATGTGGAAAACAAAGATTGAACTTTTCTTCATCTAAGGAGGGAATAACCAGGGTCCATAGTTGGTTAGTAAGTTGCTGGAGAGGTGGATTTCAGATCAGCAGAAGGAAGGAAAAAGATGGTGACTGGCTGAGGAAAGAGCACTGGAGCAGAAGTCAGTACCGAGGTATGAATTCTGAACCTGCTCCGTAGTACCTGTGGGACCTTGGGCAAAGGGTGTCACCTCTCTGATCCTGAGGATGAGAGGATAAAGGAAGAGGGTCAGAGCAGATGACTTCTGGGGCACTTTGCATCTCCAAATAGATCATCTTGAAAACTTAACCATGAGAGTAGTCCAGGAGTTAAAGTGAAAGGTAGTTAATTCCTTGTCAGTGGAGATGTTTAGTCTGTGAACAAATAACGATTTTTAGAGATAGTGTAGAATAGTTTGGTGAGTTAGCTAATGGTTGTACTAGATCAGTGTTTTCTGAAACAGGCTATATTATAGATGGACAAAATACCTAAATTTTCTGCCTCAGACTTCTCTAACTGGGTTTTGGAGTCAGAGGACCTATACTTACTATCTCTGTGGGCTTTACTTCCTCCCCTGTAAAAACCGTGGACTAGATGACCCTCAAGTTCCCTCCCAACTCTAAATTGATGATGCCTCATCTTCGGGGTCAGAAGTCAAGGAAGAGGAAGTCAAAGCTTAATTTGGTTTTCATGAGACTTAGAGCAGAAAAGCTCTAAAGAATCATCTTTTGAGTAGTAAGACACAAAGAAGAGGAGGAAAAAGAAACCGGTTTTTAAAATGTATGGGTTTTAAGTCATTCACTTGAATTCATCAGGTTACTAAATGTCTACCAGTCTCAGGGTACTCTTTAAGCTACTTGGGATACAAATGATAACTATAGTAGACAATCTTTGCCCTCGAGGAGTTTAGGTTCTATTCAGAGGCATACAGTATGATACATGTAAACATAATACAATGTAGCATGTGATGGAGCGCAAGTGGGGATCCAGACCCAGTACTCTAAGAAACTTTGAGTTACAGCATTTTCAGCTGGGAGAATCTGGAAATATTCAAACATTACACAGGGAAGCAAGATAGGTTTTGAAGGAAGAGAACAGTGGGGACAAAACAAGGAGAGGAGACATTAGAATCAAGTCAGTCATTTAGGACAGAACGTCTGTTGGCGATAAGGGACCCTACCACTGATTGCCCTGGTCTCGCCAAAACATCTTACCTGCTTCTTTGCCGGCTCTAGGGCACGGTAGGGGAAGGTCTAAAGGAGACTACTTGTTATTTCTCCTTCTTGGCCACTGTTCTATTTAGGAAGCTACTATGTCCCACGATAAACAGTGCACAATAAACAGTATTTTGCCTCCCCTTCTACATCCCCTTGCTTCTTGACTGTCTCCCAATTATTGTTGCCTTTCCCTTTGTACATAAGAGTTTTAATAAATTATTAATGAATTAGATGATTAATTATAAAGGCAGCTAGGTGGCAGTGGATAGCACTCTGGACCTGGCATCGTGAAGAACTGAGTTCAAATACTGCCTAAGGCACTTCCTAGCTGCCTGCAATGAAGCAAGTTACTTAACTTCTCTTTGCCTCAGCTTCTTCAAAGGTAAAATGGGGATAATAATAGCAACTGCCTCTCAGTGTTGTAAGGAACAAATGAGATACTATTTGTAAAGCACTTGGCACATGTTATTGTTGGTCTTATTTAATTCCATTATGATATTTTATTAATATCCATTCTTATTAACTAAATCTTGGCCTTCATCCTTTGACTTCTAATTTCCCCACAGATTGAATACTTTTATTTCAATGATGTCACAGGTTGCATATAGGATACCTTCCTGAAAAAAAAAGTATATAATTATTGGGGGTTTTTCATTTGATTTTTCTTTTCACTAGTGAGTCATGAAATACCCTCCTTAGAGCAAGAGTTAAAAGACATAAAAATGCCTGTCAGGTAAAAATCCATGTTATTAAAAGATCGTTTTCTTTAAATGGGTTACTAGGCCTTGATTTAAGAACTAACTATTCATGTAAACTACTATTAACAGCCATTCAGTCAGTTAACAAGCATTTTGTTAAGTGCCTACTATGTAGGCACTGTGCTAAGCATTAGGGATACAAAGGAAGGCAAAAACGGTTCTTGCTCCCAAGGAATTTGCCTCCTAATGGAACAGATATATTAATAACTAGGTATAGATAAGATAGATGCCGAGTAGATGGAAGGTCATCTCTTGGAGAAGGCATTAGCAGCTGGTGGGGATAAGGAAAGGTCGTCTACAGAAGGTAGGCTTTGAGGTGAGTTTTGAAGAGAGACAGAGGAATTGTCTTTCACCTAAGAGGTGGAGGTGAAAGGGGCAGCATTCCAAGTATGGGAGAGAGCTAAGGGCATAGGTCTGAGGGTTCCAGATAAAGGGTCATGTTCAAGGAATAGCAAATAAATCAGTTAGCTAAATCTCAGAGGGTGTGGAGGGGAACAAAATGTAAGAAGTCTAGAAAAGCAGAAGGGATCCAGGGTTTGAAGAGCTTTAAAAACTGCTTATATTTAATATGAAGGTAATAGGGAACCAACTGTTGGAGCTTATTGAGTTATTGAGGACAGGTGATGCTGTCAGACCTGCAGAAGATTTACAGAAATCACCTTGGCATTTGAGGATGGCAGTGGAGGATGGATTGCAGTAGGGAAAGGCATGAGATTGGGAGACTGATTAGAAAGCTACTGCAATACTGAAAGTGGGAGGTAAGGAGGGACTGAACTAAGGTGGTGGCTTTATTAGTGGAGAGGAAGAAACATAGAGGAGAAGTATTGTGAAGGTAGAAATAATAAGATCTTGCTCTGCTTGTAATATGTGAAATGAATGAGAGTAACAAATTGAGGATGAGTACTAAGTGACTGAGAGGATCATGGTGCACTCAGCAGTAACAAGGGCACTTTAATGAGGGAAGGGTTTGGGGGGGAGAGAGAATTAATTCTGTTTTGGACATAGGATCATAGATTTGGAACTGGAAGTGAACATAGGTACTATTGAATGTAATATTCTTACTTCACAGACAAGGAAACAGAAGCGTGCAGAAAGATAAGTGACTTGACCAAGGGTCACAGAGCTAGTTAGCATTGGAGGCAGGATTAGAATTTGATGATGTATTAATGTAGTTCAGGAGAGAGAGTAGAGCTGAACATATAGACCTGGGAATTTCTTGTACAGATAGATAAAACATTTATCATTATTATTATTATTATTTTAAAATCATTTATTTATTTTTAGTTTTCAGCATTCACTTCCATAAGATTTTGAGTTTTAAATTTTCTCCCCCTCCTCCTCGCCTCTGCCCAAGACAGCGTGTGATCTGATATAGGCTCTACATATACATTCATATTAGGCATATTTTCACGTTAGTCATGATATATAGAAGAATTAGAACTAATGGGAAGAACCACGAGAAAGAAACAAAACAAAACAAAGAAAGGAAAAGAGAGCAGAGAGTCTGCTTCCGTCTGCGTTCAGATTCCATGGTTCTTTCTCTGGATGTATTTCTGGTTAGTATTTTCCATCATGAGTCCAAAACATTTATTATTTATCGCTTAATATCTACTAGGCATTGTGCTAAGCATTAGGAATACAAATAAAGCAAGCAAGACAGTCCCTTCCTTCAAGCATCTCATATTTTAGTGGGAGAAGATGACACATCACACAGAGCTGGAAAAATATGAGGGTGTATGTGGCTGGCATGGCACAGAAATGATGAGAAGGTAGATGGGAAGCCTGGATTCTGGCAAGAGAAGGTGAATGCTCACCTACCAGAGGCAAGGATGATTCCAAGGGTTGAATCCTGGGTTTCTGTGAGGAGGATGGCTGCAATGGAGGAAAAATGGGGATCCTACGATGAGGTCACCAAGAGAGATAGTATAGAGTCAAAGGAAAAGAAGACCCAGAAAAGGAATTGGAGGAGCACCAATAGTTAGGAAGCGTGACCTGCTAAGAACCAGTAAAGAGGACTGAGAAGGAATTATCAGACAGATGGGATGAGAACTAGGGGAGAGCAGTGTCCAGAAAATACAGAGAAGAGAGAGTGTCCAAGAGGAGAAGATGATCAGTGGTTTCACATCCTACAGAGAGGTGAAGAATAAAGAAGATTGAGAAAAGACCATTAGATTTGTCAATTTAAAAAGATATGGTGACTTTGGAGATGATAATGCTGCCCCTGCTACTACAGGAATAGTACTAATTCCCTTACTACCACTTCCATGGATGCTGTGTAAGCTTCTGCCTTTGTAGGCTTAAGCTTGGATCTACTACCTTTTAGTGAAACCAACCAACCAAAAAAAAATTCATGAAAAAATGTAGTCCTGTTCCTCAAGGGACTTTCAAGCTAGTATAGTTGAGTGAGATGTACACAGGTAAGAATAATGTAAGTTAGAATTTGACAAATATAGAAGTGACATCAACAGAGGAGTATAAGAGATTTGGGGAGAAGATGGGAGACAAGTTAGGGGATAGGGAAAGGCTTAATGGAAAAGGGTAGTACCTGAGATGTTTCTTGAAGGAAGGACTCCTCTCAATAGACAGAGACTCTGCTCTGTTTTTTCCAGGAGCTTTGGATACTGTATAGGAATGTAGGCAGTCAAGAAGGACAAGGCAGGTAGATAGTCCAGTTAATCTGGAATATAGAGTATTTAAAGGAGGGTACTATGAAAATGAAGTTGGAGACAATTTGTAGGGGGCATAGAATGTCAAAATCAGTTTGTCTTTTGTCCTCTTAGTGATGAGAAACCACTAACGGTTTTTGACCGTGATCTGAAAATTATATTGACAAAACTGCTTCAATTACAATGTGGGGGATGGATTGGATCATGTTGAAACAGAGATGCTGAACAGTTAGGAAGTTACCATAGTAGACCAGGTTAAGAGATGTCCTTAGTGCTGTCTGTGATATTGGGCAAATCATTTAGGCTTCTTGGGCCTTAGTTTCCATGGCTATAAAATGAGGAGGTTGGATCGTGTGGCCTCAAAGGTCTCTAGATTTGTAATCCTATGACCTTATGAATAAATGAGGTGGCAAGAGGGTGGAAAGAAGTGGACAGATATGAGAAATACGGTAAGGATAGAACTGAGAATTGATAAGACGGGTCAAATCTCCAAATCCCTTACCCTGCTGGAGCACCTTGTTCAAAATCTATAGCTTTTAGCTCCTCCTATGAGCCCCTTCTCACTAGTGAACTCCCTGTAGCCTAAGTCTCTGAGTAATGTTTAGAGTCTGTCTTCAGCAGTTGTGTGTAGGAGCTTTGGGTAAGTAGAGTCTCTGCTATTAAGGTCAGGGAGATATGTTTCTGCCACTCCAAATTGGTATGTAGTCCATTTAATTTATTTTAGGTTATCCTCTTGACCCTTTGAGTTTTTTTTTTTAACTAAGTGTTTGGGAAGAAGTTTGGGTATTTTTGAAAAATTATGTGGAGATAGGCAGTTCATTATGTTATTAAAGCCTTGTTTTATGTATCAATTATTATTTATATCCTGCGTGGTTTATTTTATCTGTAACCAGGATTCTTAGATACAATTATCTTAATATATACTTTTTTTCCAAAACTGATATTGAAGGATTTCTGTTAATGCATACAAAAATCAAACTTTTTTAACTTTCTGACTATTAAACCTTTCTGGAAGGTTGTTCCCTGTTCTTCTGGTCATCTAAATTTATCACAAGGCTCTAAGAAGGTTGGTGAACCTTCTTTCTTTTTGATCTTGCATCCTGGTGGGTGCTTGGATACTTCTTCTGTAAGAAAAGTTTTGCTGAATGAGTCAGCACCCTGAATCATCAGCAGCATGAAGCCTCTAGTGTTCTAGACTAACTAATTGGAAACAGTTTCAAAATTAATTAAGGCACAGCTGTCAGCCCAATGTTACTGATTGACATCCCACCAAAGTATTTTGTTTTTTGGCAATTTGCTTTAATTGTTCTTGGGTATTTGGGTTTTTATTTTGCTTCTTTGCCTTCAGATCTTAAAAAAAAAATAACAACAACAAAGCATCGTAGTGAATAGACTTTTAGTTATCAAATTGATTTTTCCCAAAGCTTTTTTTATGAACCCTGTGTCATTTGTGTTAGATTTTTCTTTCTTAGATTCTTCTTTTTTCTTTCTTTAGACATTATAATACCTTATTATGTCCTAATTTGTGAGAAGGAGGGAAATCTTTCCTAATCTATAAAATGATAGAAGTTAATATTGATTTGTCACATATGACCCCTTTCTGTAACCATACATGTGTATACTTTATGAAAAGCAAAACTATTACATTTATGGCTTTGTGTGAGATTTATTTGAATAAGTTTTTACCTCATAAAAGTTTTTTATTTGTACATTCTATTCATATTCATTTTGAAAAATGAGTACTTTAATTATTGCCTTCATGAAAATGAGAGGATGATCAAGTCAACTTTTTGTCTAAAGAGAACTGAATATGAGAAGAATTAGAGTGAAATATTTTGGTTGGATAGAAGGAATAACTTAGGGCATGCTTCTTTGGGACTCTTTAAGAGGATAGAAAAACATGTCCCTGATGAGACATTCATCTACTTCAAGGTGAAGAGCACTCATTAGAGGTCACACTTTGAATATCAATAAGTTTTATTCTCTTGCAGCTTTTGTATACTAGAAGCTTCTCAAATAACCAGCATATGGGCACAATAGTATGGACAATTCTCAATTTATGTTTTTTTCTTTTTAGTCCATGGTTCAACTTATGACTTTTTCTTTTTAGGGAGTATTGTGATATTTGAAAATTATTACCAAGAGAATTGGGGTTTTATGATGAACTCTTTTTTTTTTACTCTTTTTTCTTTTTTAAATTTTATTTTTAATTTGTGGAATAAAACAAGCATTTTCATAACACAATGCAATAAAAAGATGATTGTACATAAAACTTCAAATCTACTATGCACAGCTTGTTAAAATATACAAGAAAATTATCATGTACGTTTCTTTTTTGCTTTTTTTCTTCCGTCCCCCTCCTACCCTAGAGACTGCTACCATTAGATACAAATAGGTGTTTGTATACATATGTAAAATTATTCTACACATGCTTTTATTTATCAGTTCTTTCTCTGGATGCAGAGAGCATCTTTCTTCATATGTCCTGTATAGTTTGGGTATTTACTTATTTTTTTAATTATATATTTTTTTAATTTATTTATTTTTAGTTTTCAACATTCACTTCCACAAGATTTTGAGTTCCAAATTTTCTCCCCATCTCATCCCTCCCCCCACCCCAAGATGGCATGCATTCTGTATACCCCTTCCCCTAATCTGCCCTCCCTTCTATCTCTCCCTCCCTTCTCTTATCCCTTTCCCCTTCTATTTTCCTGTAGGGCAGGATAAATTTCTATACCCCATTTCCTGTATTTCTTATTTCCCAGTTGCATGTGAAAACAATTTTTTTAAACATATGTTTTTAAAACTTTGGGTTCTAAATTTTCTCCATTCTTCTCTCCCCACCCTCATTGAAAAGGCAAGCAACTCGATACAGGTTATACATGTGTAGTCATGCAAAATACTTCCATAGTAGTCATGCTCTGAAAAACTAAGTATATTCCACCTTCCATTTATTGTATTCTCTCTTTTGACCCAGTCCCTCAGAAGTGTTTGCTTCTGATTATCCCTTCCTCCAGTCTACCCTCCCCTCTATCATCCCCTTGCTCTCTTGTCCCCTTCCTCCCCTATTTTCCTGTAGGGTAAGATAGATTTCCATGCCCAATTGAGTGGGTATATCATTCTCTCCTTAAGCCAAATCCTATGAAAATCAGATTTACTTATTTCCTCTCACCTTCTCCCATTTCCCCTCTACTGTAAAAGCCTTTTCTTGTCTGTTTCATGTGAGATAATTTACCCGATTCTACCTCTCCCTTTCTCCTCCCAGTATAATCCTCTGTCACCCCTTAATTTTATTCTCCAGATATCACCCATTCATCTTCAACTCACCCTGTGCCCTCTATCTATCTATACATATATATAATTTTTTCCCTTCAACTACCCTAATACTGACAAAGGACTCATGAGTTAGAAATATCATCTTTCCCTGCAGGAATGTAAACAGTTCAACCTTAATAAGTCTCTTATGATTTTTCTTTCCTGTTTACCTCTTGATGTTTCACTTGGGTCTTGTATTTGAAAGTCAAATTTTCTATTCAGCTCTTGTCTTTTCATCAAGAATGCTTGAAAGTCCTATATTTCACTGAATGACCATTTTTTCCCTTGAAGGATTATACTCAGTTTTGCTGGGTAGGTGATTCTTGGCTGTAGTCCTATCTCCTCTGCCCTCTGGAATATTATATTCCATGCCCTGCAGTCCCTTAATGTAGAAGCTGCTAAATCTTGTGTTATCCTGATTGTGTTTCCATAATACTTGAATTGTTTCTTTCTGACTGCTTGTAATATTTTCTCCTTGACCTGGGAACTCTGGAATTTGGCTACAATATTCCTAGGAGTTTTCCTTTGGGGATCTCTTTCAGGAGGTGATTGGTGGATTCTTTCAATTTCTCTTTTGCCCTCTGGTTCTAAAATATCAGGACAGTTTTCCTTGATCATTTCTTGAAAGATGATGTCTAGGCTCTTTTTTTGATCATGGCTTTCAGATAGTCCAATAATTTTTAAATTCTCTCTCCTGGATCTATTTTCCAGGTCAGTTGTTTTTCCAATGAGATATTTCACATTGTTTTGTATTTTTTCATTCTTTTGGATTTGTTTTACAATGCCTTGATTTCTCAAATTGTCACTAGCTTCCAATTGCTCCATTCTAATTTTTAAGGAAGTATTTTCTTCAGTAAGCTTTTTGATTTCCTTTTCCATTTGGCCAATTTTTCTTTTTAGGACATTCTACTCATTGGCTTTTTGGTCCTCTTTTGCCATTTGGGTTAGGCTATTTTTTAAGGTGTTATTTTCTTCAGTATTTTTTTGGGTCTCCTTTAGCAAGCTGTTGACTTGTTTTTCCTGATTTCTTGCATCATTCTCATTTCTCTTCCCAGTTTTCCCTTTACTTCTCTTACTTGTTTCTCAAACTCCTTTTTGAGCCCTTCCATGGCCTGGGACTGATTCATATTTTTCTTGGAGGCTTTGGATGTAGGAGCTTTGACTTTGTTGTCTTCTTCTGGTTGTGTTTTGATCTTCTTTGTTACCAAAGAAAGTTTCTTTGGTCTGACTTTTTTTGTGCCTTTATTTGTTCTTGATCCCGGCCAATTCCTTGAGTTTTAAACTCTTTGTTAAGGTAGAGGTCTGCTTCCATTGTGGAGAATGTACTGTCCCAAGCTTCAGGGGTTTTGTGCAGCTGTTTTGAGAGATACTTCTAGGGACCTGTGAATTTTCAGTTCTTCCAAGGTGGTATGATAAGGGGCGAGGTGTTTACTCCTTTCCTGGCCTGTGCTCTGGTCTATGAGTGACCACAAGCACTATTTTCTGCCTTGGAACTGTGAGGATTATTTCCTCTCTACCCCCACTACAAACTCTACCACACCAACACTCCTTTTTGCCCCAGGACCACCACCTAGAACTGTGACCCAGATCCAGGCAAGGGGAAAGCAAGACAATCCTGCCTGAGCAGAGAAATCCCTGCAATCCCCCTCTGATCACCCGCTCGATTCCCCCTTAGTCTGTGGGCCAGAGGCTCTGGAAGCAGCGCCGCCCTGGGGCTGCGCCTGGGACTGGGACACAGCTTCTCTCTCTCACCGCGGTCACAGACTTTTCCCACTAACCTTCTAAGTTGTCTTTGGCCTTGATGGGTTGAGAAGTCTGGAAACCACCATGGGTGCCCGCTATTCAGTCCTCTGAGGCCTGCTCTAGGTTCACTGAGGCCTGTTTTGCCTGCAAGCCCACACCAAACTGCGCTCCTCTCCCCACCCGGCATGATAGACCTTTCCAATCAACTATCCAGGCTGTCTTGGGCTGAAAATTTGTTTCATGCTGTCTTTTTGTGAGTTTCGCTGCTTTAGAATTTGTTTAGATCCATTTTTTATTGGAATTAGGAGGGGTTTGGGGGAGAGCTCAAGTAAATCACTGCTTTTACACAGTCATCTTGGCTCCGCCCCCCCATTATGATTTCTAAGGAGACTTCTAGGTAACGTGTGACTCATAAGGTAGAATCTATCATATTGGATGAAGCTGATTGTTTTTATGATGTAGAATTATTGTTTTGGGACTACTGGGTTTAATGTATTCTGCATCTCAATCTGTTTATATCTTAGCTACTTTTGGGCCTAAGGTATTACCTCAGGGTTATTTTAATTGCACATTTAATTATTTTAATATCTCAGAGTATTTGTGATTTAGACATTTTTTTCAGGAGTTCTTGATTTTATTTTGAAAATTTTTCATATCTTTTGACTTATTTTTATAGTCACATGTGGATTGACTTAGTTTTTTTTTTTTAATATTATTAATTCATTATGTAGTTGGAACATTGGATTTTTTTTTAATAGGAGAAATTTACTGCAAAAATACTTTCCCCAATTTACATCTTTTTTTCTGATTATAACTGCATGTGTTTTATTTGTACAAAACTATACGGGCCGCACGCCGACCTTCTGCCAGTCATGCGCCAGTACCCACTTCCCTTAAAAGAAGTGCACTGCCAGAGTCTTACCCATGCCTGGGTCCTCGGTCCTCAGCCGGATCACCACACAGAGACAAGCCATCGGAAGGCACCAATACCAGAGTTTTATTCAGAGGCCAACACAGCAAACCATCATAGCAAGCCCAAGCAGCAAGGCCAGAGCAACAGGCAGGAGCCAGGGGAGTGCGCACGTGTGTGTTCTGACCACGCTTGTTCCTAAGTACCTACTTAGCCCCTCCTCCCCAGCCCGCTACTAGCCAATGATTGTAGGGTCAGATACCGGAAGGGGCTGTCTGAGTTTAGCACACCAAGGGGGAGGGAGTGACGTAGGAGGCCAGGATTGGATACAGGAAGGAGGCATCTGGGATTGACGCATAGACAAGAGTACGTGACCTAGGAAGTCAGACTCAGGAGGGGACTGGGTCAGTGCTGCACGAGGTCAGGAAGGTCACAAGAGGCATCTGGGGATGACGTTGCATATAGGGAGGGGACTAAGCAGAGGGAACTCAGTCCTCTGCCATCCCACTCCCACGTGGCACCGCCCCTTGCCTCAGGAGTTCAGGCTCGGCTACTTCCTTGCACCCAGCTTATCTCATAGCATTGCCCAATTGCCTCATGGCTTCTCCGAATCCAGCCCATCCCAGTACACACGACTCTGCCTACCACAGTCCCTGCCTCGACTTCCAAAATACCCAGATCTTACCTTACCCATGCCACAGTACCCGACTGGCAGCTGCCAACATCAGACAGTCCCTCACACAAAACCTTTAAACATTTTACATATTATTGCCTATTTTTGTCTTTTATGGATTTTTATCCTTCATCTCTTTATAAAATTTCCTCAATTCATAGTTATGTAAGCCATAATCCTGCGTTCTTCTCCATTTTTTTGGTGTGACTTTTTTCTTGAGATTGTTTGTACATTTGGAATTTAGTATTGCATATGCTCTTCTGTTCTGATTTTTCATTAAGATGTTCGTGGATTTGCCCACTAGTTCTTGTTGAATAGAGGAGTCACTTCTTAACTATTTTGTGTTCTCCATTTTGTCAAATTCTAACCATATGAATTTGTTTTTTTATTTGATTTTTACCACAGTTTTACTTTTCTATTTTTTATCTACTTTCAGATAGCTTTGATAGTAATTTCTTTTAAATATAGCTTTTCAAATGAATCTACTTGTTTTTCTTCCTTGTAGCTTCCCTGTTTGTGAATATCTTCCGTGCTGGAGTTGTCACTGTCCACACCCCTTTAGTAGCTTCTCGACATTTTGACAGCCACCTTCATTTCCTTTTTTCTTTGTCCTTCACACTTTTTGTCTTATCATTTTCTATTACCTCTACCTTACTTTGCTTCACCAGTTACCTCTTGTATTTTCTTCTTCCTCTTTGACTTTTTCCCCTGTTCTTTCAGTTTTTACTTCTACTTTTCCTTTGCTCTTTCTGCTCAAATCCTCCTCTTCCAGGCCTTTTTCCTGTTTCTGCTTCTCATCTCTTCTTCTAGCTAGAGTCCCTCTGTCCCTTCAGCTCTGATCCTTTTCCTCATTTATCCTGAGTCTTTTTTTCCTCTTCTCCTTTTTCTCAAGTCTTCCCAAATGCAGTCTCTTGCCTTCTTCACACTTTCAGTACCCTCTAAATGCCGTTCACAATTCTTGTAATTCTTCACATTTCTTCTCCTTCAGTTATTTCCAACAGAACACCGAAGTAGAGGTGCTGCCCGGTGATTGTGTCTTCTTACATGTCCGGTTACCTGGGTAAAGTGGCCATTTAAGTATTACTTATCTTGTCTCTGTGCAGCTACAGATGCAAGAAGTGTAGAGATTGGGGCTATTGGAACACCAAGGGAATTGGCCAGTGCAGTCATTGGAACTCCCCCTATTCAGTGCTGTGAGGAACAATAGATGCTGCTGCTCAGGTAGCAAAATGGAGAGTCTTCAGTTGCTTGATCCAGATGTATGAAACATCGTTCAAGGACTCAATAATCTTTTGCCTTTGGATTTTTACTCGGCAAATCTACTCACTATTGATCATTTACTTTGTATCAGATCCTGATTCACTTTAAATTCATTCTTAGAGATTATTTGCTACTTCGTGATCGGATGCTCTATTTCACCTGATAGATAATTGGAACTTTTGGGACTTTCTTCTGCCCCCTCTGAACATTAGTGGAACTTGCGCTCTTTTGACCTGTTAGTTCTTTGTACTGGCCACTCTCTGGCCCTACCCAAGTTTGACTTTATGGGTTTGTTTGTTTGTTTTTCCCAGTGTGCTTACCACTGAAGCAAATTGGAGATAAAAACACATACAGTTTAATACTTCATTGCTTATCCATGTAGAAGTCACTTCTTATGGTCTTGAAAAAGGGAACTGCAAGATGTGGCAGACATGGTTGTTGTCACTGGATGACCACCACCTTTGGGTAACTGCCTCCGCTTTTCTCTCCCTCTTTGTTCCTCCAAATCTCCTACTCTCTGTTGCATGTGAAAAACCTCTGCTCATCTGCCTGAAGACTGATCTCTTTTTGGTTTCTTTTTTTTCCAAATGGGAAAGAACTACAAACTCTAGGATTTTTGTTACCCCTTCCAGAGGCCTTCTCTGTCATTCCTTTACACTAACTTGTCTTCTCCAAGTAGTGGCCTCTGAAAGAGCTCTTTTGGTCTTCTTTAGCCTTTCAGTTTTTTCTAAGGTTTAATCTCAGAGATGCCCTTTTCGGTCTCCCATTAGTTTCTTTTTTATTTATCTTAGCTTATATGTCTCTCTTTTGATTTTTCTTGTGTCTTGTACTATTTCCAGTTGAGAAGTCTAGCTAACTTTTTTTTTAGCCTTGCATGTAGTAGGTGCTTAATAAATATTTAATTGATCACTGGCCTCCAGTAACCCAGGATTTACTGTATTAAAGCAAATTGCTATTTGCCTTATACCTACCTTCTCAATGCTCAAAGATTGGTTTCTGCATTGCTTGGCTTCTGAATCCATTCTGTGTTGGAACCATGGTATTTACTTTAGTATTTACTTAAGAGAATTCTCTTAAGGAGAATCAGAATCTTGCATTTTCTATAATATTAAAATATTCTATAATATTATTTTATAATATAATATATATTATAATTATATATAATGTATAATATATAATATAATAATATTCTATAGTATTAAAAAAAATTCTAGGTACAGAGATTTTACCAAGCTAGAGGATATACAGGATTCTTCCACTGCAGCACAGCCAACTTGATTCTCATACTGCATCCTCCAGTCATTTACCACTCTGGCTTTTGGAGAGGCAGCAGAGTGTAAGAAAAAGGAAGTCAAGTTGGGATGTAAGAGTGAGAAGATCATAGTTAAGATTCTTAAAGAACTTTCCTACCTTCTCTAGTGCACAGCAGTGACTTGGCCTGGAACCTTAGAAGTAGGGAACATGATTTAGTTGATAACCTGATTATTTTTGCAGGAGAGATTGTACTATAATTACTTTTTATTTAGAAGTAATGTAGGAACCTTGCCATAGGAACATTTGAGAACGAGTAGTATTGGCCCATCAGAGCTGAGGCTTGAGCTTTCTTTACTTGAATCTTGGTATATGTCAAAGGTATTCTCATGAATTAATTATAGACTTGAAACTGGTCCAACTTTCTAAAATAATACAGTGCTATTTAGTTTGAGTAGATATAAGCATTTTTTGTAAGCCTGTGCCAAAAAGGTCTTACTTAGCACTTGAAATTTCTAGGTGTAACAGGTTTCTCAAGACTAAAGAAAAGTGATAAAATTAAACTAAGGGAAAAAATCCTCTTTGGTGATTTTTTTTGGTGGAGGATGAGCTTTTTAAAAAAATATTGATAGAGATCTTTTGCTTTCTCATGACAAATATTTCTGTCTGAGGTAAAAAAAATATTTGGAATTTAGTTATCTTTAATCTTCTGTTTCCAAATATGATACCTAGCACCTTTATTCGTTTTGTCAGATGTTTGAATTTAAAGCTCAGTATGCAAAATATTATCAATACCATAGATCTGATAGTATCTAGGAAAAATATTTCAGTTCTTAACAGTTTTGAGAGCATATCCTGATATTAGGCAATTGAGAATATAGAGCTCTCATTTTGTGACGTTCTGTTAAATGAGAGAATTAACTCTCTAAGATTTTGAGTGTTCCTTCACCTTCTCCATTCCAGAATTTTCTCTGTGAATTTTCTCTGTCTAACTCTTAAAGAGCTTCAGAGCTATTACACAGAATTCACTTCTGACTTGGTCAGTTCTGCTTGTGCCTTTTTCAGAACTCAAGTGCAGCCAGTTGTTGCTAAAGAAAGTGGCTTTTCTGGGCAGCCAAAAGGATCAGATAGGGAGGCATTGGCTTCTGTTGCCACTCAGGGGGCTAAGTAATGTGGGCTGTGTTGCGGAAGGCTAAGCAGGCTCTATTTTCCGTCATCCTGGAATGGTTTCACTGTCTTCTGGATTTACCAAGATGGAATGCTCAACACCACAGTCGTAGTTATTGGAAGAAGTTTGTCGTTGTTTCTTGGCTTAATGAATGCCAAGGTGAGAGAAGAACCACCCTACAGCCATACAAATAGCGGAACATGCTCCCACCCAAGTACCTCTGGATCTCTTTTAGTTTGTAAGCTTGAATCCTATCTCTGCCGCATGATGCTTCTTGTGACTTTGGACGAGTCAGTTTACCAATCTGAACAACGGTTTGTTCAATCATAAAATGGCATTTGTATCTCATAAAGTTGTTGTGAGAGCAAATTAAAAAAAAAGAAAGCATGTGTATTTCCCTTGTGTGTGTGAAAGAGCTATAGAAACAAGTGTTAATGAAGTGTTCCAAGGAGAAAGTGACGTGGAAGATCTAACATTTTACTCCTTAGCCAGTTTTGTCCAAAAGAAGTTCATTTGGTAAATTTGTGACAAAACTCTTTCATGTTTTACTAGTGTAGTGATTACTTTTACTATGGTGATAACTACTTTTTTTTTTTTAAATAATTGAGTAGTATTTCCAGAAGAATGAAAGGAAAAATGTTTATTTGGGACATTGTTTAAAAATTGCTCACTGTCTTTGGGAATTTTTTTTTTAAGCTTTGGAAAATAGCTTCTAAAAAAGAAATGTAGTAAAATACAATTTGTATAGATCTCTTAAATGGACCAAATTTTTTTTTTTAAGTATTTAGTGAAAAACCTGCTAGGGAATGTTTTGATCTGTTGGCCACTTGTAAGAGAGACTAAGTAAAGAATCAAAAAACTTCATTTCAGTAAGTGTTATACTGAAGGTTTGTCTTGATGACCCAGGCTACTGAGTGGGCAAGAATAAATGCTCAGAACATGATGGAACTGGCATTTAGAAAATCCAGCAGATAAAGTTTAACACCCGCCGACTCACGAAAAGAAACAATTAAGGTACCAATTTAGAGTGATTCTGGACAGAGGCTCTGACAGTTTAGGAAATAGTTCTTGTGGTAGAGTTGGAAACATGAGCTAAGCACAGTAATTACCTGAGTTTGTAAAGCTTTTTGTTTCATTTTTTAGCCTCTGTTTATCTCTAGAGTTGCCCCCTTCGAATTTTTTTATACAAACAGCTACATATCAGTAATGTGACCAATTGAATATTCAAAATAATGCTATTTATAAGATGTTTTATTGCTTTATATTCAATTTTATGTGTAACTCATTTAAGTCCAAAGTGTGTTCATTATTTAAATTAGTCAACATTGGATACCTACTGAATTTACTCAAATAGATTTGTGATCTCATTCAATTGGATTGTCTCTATAGCAATGCAGATTGCCCACCTCTCCTGCCTGACTCTTGTTCATATTTGCCCTTAAGTTTTCTACAGGGGGTCTATCCGTTATTGTGGTTGCCTTCAGGACACTATGAGGTATAGCCAAGTCATTGGGAGTCCTGAACCTCTCATCAATGAAGTGGCTGAGATCTACTGCTATTCTGCAAGGCTGGTCTAAATCTACCAGACTATTTTCCAATTTTCCCAGCTGTTTTTGTTAAATAGTGAGCCTTTACCCCAATAGTTGAAGTTCTTGGTTTTACTGAACATTATGCTGTTAACATTTGCTTGCCTCTATCTCTTATGTGTCCAACTTGTTCCATCGATCAACTTTCTCTTTTTTAAGTAGTACCAAATAGTTTTGATGGCTATTGCTTTTAGTAAAGTTTGAGAACTTCTACTCTAGTATCTTTCTTTTCCTTTTCTCATTATTTCCCTTGTAATTATTGACTTTTTGTTCCTCCAGATGAACTTTATTATTATAAATCTATAAATGATTTTAGGTATTATTGTCCTTTTTATTATATTGGTCCTACCTACCAATAAGAAATTAATATATCTCCATCTTTATCCATCTTTGAATCTTTATTTCTGAAAATTATTTTGTAGTTATATACATATAGTTCCCATGTGTCATCATAATAATAATGGTTAATATTTATATAGCATTTTATGTTTAGCAAGGGGCTTTACATATATTATTCAATTTAAGCATCATAACAACCTTATGAGGTAAGTATTATTATTATCTCCATGTATGGATGAGGAAAGAGACTGAGAGAGGTTGAATAATTTACCCTGGGTCAATAATTGAGGCATGATTCTATCTCTTTTAGACTCCAAATCCAGTACTCTATCTAGATAATTTTATACATTCTATAGTCATTTTGAATGGAATGTCTATTTATATATCTTCATTCTGGGATTTGTTGGTGATATGTAGAAAGGGTGTTGGTTTCTATGGGTTTGTTTTATATCTTGCTAATTTATTGAAGTTGTTTCAATTATTTTTTCAGTTATGTAGGATTTTATGTAGAATTTTCTAAAGCATCACATCTGCAAAAAGCAATACTTTTATTTCCTCTTTGCCTATATTTATTCCCTCAGTCTTACTGTTAGAGCTAGTATATCTAAAACTATCAAATAATAATGAGGACAATTGAAGTTCTTGTTTTATGTAAACCTTGATCTTACTGGAAAGATTTCTAATATTTCTCCATTACCTACATTGCTATGCTCTTGGTTTTGGCTAGCTACTGTTTGCCACATTCAGGAAACTTCCATTTATTCCTCTTCTTTTCAGTATTGTCATAAAACTGATGTATTTTCGTAAAACTTTTTCTTGCATCTATTGATTGTTTTTGTTTTGGTTATTAACAAAGTATATTACATTTATGGTTTTCGAAATATTGAACCAATCCTCCATCATTGTATAAATCCAATCTGGTTATAATCTATTTTCTTTTTAGGATGTTGTAGCTTTTTATGCATTTAGTAATACTATCTAATATTATATAATGATTTATTCATTATTATATCAACATTAATGATGTATAGTTTTCTTGTTTTGTATTTCCATGGTTTAGCTATTACTACCTTTTTTGTGTCATAGAAGCAGTTGACTGTGATTTCTACCTATTTTTGCAAGCAATTTGTATAATATTGGAATTAATTGGTCTTTGAATATTTGATAGAATTCTATTTTAAATCCATCTGTTTATGGATTTTTTTTCTTTTTAGAATCTCTTTATGTCTCATTTTGATTTATTTTTCTGTAATTGGATCATTTAAATTCTCTCTTAATCTATGATTTTATATTTATTTAAGTTATCAGTTTTTGCTTGGAAAAACTATTGTAGAGGAAATGATTTTTTACAATTTAATCTCCTCTTAATATATTTTGATCCTCCTTTCTTCAAGTTTGATTTTTGATAATTTGGTATTCCTCCTTTTTTCTTTTTTCTTTTTGTCAAATTAATAGTACATTATAGGTTATTTTAAAACAACAGTATCATTTTAAATTTATGAATCCAGTGGTTTTATATTTTTTACTTTTATCTCATATTTAAAGAATTTTAACTTTTTTTATTCAATTGAGCTTTCTGTGTGTTTTAAATTTCAAGTTTGTTTTAGGAAATGACCACTACATTTTTTTTTCTATTTTTACTTTGTTTTCTGGTTTTAATAGAATTGAGTGATTTGTTTTAATGATATCTTGAAATATGGTATAGCTTTTTTTTTAATGGTCATGGATTTCAGGGAGTACAGTGATTTTTAAATTATTTCTCCTTGATCTTGTTTTCCATATAATTTATTTCTGATTGCAGTCATGCATGCTCTTGTTTTTTTTCTGTTTTTCATTTTGTTCTAATATTTATTGTTGTCTTATGAGATCATATAGTTACTTTTGTTCCATCCTATTTTTCAAAGTCCACTATTTTGGGTAAGATTTACAGTTTTCTATTTTAGTCTCTTTATTACCTTTTTAGCAATTAAATTAAAAACGTAGAGAAAAACAAATTACTTTACCACATATTCACATCAAGCAAGGCTCCCACTCCTGTGCCATCATTGGTTTCTTAGGTGTAGGTGACTTATAGCCTTTTTGTGAGGGGTAGTGCGTTTAGCTTCAAAGAACATTCCATTTGAAGGTAGAGTACCCTCTTTGGAATCCCATGTGTCCTACTTAGAATTACAAATGTAAAGCCTTTAAGGGAACTCATAGGCCATTTATCCTGTATTCAAAGTGTATCTGGGGGCAGCTAGGTGGTTCAGTAGATGGAGCATCTGAGTTCAAATCCAGCCTCAGACACTTGATACTTACTAGCTGTGTGATCCTGGGCAAGTCACTTAACCCCATTGCCTATCCAGAACAAAAACAAAAACAAAAACAAAGTATGTCTGACACTTGCTTTCTGTGGGACCAGGGACACGTCCTTCATCCAATCTCCGAGGCTCTGTCACCTCACAGGGGTTTTATGGGACTCAAATGAGATAAGGTATGGAAAGTACTTTATTATATTTATAACACTATACAAAGTTTAGAGATTTTTATAATTAATATATTACCTGCCAATAAGAACTGTGTTCAATAAGAGCTTTGATTATAGCAGTAGTAGTTTTGATAACTGTCATTTGTACGTACCTTTAGAGCTGACCGTGTTTTATGTAAATTTGCTAATTTGAATATAACTAAAAAAAGATCTAAATACATGTAGTTATTACTGACTCTGGGCCCAGTGCTCTACCCATTGTGCCATCTATTTGCCTACTTTAAAAGTAATAAAAACTGTGATATTCAATCTAGTTCCTGTACCAGAGTTCATTATTTTCCCCCATACACCCTCTATTCTCCCCTCCCCCCTTTGCACATTTCCAATCACTATCAGGGGCACCACTCGTGCAGGTTCACAAGCATGGTGATATCCTTAACTCTTCGCTCACATTCACCCCACATATTCAATCCATCATAAAGTTTTGTTGTTTCTTATCTTCACAACGTCTCTCCTATTCATATACTTGTCTCCACCCACACAACCAGCCATTATCACCTCTTGCTTGGTTTGTTACAATACATTTCTCTTCTTTAAAATAAATTGTTATTGATACCTTTTGATTTTTGCTTTACCCAAATTTGTCCCTGTATTCCTCCTGTCCCAGAAACAGCCCATATAACATTTTTTTTTTAAAGAAAAGGAGGAAGAAGACAAAAAAAATGAGTGAAACCAATTAGTACATTGAAAAATATCTGATAACATATACAACATTTCACACACATGTGTCTCCATTTCTGCAAAATATTGGCCAGGGAGGTGTCTTCTCATATCTCTTCCTTGGGGCCATGCTTGTACCTTGTAAATTTGCAACGTTTATTTTTTATTTATTTTTTTCCTGCGTAACATTCTAATTGACTTTTCTACCTCTGTCATCTCCTAATAATTCTAATCCATCCTTCACTTCAATGCTAAAGTAATTTCTGTAAAGCAAAAGTCTGACTGTTTCATGTACCTTTCTCCCTAAACATATTTCATAAACTCCATTGGTTCCCTGTTACTGCCAGCATCAAATAGGAAATTCTTTTTTCCATGTACTCTGTGATCCAGCACCACTGGTCCACTTTTTGCTCCTTGGTTAGGATCCTGCCTCCTGACTATGCACTTTCACTGACTGTTTTTCCTGCCTGGAATGCTCTGCCCTCTCGCCTCCACCTTTCAGTGTCTCTAGCCTCCCTTAAAGCTCAGCTCAAGTTCTACTTTCTGTAGGAGGACTTTATCTCCCCTTCCCACAGAAAGCAGCTTCTACTTATATGTCTAAATACAGGCATATATTCATACATGGATTTTTTTTTTAGATTTGCTATGACTTTAATTATTTTTCTGCATGCTATGACTGGAAAAGCAAGAGAAGGGGTACTTTATGCTATATCATTCATGGGATCCTAGACCATCCTTATTTTTTTTTTCAATTTCTATTTTTAACATGTGTTTTTAAAACTTTGGGTTACAAATTTTCTCCCTTCCTCCCTCCCCACCCACCCTCATTGAAAAGGCAAGCATCTCAGTACAGGTTATAGATGTGTAGTCATGCGAAACACTTCCATAGTAGTCATGTTGTGAAAAACTAAGTGTATTTCCCTTCCTCCTATCCTAACCCCCATTTATTTTATTCTTTCTTTTGACCCTGTCCCTCCTCAGAAGTATTTGCTTTTGACTATCCCCTCCCCCAACCTGCCCTCACCTCTATCAACCCCCTGCTCTCTTGTCCCCTTCCCCCCTTATTTTCCTGTAGGGTAAGATAGATTTCTATACCCCATTGTGTATGGTATTCCCTCCTTAAGCGAAATCCTATGAGAATAAGATTCACTCATTCCCTCTCACCTTCCCCCATTTCCCCTTCACTGTAAAAGCCTTTTCTTGTCTGTTTCATGTGAGATAATTTACCTCATTCTACTTCTTCCTTTCTCCTTCTCCCAGTATAATCCTCTCTCACCCTTTAATTTTATTTTCCAGATATCACCCCTTCATCTTCAACTCACCCTGTACCCTCTATCTATCTATACATACATATAATTTTTTCCCTTCAACTACCCTAATACTGACAAAGGACTCATGAGTTACAAATATCATCTTTCCCTGCAGGAATGTAAATGGTTCAACCTTAACAAGTCTCTTATGATTTCTCTTTCCTGTTTACCTCTTCCATGTTTCACTTGAGTTTTGTATTTGAAAGTCAGATTTTCTATTCAGCTCTGGTCTTTTCCCCCAGGAATGCTTGAAAGTGCCCTATTTCATTGAATGACCATTTTTTCCCCTGAAGGATTATACTCAGTTTTGCTGGGTAGGTGATTCTAGGTTGTAGTCCTAACTCCTTTGCCCTCCAGAATATCATACTCCATGCCCTCCGGTCCCTTAATGTAGAAGCTGCTAAATCTTGTGTTATCCTGATTGTGTTTCCACAATACTTGAATTGTTTCTTTCTGGCTGCCTGCAGTATTTTCTCCTGGACCTGGGAATTCTGGAATTGGCTACAATATTCCTAGGAGTTTTCCTTTGGGGATCTCTTTCAGGAAGTGATTGGTGGATTCTTTCCATTTCTATTTTGCCCTCGGTTCTAAAATATCAGGGCAGTTTTCCTTGACAATTTCTTGAAAGATGATGTCTAGGTTCTTTTTTTGATCATGGCTTTCAGATAGTGCAATAATTTTTAAGTTGTCTCTCCTGGGTCTATTTTCCAGGTCAGTTGTTTTTCCAGTGAGATATTTCACATTCTCTTCTATTTTTTCATTCTTTTGGATTAGTATTGCAGTGCCTTGATTTCTCAAATTGTCACTAGCTTCCAATTGCTCCATTCTAATTTTTAAGGAAGTATTTTCTTCAGTAATCTTTTGGACTTCCTTTTCCATTTGGCCAATTTTTCTTTTTAGGGCATTCTTCTCCTTATTGGCTTTTTGGACCTCTTTTGCCATTTGGGTTAGGCTATTTTTTCAGGTGTTATTTTCTTCAGTATTTTTTTGGGTCTCCTTTAGCATCACTCTCAGTTTTTCCTCTACTTCTCTTACTTGCTTCTTAAAATCCTTTTTGAGCTCTTTCATGGCCTGGAACCAATTCATATTTTTCTTGGAGGCTTTGGATGTAGGAGCTTTGGCTTCGTTGTCTTCTTCTGGTCGTGTGTTTTGATCTTCTTTGTCAACAAAGTAAGATAATATAGTCTGGCTCTTTTTGCACTGCTTGCTCATGATCCTGGCCAATTACTTGAGTTATAAACTCTTTGTTAAGGTAGGCGTCTGTTTCCAATGTGGAGAATGTACTGTCCCAAGCTTCAGGGGTTTTGTGCAGCTGTTTTGAGAGATACTTCTAGAGACCTGCAAATTTTCAGTTCTTCCAAGGTGCTATGATCAAAGGCAAGGTGTTTACTCCTTTCCTGGTCTATGAGTGACCACAAGCACTCTTTTCTGTCTTGGAACTGTGAGGAGGATTTCCTCTCCACAGCCACTACAAGCTCCACCAAGCCAGCGCTCCTCCTCGTCCCAGGACTGCCATCCAGAACTGTGACCCAGATCCAAGCATGGGCAAAAGCAAGAGAATACTGCACCAGCAGAGAGATCCCTACAATCCCCCTCTGATCAGCAACTTGATTCCCCCTCAGTCCGTGGTCTAGAAGCTCAGGAGGCAGCTGCCGCCCTGGGGCTGAGCTCGGGGGCTGGAGCTGGAACCCCACCGTGCTTCTCTTTCCCCACCGCAGAAACAGACTTTTCCCACTGACGTTCTAAGTTGTCTTTGGTGTTCATGGGTTGAGAAGTCTGGCAACTGCCCCAGCTGCCTGTGATTTAGTCCTCTGAGGCCTGCTCCAGGTTCGCTGCGGCCTGCGCGCCCACATCAAACTGCATTCCTCTCCCAGCCCGGCACACTATACCTTTCCAATCAACCATCCACGTTGTCTTGGGCTGGAAATTTGTTTCACTCTGTCTTTTTGTGGGTTCTGCTGCTTTAGAAGTTGTTTAGAGCCATTTTTTTATAGGTATTTGGAGGGGTTTGGGGGAGAGCTCAAGCAGGACACTGGTTTTGCTCCGCCATCTTGGTTCCGCCCATACAAAGATTTTTAATGAAGGTTTTGTTGTTCAGTTATTCAGTCATGTCTAACTTATTGTGATAGACCATACTGTCCATGGGGTTTTGCTGGCAAAGATACTGGAGTGGTTTGTTATTTCCTTCTCCTACTAGTAAATTAAGGCAAAGAGGGGTTAAGTGACTTACCCAAAGTCACATAGCTAGTAAGTATCTGATTTGAATTCAGATCTTCCTCTCCCCAGACCCAGTGTTCTTTACACTGAGCCACCTAGATAGTTGTTTGCATGTCATAATCTCCTCTAGAATAATATGAACTCCCTGAAAACAAGGTCCATGTTTTCTTTTTTTCTAGCCCTAGTGCTCAATTAGTGCCCGATATATAGAAAGCATTTAAATGCTGGTAATTTGACTTACATAAACCAACCCCTGATAAAATGTTCACTAAGAAATAAAAATTCTGGAACCAAATTTGCTTCCTTCAGTACTAAACACTTTGAACCTGAATCATTTATATGTCAGGTACTACAAAATCTAGGTTCTTTTTTGAATTATATCCCTTTCCTTTGAATACATTGTTTCAGTTACATAACATTCGATATAAAACAATACTTTAGAATGTATACTTTTGTCTAAGATATTTCCTTTTCTCTTATTTAGTAGTTTCCCTTGGAAATTTGTAAACTTTATTTTGTAGAGCTGCATTTCCATTTTTCTGTTATTGCATGTTCCAAACAGAGGTAAAGGCATTTAGATTTTTTAAAAACTGAAACATTTGCCAGACTATCTAAGAGGATTTAAAAACTATAGCAAAATCTTATGTATTGAAATGCTGTTATAAAGTACTATGTTACAGTTCACAATTCCATATAGTAAAATGCACCTTTACAAATTGGAAGACAAAAAGTCTATGACAAGTCGCTGGTGTGGTGATAAAAGATCAACCCTTATTAACTTAAAATGTTCCTTTTCTCTGAAACCTGCTCTGTGAAGACCAACTTATTTGTCACTATACTGGATTTTACTACTATTATTGCTGCTGCCACTAGTATTCCAAGTTTTCTTTTCGTGATGGTAAAGTATTTTTCCTGTGATCTCCCTTGTCCTTTTCAACAGTCTAATTGGGTTAGATGTAGAAATTATTTTCTTCATTGAACAGATAACTCAGAATTCTTAAGTGACATCAAAAAGCAAATACAACTATATTTTTGAACGATAAATTTACTTTTAAAAATTAAAGAAACATTAAGTACTTGATTCTCTATTAAAGTCTTATTTCTGTGCCTGTGTCATTGATAACTGTAGCTCTAATAAGTCTTACAAAGTTGGAAAGGCTTTGAGAGAGGGCTAAGCTATGGGCTGCCATGCCATGACCAATAATCATGACCAGTAATCAGTGAGAGCTGACTTTCATTCTTACCAAGTGATCATCTGGCTGCACTTTGATGGTTGATTCTGAAATGACTGCTATGTCTTTAATCAGTAGTCTCCATGAAGATCTAGTTTATTTTATTTGTTTTGTTCTTTTTTTGGTGATACTCCATGTTTAATGAGGCCAACGCCTTCCTGCCCTCTTCAAGAATAAATTATCATGATATATACATACCAACTGGTCATAGGACAAATATTACATATTAAGTAGCTAAAGTTAAACTAATGACTTGTAAACAGTATGAGAACTGGGTGTTTCACAGTTCAAGGAGGTTGATCATTAGATTGGTCTGCAAGTGACATTGTTTTTTCAGCTATAACAACTCAAGATTGCTATCCTTTAAGGTGCAGAATGATAGAAAGCTGTTTCAGTGGAGAGAATACATAACACTGTAAAAAATCAGGAATCCTTGTGATTGTGATGTAATGCATATGGGAATGTTACATGTCTGTATCTATGCCAGCAGCTGTAGGTTCTGCAATTTAGTTTGAATATACTAATAGCACTACTTAGAGCTGATTAAGATAATTACCAAGTAAATGAATGCTAATTCGTGATCTAGTTATTTCTTTCTCATCCTTATATGAGAACTACCAAGTATCAGATGAGCAACTCTGTAAAATATATAAAAATAAAACATAAAAATAAAAATTTAGCTCCTGAAAGACCATGTGCAAAAACTTACAAATGTTTTGGAAAAACTTTTTACTGAAAAATCTTCATATTTTGTGGGAAGACTCATGTACATTTCTTATATCCCAACCATATTATTGTAAACATATTCACACATTCTATAAAAGAGAATATCCCCATAGCAAAAGTAATAGATAGAATTAGTGTTTTTTTTTTCCCAAAATACTTGGAAGTAACCCAAAGAAAATGCTGATTTCTCCAAAGACGACTGAAACAAATGTTTGAGGATTTGAAACATTTGCTGGTAAAGCAGATGTTTTATTTGTCGGCAAATGTTCTAGATACTATGATGGTTTTGAGTTAAATATTTCTTTGTAGACAAAATTACACACACACACACACACACACACACACACACACACACCTCCCTCTGTAATTTAGAGCCTTAGAGATTTGCCTGAGTGACTTGCCTGTGGTGACATAGCTACTGTATATCAAAGGCAGAATTAAACCTAAGGCTTCTTTATTTCAAAGTCTGGCCTCTCTCTTTCTCTAAGGTCTATAGTGCCATGACATACACACACACACACACACACACATGTATGTATACATATGTACATACATACACATACATGTGTACATAATCGATTATGCACATATGTGGCTATTGTCTCTAGCTCTGTGAGACTATCATTTGTAAAGTAAGTGATGATTTGCATGAGAAGAAGCATCATAGATCTAAATTGAAAGGATCATCTAGTCCAATGGTCTCATTTTACAGATAAGAAAAATGGGACTGAAAGAAGCTGTGACTTATCCTAGGGTTAACTTATTCAAATTGCAGTAGTCCAGCATAGAGGTCATAATGTCTTCAACTAGTGTTATGGCTGTATGATTGGAGAGGAGAGGACAAATGAAAGAGATGTTATGGAAATATAAATGACAAAATTTGACATTTAATCGCATATGTAGAATGACAATGAGAAATCAAGGATGACACTAAGGTTGCTAACCTGGGTGGCTGGAAGAATGATGTTGCCAACTTCAGCAGAGATAGAGATGTTAAGTGGAGGAGTGGACTTAAGGGAAAGATAATGTGTTCTATTTTGAACTTGTTGAGTTTTCGATCCTATGGGGTAGCTAGTTTGAATTGTCCTATAGGAATTTTGTGATGCACTGCACTGGAACTCAGGAGAGATTAAGTCTGGATCTATAGGGAGTCATTGAGGGCTGGTAATTGAAGCTGTAAGAGCTAATGACATCACCAAGTGGGAGGGTATAGAGGGTAAAGAGAAGAGAATCCAAGACAGAGATCTGGGGACACTCAGGGAGTGGCATGGATAAATGAGCAATAGTGACCGTGCCAGAGCAGTCAGATGAGGAAAATAACTAGAAGAGAGCAGTGTCAAGAAAACCCAGAGAGAAGCGGGTGTTTAGAAGGAAAGGATGATCAAGAGTACCAAATACTATAGAGAGATTAAGAAAGATCTGAACTGAGAAGAGACCCATTAAATTGGGCAATTAATACATCATTAGTAACTAGAGAGAGAGCAGGCTGTAGAGTTCTGTAGAAAGTTTAGAAGTGAGGGAGAAGAAGATGTAGAAGCACTTAGTATAGATGGCTTTTTCAAGGATTTTGGTCTGAGAAATAGAGGAAAGAGATAGGACTGTAAGTAGCAGGGATGGTGAGATTTAGTGAGCTCTTTTTAAGGATGGGGGAGACTTGGATATGTCTGTAAGCAACAGGGAAGAAATCAGTAGATAGAGTAATTGAAGATGGAGGGAGAGAAAGAACGCGAGAAAAGACGTGATAATGGGGGATGGGAAAGAAAGCCATTGGAAAATATGGAAGGGCATGGGATCAAGCATATAGATAGAGAATTTGCTAAAAATGCCCTACCTCAACGAAGTCATAAATTTGAACTCCCATGTGTATATAAATACATATTTACTAGTATATTACATTTTATTTATATTGTTCATATATGTGTTCATATATGACAGATAAAGACCCTGCTTTTATTTAGTACAAGTAGACTATGGGACAGTGAGACTTTTTTGCACCCTATGAAGATTTAAAAAATCTTTAACTGAGAATAGAAATTAATCATGATGCCTCATATTTTTATTGTAAACAGGGCATACATTTTGGTTGTAATCTGCTGCCCCTCTCTCGTATCTTTAACGTTCTTACTTCTATTTGCAAAAATACAGTTAAAATTTTCATTTCAGTCTAGTTCTTGAATTCTGATGAAGGGTTTAGAATGAAGGGTCCTCCTGAAGTAGTGCTTGCCCGTTGAGTTTTAGAAACAAAGGAGGAAAAAAGATTTTCTTAATATTTGGAAGATAGTATATTATTTTATTAGGATTTGGTTTGCTATTAGATTTCATATTTGGTACTTAAGCACTATTTAATTCCTAGGAAAGAAGAATTCACTTATCTTCTTTCCTTTCTCTGACCCAATCAAATGGTAAGCTCATCATTTACATTAAACTTTTGTGTACCTGGAAAAAATTAAACTTATTTCACGTTAGAGAAGCTTCTCTTGGCAACATAATTACTAGTTTAAACTGGGGGGAAAAAAATTGGGCAGATATTTGGAGGAAAGTTTTCAAATAAATGGAGAAATTATAGTTAATTTTAGGCCTACACTTTAAGTGGTGATGGATATCAATCATATATATATAGATATATAGATATATAAAATTGTGCCCAGTAGTGAACAAATATATACAGAGATTTGGTCAATTGTGTGCTGCTTATCCCTGTGGGTGTTTGAACACACAGAGAAATGTATGACATATTTTTACATAAAAAAAAAACCTAGGTGCTTCTCAGTGTCCTGCATTAATTTTCAGGATTCCTCTTAGATGGTCAAAACAATAAGAAATATAGTTATAGAGGATGCCATGAGAAAGAGCTTCAACTTAGAGTTTTCATTAGGAAATACACATTAGAGGCAATGATGTGAAAGATGGCAGTTCTTAGCCGCAAAACAATGCCAGGCCTGAAATGGAGGTTCTTCTCTTCATGGTTACCAAAACTCATTTCCTCTCAAATGCAATCTACCCTTTTCCTCTCTAATTTTTCTTGAAGGGGAGAAATCTAGTGCTATATGAGCAATTCAACAGCAAGAGATAAAGACCAAGAAGCAGTTCTAAGAAATGAATCATCAGGTATAAATTAGAAGCCTGTGTAGGGAGTTGTTGTGAACCTAGTGTTGTTACAGAGAACCTAGTGTTATGCTATCTTGATGGTAGGAGTAGGGCAAATGGTGAAGACAAGTACATTGATTGAGAAGGAGAGATAAGAAGATACGTAAGAATTTAAGAAATGATGGTTTTGCAACTAGCAGTATTCTATTTTTATTTTTTTCTTTCTGCATACTAAACATCTGATCTTCAATTAGTTCTGCTCTTCCCTAGTGTTTCCATTCACTAAGTGTGGGAAATATATATTATTTTCCAAACACTTCTAATAGCTAATTCCTCTTCTGCTTTTGAGAGGCTATTGTTTTCATCTGGAGGCTATGAAACCAGGGATGGGGAAAACCTGCAGCCTCGAGGCCACATATGGCCCTCTAGGTCCTGAAGTGTGGCCCTTTGACTGAATCCAAACTTCACAGAACAAATTCCCTTAATAAAAGGATTTGTTCTATAAAACTTGGACTCAGTCAAAAGGTTGCACCCAAGGACCTAGAAGGATACATGTGGCCTTGAGGCTACAGGTTCTCCACCCCACTGTGAATCATATCAATCTTGACATTCTTGCTATATACTAAGCAAAAGTAAAGAAGAAGTCGTAGCTAAATGGAAAAACAGTTCCCAGGTACTATTTGGGGAGACAATGAAAGGAATTGGAGTGAATACATTTTGTTGTCCTACTCAAAACAACAAGAAACATCATTTTATGTGTTATTTTGTTAGCAGGTATTGCAGTACTAGTAAGTATTTGCAAGGAGGCCATCATGAAAATGACTAGAGATTATTAACATCAGTGTCTGAGTTTGAAAAACGTAGAGAATATAAACAAAGAACCTCGGTAAGACCCCACCAAGTTTAAATCAACATATAGTCTAACATTTGGTGAATTCATTGTAAAAATAGAAAAAGTGAGAATGGGAAGAAATATATAGGAGAACATGATTCAGAAAGAAAGAATCAGAGGCCATAGATTTGTGATTACCTATAATTTTGATTCATTTACATTTTGAGCAATATCTGTGTAAAAGAAATTGCAGTCACTGCGATCATTTAAAAAATATTATCGGGGGCAGCTTGGTGGCACAGTGGATAGAGCACCAGTCCTGGATTCAGGAGGACCCGAGTTCAAATCCGGCCTCAGACACATAACACTTACTACCTGTGTGACTGTGGGCAAGCCACTTAACCCCATTGCCTAGCCAAAAAATATATATATATATATGTATTATATATATTATATATTTGTATATATAGTCATATAGTACAGTGGATAGAGCATATATATATATATAATCATATGGTGCAGTGGATAAAGCACCAGCCCTGGAGTCAGGAGGTCTTGAGTTCAAATCTGGCCTCAGATACTTGACACCAGCTGTGTGACCCTGGGCAAGTCACTTGACCCCTATTGCCTCACCAAAAAAAAAAATATATATATATATATATATATATATAATAATTGCAGTCACAAGCATCAAATAACATGTAAAAAAATTTAACCCCCACTTCTGCTTTGAGTTTAAGGAATGTCAACATACATGTTATGGGTCCCTTGAATACCTTATCTTCCTAGTTCCTGAACCTATTAGTCTATATTAATATTTATTCTACAGGGACTTCTTGTGTGGGAAATGTAATAGGAAAGTCAACTCATACATTTATAAATGTATAGCATAAATATAAAGTGGATAAATGCAAAAGTATAACAAGTAGTTAAGCACAAGGTAGGTTGGGAGGGAGGCCACCAGCAGTTGGGCAGGGATCAGAAAAAGTTTCATTCAGAAGATGGCACTACAGCTGTGTCAAAAAAGAGAAGGACTCTATGAGCAGAGGTAAGGAGGGGGGCCGTTTTAGGGATAGGGGATGACCATTAACATATGTATGAGCTTTAGTCATAATTAAGGTCATGAAAATTACAATAAGCAAAATATATTGTTGAAATTTTTGTCAAGGAACAGAGTTTTTGATACTTTATAAATTTAATCTGTTAAGTCAATTTTCAGCCTTGAGCTCAAGGCACAATAACAGATCTGTGAATTGGTTCCATCCATTTTGGGATGCTAAAAAAGTAGCTAAAATGTCCATATCTTTTGACCCAGAGTTCTTATGCTGGCCAAAGACAGAAAGACACATGCTATATGCACCAAAATATCTATAGCAACACTTCTTGTGGTAGGAAAAAAAAACAAACTGGCAAAAAGATGCCCATTGAGGAATTGTAAGCAATCTGCCATCAATGAAGGAAATGGAATATTACAATTACCTAAGAAGTGATGAGTATGAAGAATTCAGACTCATGGAAGACTTAGATGAACTGATAGTATGAAGTAAGCAGAACCAGGTAAACAGTGGACTCACTCACCGCAGAAATGCAAATGGAAAGTACGACAATGGAAGCCACTGACCACTGGGGTAATTACAATATACACACTGGTCCCAAAGAAGACAAGAAAATATTCCTACTTCTGAGCATTCAAAGGGTGGGAGATTGCCTCGAATGTTAGACTCAATTGATTTATGGATGGTTTTGCTGAACTACTTTCTTTTTTTGCTCTTCTTATTTTTTATGTTCTGGTTAAACATTAGGACTTAGTGGGGAGGCAAATTCAGAAATTATGGTGATGTAGAAGAAAAGACACTAATAAAAATGAAATGAAACAATGCTATGTATCCTCAAGTCTTGGCTCCTGAATGGATAGGTGAGAGAGGAAAATCAAAAGTAATTCCAAAATTTCAAAAACATTAGAATATTAGGAAGGGGAGTTGAATAGGAAGAAAAAAATTGGAAAAGCTTGTTTTTAGGTAACTTGGGTTGGTGACAGAGAAACATCCTCATAGGTTCTAGAGCCTTATCTGGAGCTTCATTGAAGGGAGAGATCTGCATTTTGGAATTTAACAGTATAGAGTGGCTTTCAACCAGATACAGTGAAGAATGAACTACCGGTTATTGAGCAGCTTACCACTAATTTTCACTTATTAATTTTTGAACATGAAATCATGTGAAAATAAAATTCTCACCTAATCTAAAGAGACCTTCATTTCAACTTTCTATCCAAACCTTTTGGCAGTAGCTAAACATAACAAGATTAATTGAACTGTTTTTCTTTCCTTCCTTCCTTCCTTCCTCCCTCTTTCCTTCCTTCCTTCCTTCCTTTCTTCTTTCTTTCCTTCCTCCCTCCTTTTGTCCCCCCCTCTCTTTCTTCCTCCTGCCTTGTAGAAGAATGAGATGGAGAAAACAAGTAAGATGAGATGGATGAAAACAAGTAATGAGACCACTAGATAACTGTACTCTGTAATATAGCTATGTCTGTATTCTATTTTCATTAATACTGAGGCCCAGCTAGCTGCAAGTTTGGTTTGTTAAGGTTGAAACCAGCAGTCATGTTGTAAGTTTTCCCCAACCAACATCATTCAACAAACATTAAGTGCTTACTATATGCAAAGCCTTCTGGACTGGGGATGGAGACAAAAATGAGTAGCCTTGGACCTCAAAGAACTTATCCATATCCCATTATAAAATCATGAGCCCCTGCTTTAATGATGTTCAGCTTGTTGCCCATTTATAGTATTTTTCTGAATAGCTCCTCGAAGCTAGTATCACTTTTTCTTTAATCCATTTAAGAACTGTAGGTGAAGTAGGCCTGTATCACAACTTATATACTATAGTTGTACTCTCAGTTGTACTGTATACAAATTTTAATATTTGTATTGTTTTGAAGTTAGCCACACAAATCCCATTGAAAAGAATATATAATAACTGAAAATAATTGAAAAATAATTGAGGATAGATAAATTTCTAAGATTGACTTGGCCAGTTATTTTTAGAAATTGTTCACATCTTTATCCAAATAATCACTTTGTTCCTTATAACGGTCCTAGATTTAAAAAAAAATAAATACTTTTCTGTCCTGCTATATTTTTATTCCTAGAACTGTCTTAAATTTTATTTTAATGGATAATGGAAAAAGAAAATAAAGAATCAATTGTGTTGATTTCTTGTAGTTTTTTTTAAAAAGTGTTTCACAAGCCTTTTGAAATGAACACAACAAAATGAAGTTTTCTGATTCATATTTATTTGAGACATTTATTATTTTTGTATTTTAACAATTCTTACTTTCATTATCATTGTTTACTGATAAGTTGTTAGCAATTTGAACTTCATATTTGTGGTAAGAAATTAATCTTAGTTTAATTGCCCCCTGAGTCTAAAACATGTTACTTTGTAAAGCTGACCTCACATAAATATAAATCACCATAACTGCTTGTTCTTTAATTATGTATTAGTGTATTGTACTTGAATGCCAGATGAGAATATGAGTATCTTAAGTTACAGTGTAGTGGAGGTCATTAAACCCTCCCAGTTCAGAGATATTTAGTTGGGTTATATTGCTCTATAGAATTGACAAAATAAAGTATGTTGGCCTTGATTGGCTTAAAGTACAAACTTTACTCATAAATACACACCAGCACATCAGTTATTTGGCATGGTTGGAGAAGAAGGTGTCACGATTACCTGAGAATGAATCGTTATACAATGAAATCTGCTCAGGGAAGGAGTTTTCTTTTTTTGAATATATAAAGTTAATTGTGAACAATTGTATTTGTTCATCTCTCTTGTATGTGTTTTTTGTTTTTTTAGAAATAAGGCACTTTACTAATCAGGGATCTTTAGTTACTAGGCCCATCAACTACAGTATTAGTCAGCTTTGAGAGAAATCAAAAAGTCAGTGTCTGATGATGTTAGAATAAATTGAAAATATATAAAACTGTTTCCTCAGAACTTCACATTCTTAAGAAATCTCAAAGTATCCAAAGTTCTTGAAAAATTATAGTTATTACAGACATAAAGTTTGGTAGAAAATATGTAAGATGTTAGAAATAATTCAGAAAAAGTGAAGCAGATAGAAAGGACATGTAGGGGTGGTGGATATATAAATCTGTTTGCCTCAGATTCTCTTAGTTGGCTTAATAAAATCGAAGCTAAAAAGGCTTTGGAATGTGATCTTCATATTTGGGCTCATGTAGATTCAGAATGTTAGAGCAGAAAGGGGTCTATTAAGATCATAAAGTTCAGCATCTACATTTTCAGAGGACACTGATAAATAAGTTAAATGATAGCTCCCAATTTATGCTGGTAATTGGGGTGCAACTTAGACTAGTCCTCAGGTCATTCTTTCTGCTGCTTCTCTTTTGCTCTCATTGCTATCTAGAATTATGCAAGGATTCCTGTTTTGACGTAGGGTTTCATTGTGATGCTGGTGGCTTGAAAGGAGCCTTTTAACTGGCGCTAATTACCTGGGATGTTATTGTATTTGATCAAATGTTATGTATTTGTATTTGTTCAAATAGACTTTTAGTGTATTTTACAAGTAAATAATGTTGATTTTGACATGTTACATTTGGTATTATAAAATGATTGTGGTCTCATTACTTCTTTTTTCTTCTGGCACCTGGTTTCACAATTCATTCTCTCTCTCTCTCTCTCTCTCTCTCTCTCTCCCTCTTTCTCTCTCTCTTTCTCTCTCTTTCTCCTCTGTTCTCCTCTGTTCTCCTCTGTTCTCCTCTCCTCTCCTTCCTCTCACCTTCCTTCTCATTCCTCCTCTCTTTTCTTTTCTTTCTGCCTCCCTTAATTTTACTTAACTTTACTATCTCCTCAAGCTATCCTATCTGCCACCTCCCTTTAACAGTCAAATTCCTAAAAAAGCTTCTTGATAATTTTTGTTTGTTTCTTTGATTTGATACTGAATTTAACCACCAAATAGAGAATTTTACTTGAAAACTGTGAATTTCCACTATATACAACTTGTTTTTCTTTTTAAAGTATAGAATAAGTTCTTCATGTAATTTTAAAAGCTGTCTTGCTTTTCTATGATTCTTTCTGACACATGGTCCTTCCTTCCCCTTCTTCCCCATTCCCATTTCCATTCCCTTCCCTTCTCCTTTCTTTTTCTTTTCTCCCTTTTCTTCCTGTTTTTGTTTGTAGAGAATTGTTGTTAAGTTTTTTGGAGTTATTCTCTCTTTCGGGGTTTGTGTCTTGGGTGCTCCTGGTTTTACAAAAGGTCCTTACCTGTAATATCATTTTTTGTTTTCTCATTCTTCCATACTTACTTCCTAAATTAGAATTTTATGTTAGGCCTAGACTATTCCAGAATATTCCGGAAGGAATTTTGAGGCCTTGTATGATTTTGATCCGTATTATCTAGTGTGTTGCACCTGCTTTCTCCATATATTCAGTGCTTTGTTCTTCAAGGGTCTCCGAGGCAGCAGGGCCTAAGTTTCAGCAGTCCGTAAGAGGTCTGTTCTAAGGTATTGTGTGATTGTTGCTCTTCTGGCACGAGCTTTGGGGGTTCCTGACTTCAGTTGGGATCTGGGAAACACAACTACAGATTTTCCTCTGGTTGGAGCTCCAGTGGATAGCTGTTGGCTCTGGCATCTCTTAGCTAGTTGGCAAGCATTCCTGGTTCAGAGCAACAGAATTGTAGGCTCACCACTGTTATACTAATCTTGATATAATTTTAAATATAATTAATGTTTATATTGCAGAATTTCACCTAATTATTTAATATTTCCTGAATATCCCATCACTATGGAATACATTATAGTGGATTCATCCATGGCTATTATTTGGTAAACAAAACAGCATAAGATATGAATCACTTAGTTTGGCTTATTTGAAAATATTATCAAATGACTTAGTGGAGAGATAACCTTATAGCTTAACATTCTAAAACAATACAAGTAAAATCTAGCACTTAGCATACAACCTGGTATATATAGGTTTTAATGTCTGCTTTATGTTCGGTGGTTTGGTTTTTTTTTTTAATTTATTTATTGTGATATGTTTTCTTGCATTATTGAACGGATGGCCTTGGTGCCTGAGGCACAGAGAGTGTTAAAGCAGGAAGGAAGTGTAATGACTCTCTTTACTGATGAGGAAGCATTGGAAGCCTAGAGAAATTATCACTTTTCTGATGTCACACAACAGGTTTGTGGCAGGGCTGGCACCAGACCCCAAGGATTATGACTCACTATCCTGCCCTTCCCACCAACCACACTGCTTCTCTTTCCATTGTGCTTTCTGCTGGGATTTGATTCTTCTGTTCAGATTTATGAAAGAAGAAAGCATCAGATTTTGTTTCTTAACTTTTATATTCCTACGTTGAAGTCAGAATATAATTATATGGGAGCAAGCACTTAAAATTGGACTCAAATGAACAAAACACAAAACTTCTTAATAGTCAATACTTAGTAAGTTGAAGTAAATCAAAGATATATAAGAGTGTCAAATACCTTTAAGACTAACAAGAACGTTAAAGACAGATTTACTCTTAGAACTTACCTGAATTTTCTCTGCAGCTTAGCTACAAAGTGTCATTACTACCCCATATTCTCATTGTGGCTATGCCATAACTTAAACAAACCATAACAACTTGCAGCCTGGTTATTGTGTTATATCATTTCATCATCTTTATACAGATGATCCACAGATTTAGATATCCAGCCTTAGTTTCTTCCCTGAACTTCAGTGCCTTATTACTGTCTTTTTGATATCTCAAACTTGATGTCTTGTAGGCATCCCAAACACGTCCAAAACAAAACCTTTTATCTTTTCCCTTTGTCTGTTTCCCCAAAACGAAATACAAGCAATATGATTCCACAGTGTTCATTTCTTTACCTCCACCTCCTCTTCTCCCATTGCAAAATAATACTACTAATACTTTGAGTGTTTAAAAGAAATGATGTGACTCTCTAAAGTAAAACTGTTACTCATATAAGTTGTCAGTATTAAGTACATAAATAATTTCTTAGTGATTTATTGCATTTTTAGGTCCTTTTAATGTTAACATTTATGCAATATCATTTACTTCTTAAACTAAAACTTAGTTATATGGTATCTTTTATCATTTTTGTTTCTGAGAGCATTGTTGAACTCAGAATCAAATATAGCTTTATAGGTAAAATTATAAACTGGGTGAAATGCTATTCTAATAAATGTATTTTCTTATAATTTCTTTTGCACTTAAATCCTACGAGAAACTTTAGGTGATTTAATATCAATTCATAATTTCAGTTTTCTTTCTTTTCACCTACTATTCTGAAGTATTGGGATATGGGATTTGTGCAAGGTTGCTAATAGTTTGAACCATAAAATATAAAATATTAGTATATTGGCTCTCATACTGTTTTTCTTCTCTTTATAGCTTAAGTTTTACATCCAAAGGAAAGGAAAGGAAAAGGTAATGGTAATGGTTTCCATTTTAGGTAAATATAAGATTATGCCTGAGACTGGTACTCAGAGAGTTTTTCAGCAAGCCAGTGTGCACAGACTTTCTAGACTTATGGAATTACCACAATTTGAATTAGAATCATAGAATCAGACTGAAGGGACCTTGGAGATCATCTAGTATCACCTCCTTATGTTACAGAAGAGAACTGGCATTCATTGAGATCTGCAGGAGCTTTTCTTTGCTGTCCTAGCTTTCAGGAACCCAGGGTCATTCCCATACCAAGATAAGACATTAGAGTAGGACTTCAGTGGAGATGTTGAAGATTGGTATTAGAAAAGGAAATCATAATAGGATAGTTTTCTTTTCTACTGGTTCTAGGTTAATCTGCATAAAACTTTTTATTCTTCCATTTTGATTTTTAAAAATATAACTTGAATTTGTATATACATATGTATGTATATACATACATATGTATACATGTATACGTGCATATACATATACATTATATTTCCTTCTTACAAATAAAACAAGTGATAGAATGTCATTCAAAAATAGAAAGGAACATAACTTAGTATCTTCTATCTCCATTGGATTGCCCATATATGTTAAGGTCTCTTCTGTTTGATTAAAGACCCCTAAGGATATTATACACTGTTTGTTAGGTGAATCTATAATAAGATAAACATGTCTCTGCCAAGACAAAGATTTAGAGCAGGGATGGGGAACCTGTGGCCTCGAGGCCATATGTGGCCTTCTGGGTCCTTGCATGCAGCCGTTTGATTGACTCCAAGTCTTACAGAACAAATCCTTTATTAAGGGGATTTGTTCTGTAAAGTTTGGATTCAGTCAAGGGCTGTACTTGAGGACCTAGAGGGCCGCATGTGGCCTCAAGGCAGCAGGTTCCTAACCCTGATAGAATTGGTCGTGCACATCAATTAAAAACAAACAATTTTGTGTTTGAAATCAGTGGTTTCTTTATAGTTGAATGACCTCACCATTCAGCTGAAACTTCTCTCTCCAAAATTGTCAATGTTCTCTTAATTGCCAAATCTAATGGCTTCTTATTAATGCTAATTCCTTGTTGACGTCTCTCTAGCCCTATCTTGGTGTTGGTGATCTCTCCTGATTTTCCAGAGCCTGTCTCTGTTCTTTTTTCAGTTTTTTTTTGCTGTATTTTCATCTAGGTCATCTTCACTAACTGGGTTCCCCAAGACTGTTCTAGGCCCTCTTTTCTTCTTCTTTCATATTCTTTCACTTGGCGATCTCATCAGCTTCCGTGGATTCCTTTATAATTTCTATTCAGATGATTCCCCAAATTATATGTCCAGCTTCAGTCTCTCTCCTGAGGTCTAGGGCCACATTACCAGCTATCTTTTTGACATGTCAATCTTGATGTCCTGTAGGCATCCCAAACAAAACCTCTTCTCTTTTCCCCTATACTCTCCCTTGCTCTGGGGTGGATCTCACCATTCTTCCAGTCTCCCAGCCTCTGTGCCATCCTCAACTCCTCATTCACACACATTCCATGTAGCCAGTTTGTTGCTGTGTCTTTTTGTTAGCACTGTCCCAACCTCTTCTCTCCACTCATGTGGCCATCACTCAAGTGCAGGCCTTCATCACCTCTTGCCTGGACTGTTATTGCCATAGCCTTCTGATTGCTCTCCCTGCCTCCAGTCATTACCTACTCCAATCCATCCTTTAAAGACTAGGTTTGTAATATCTGACTACATTATACCCAGTCTCACACACACACACACACACACACACACACACACACACTCTCACACACTCACACACACACACACACAATAGTAGTAAACTCCATTGTCTTCAGGATCAAGTGAAAAATACCCTTTTTGGTATTTAAAACATTTCACAACCCAGATCCAACCTACTTTTCCAGGCTTGTTATACTTGACTCTCTTCCACATGTTCTGTGATAGAGTTACCCTGGTGTCCTTGATATTCCTCACATAACATACTCTATCTCCCAAGTCTATGCCTTTTCCCATACCTGGTATGCTTTTCCTCCTCACCTTTACCACTAGGCTTGCCTGGCCTCTTTGAAGACACACTTCAAATCCCATCTTCTGCGAGAGATATTTCCTAGTTTGGTTCCCTGCTTCAGAACCAGAGTAGAGGCAACACCTGCCCATGGTCACAGAGCTAAGCAGGTGTAAATAGTATTCAAATCCAGGGCTGTTGACTTAAGGCTCAGTGCTCTGGCTAGTATTCTTACCTGTCTATTACTTAGGAAACCATAGTTGTGAAGTCCTATGTAATGAATTTCCTATGTGTTTGTAGTTACGGTAATTGATAAAAATTTTCCTTTTAAGTCCCCATGAAAATGTTACTTTAGAATCCTCTCTGCTGTCCCCTGCTGTTTGAGATGATAAAACTGATTTCCTCCTAGATGTATGTTATTTGTTTTACTGCTTTAATTTTTATTGATCAGCAATCATAAATAAAATAAAATATAGTTTAAAATTGATAACTTTCATGAAAGGAAATAGATAGCTTCTATTCTTCACCCTAATTTGCCAATCTTTGGTTTGGAAAACCCCAGAGAATTTCAGCTTATTTAGCTGCCTTTATTCATGTACTTAGGTACTTTCTAAGTTCCTAGGAGTCATTGACTGTTTTCGTCTGACCAACACTACTGGTGCCATAAAAGGAGCTACACATTCTTTTGGGGATGGTCAATTTTTCTAACCATTCTAGAGAACAATTTGGAACTATGCCCAAAGTGCAACCAAACTGTGCATACCTTTGATCCAGCAATACCACTAGTAGGTCAGTATCCCAAAGAGATCATAAAAAAGGGAAAAGGACCCGCATGTACAAAAATATTTATAGCAGCTCTTTTTGTAGTGGCAAAGAATTGGAAATTGAGGGGAGGCCCATCAATTGGGGAACAAGTTGTGGTATATAAATGTAATGGAATATTATTGTGCTATAAGAAATGATGAGTAGGATGCTCTCAGAAAAACTTGGGAAGATTTACATGAACTGATGTGAGTGAAGTGAGCAGAATCAGGAGAACATTTGTACAACAGCAACATTGCGTGATAATTAACTGTGGTAGACTTCTCAGCAATACACTGATCCAGGACAATTCTGAAGCACTTATGATGGCCATCCACATCCAGAGAAATAACTATGGAGTCTGAATGCAGATTGAAGCATACTGTTTTCATTTTTTGTTATTTTTTGTTTTTTCTTTCTTGTGATTTTTCCCTTTTGTTCTGATTCTTTTTTTTTTTTTTTTTCCTTTTTGGTGAGGTAATGGGGGTTAAGTGACTTGCCCAGGGTCACACAGCTAGTAAGTGTTAAGTGTCTGAGGCTGGATTTGAACTCAGGTCCTCCTGATTCCAAAGCCAGACTGTATTCATTACACCACCGAGCTGACCCTGATTCTTCTTTTACATCACAACTAATGTAGAAACATGATTCTACATGTATAACTTATATCAGTTTGCTTGCTGTTTTAGGGAATGGAGAGGGGAAGGATGGAGGGAGAAAAATTTGAAACTCAAGATTTTACAAAAATGAATTTTGAAAACTATCTTTTCATGTAATAGAAAAAATAAAATACTATTAAGGAAGAGGGGAAAAAAGGGATGGTAAATTTTGCTACCATTTTAGGAAATGATTGTGATCTCTTTTCTAGGGACAGGGGTCAGATTTGGTACTGAAATTATGGTATACCCAGATTTAAATACTAATTAAGTATTTTCACGACTGTTTAGTTATTTTGTGGGTGAAAAGAGAAGCATTCTTGTACATTATAAGCTAACCTTATTTGCTGTAGTTTCATTTGTTGATGTCTCCAAACTGCTAGATGGCCATAATAACAGTAGGTCACATTTATGGAATACTTTCAGATTTATACACTATCTCCTCAGCATAACCCTGTGAGGTACGGCAGCACATTTTCATTTGGCCTTCATTTAAAGCCGTCTTTAAAATCATCACTCCAGGTCTTTGGTTTGAGAGAGACCAAATTACCATTCCTATTATTAATAAGCTTATTAATAAATTTTTTAAAAAATCATAACTCCAGGGGACCTTCCAGTCCCTTCCAGCTCAAGATCTCTAAGCCTGTGTTCTGAATTGTTGAATGAGTGATTGGTGAGGTTTACGTAAGAACACATTGTTTTGGTTTTGTCCTAAGCTTTGGTGACTTTTTTCTGATGGGTAATCAGGAGTAAAACAGGACGAACACTTGCTCAGTTTTTGTCAATTATTTGTTGCAGCTTGTGCAAGGAGAAAACCAGGTACAGTGTAGTAATGATAAGAGTTATCTTGAGTGCCATGCTTTTTCTATACCAAGGCATGTTGTAAACTGAGTCCGATAGTGAACTTCAGTTGACAGAAAAGAGACTGCATATGTTTTACAGAAGAAAAATGATCCTGCTTCCAGTAGCTCTTTTTAATAGATTGTTTGTTACCATAGTAAGGTATTCCAAAGTTAACCCTGACATTTCAGATTGCCAAGTGTAACTGAGCTGGCATAAATTACTTTGTTCAGTATTAGTTGTGGAATCACCATAGAAGTGGCAGGCAGGGCTTTTCCTCTTCCATTAATTGACATTATTTTTTCTTAATTTAGTTTAAATTTGTTTCTGAAATTTCAAAAAAAATTATTCTCTATAAATATTAGGTTCATAAATATTGTGAATTGACAAATTGTTCTTTCTTTTTCTTTGTGTTCTAGTTCTGGGGGTTTTATAAGATGAAAAGATCATGTGCCCATATATATGCATATAGCATGTATATGTATATATTTAGACATAAAAATATTAAAATTATCATATGAAAATCATAAGATGAATTGAAAATGTAGAATAAGGATTTCAGTAGGGGATGAAGTCTGAAACTTGTTTATAATTGTATAAATTCTTAATTATTTAAACTTAGGAGAATTTACCTTTCTAGAATTATGATCTCCTCCTAAACAATTTTTGGGGTATAATTCTTTGTAAACAGGGGTAACCTCTTAAAATCCCATTCCCTTTTGTAAATAGTTCATGGACAAAATTCTGTGGTGTATCACAGATTTTGTGGGAGGTATTGCAATATCTAATTTTGAATCTCATATGTAAACAAGCTATGGTACTGTATTATGGAAAAGTCTTTTTGATACAGATATTTAAAGAAGTAACAATTATATGTCTGAAATTAACTTACATAAGACAAAGTTGATTTATTTTTAAGTATCTTGTTAAAAGTTAACAGGCAGAAAATAGCTATACATTCTTTTCTAAGACTGAAACACCTTAACTAAATGACAGAAAATAAATCTACTATTAGGATACTTGTTCTAAGAAATGATAGTCTTTGCCTAACAAATAATCAGCCTGACTTTCCCCTTCTGGCATCCACAAAACACAAGAAAAATATTACTTAGGGGTCACTTCTTATAAGTTTATGAGAACCTAACCTATGTCCCATGTATCTGAAGTTCAGTTTAAATTTTTTTATATACTTGAAGAACTTTGTAATGATTAACTGGTTAAGTGTAAGATTTCTCAGTATTACCTTTATTTCAAAGATGAAACAACTCAACATTTCATTAAATATGTTTATATATTAGTTTGCAAAAGTTAAGTCACTGTGTTTGCTTAGACTCCCCTTTTATATTGTTTGACTCACATCCCTGTAAAATATACAATATATGGCTAACTTGTTCTTGATTGAAAAATTCAGCATTCCAGTAATTAAATCATTGTTGATAACTTGCATTTCTCCTCTTAAAAACTGATAATAATCTTTAGCAATTTGTCTCTTGTGGAATGGCTCTTGTTCTTATATATTTATATTGATTCCTTATATATCTTGGATCTCTGTTCTTTATCAGAGAAACTTGTTGCACAATTTGCCTTATATTTTCGACTACTATGATTTTGTTCGTGCAATACCTTTTCAATTCTTTGTAATAAAAGTTGTTTATTTTGTAAGGTAAATCAAATAAATTAAATAAAATTGAAGGATGATAACTTAATACAATTAAATAAATAATTTTGGAAATTAAAATCTATTTAATATATTAAATTTAATGAAATTGATAAAAATTAATTAGTTATATTTATCTTATTCTTAGATATTTGTATTGATTCCCTATGTATCCTGGATATATGAGCTTTATGAGAGAAATTTGCTGCAAAGATTTTTTTTCCAGTTAATTCTTTGCCATCTAGTTTTAACTGCATTCCTTTATTCATGCAAAACCTTTTCAGTTTTATGTAATGAAAATTATTCATTTTGTCTCCTGTAATCCTTTTAATCATCTATTTGCTCAACAATTCTTTTCTATCCATAGTTGTGAAAGATCCCTCTTTGTCTACTCCTAATTTGTTTATAATTTGACTTTTTATATCTTGGTCATGTGCCCATTTGGAGCTTATTATTGTTACATGGTGTGAAATGTTGGTCTAGACATTTTCTGCCAATCTATTTTCAAAATATCTTTGTAGAAGAAAGAACTTGGGAATTGAAATAGGAAGCCATATTGACTAATTGCATGACTAGGTGCACTTTTAAGAGGCATGAAACTGAGCAACTACTTTTTTGCCTTGTGTATTTCAGGACCATTAATACCAATGGTATAGAAATCTTTTAATATATAGGAACTGGGGGCAGCTAGGTGTTGCAGTGGATAGTGCACCTGCCCTGGAGTCAGGAAGACCTGAGTTCAAATGTGGCCTCAGACACATAACACTTACTAGCTGTGTGACCCTGGACAAGTCACTTAACTCAGAGTGCCTCACCAAAAAACAAATGAACAAAAAAAACACCCTGTATATAGAGTATCCATGTATGTGTATATCTATAGATATAGATATAGATATACACATATATAAAGTGATGCTCTTTTATATTTGTAAATTTTTGTTTGCCTAATGACAAATGCCAGATCCTAAAACCTCAAATAACAAGATTTTTAAGTTGAAAGGGATCTCAGAACACCTGTCCAAATCATGAATCCCATTTGTGACATTTCAACAAAAAACTGTGCAATCTCTGCTTGAGGACTTCTCAGTGATTAAGAACTCACTACTTTCTGAGGCATCCTATTTTAATTATTAAGCTATTATTTCTTTCATTGAACCAACATTTCTTCTTTCTGTCTTCCAAAGATTTGTTTTTATTTTGTGCAAAGCCACTAGAATAAGTTTACGTTATATAGACAGAATATCTTCACATAATTGAAGATAATGATCTTGTCCTTCCTAATTTTTCCTTCTCCAGTTTCTGTCAACGTTATTCACCTGTGTTGTGGTTTTACATCCTTTCAACATCTTGATCACCATCTCATGATGAACTACAGCTTGCTGATGTCTCTTCATAAAAGTGATACCCAGAGCTGGACACAATAATTGTGTTGTAGCCTAAGCAAAATAGAGACCAGTAGGATGGTCACCTCTCTGCTATACTTCTACAAAGGCAATTTATGATTGCATCAGTTTTTTGACTGCTGTATCACTGCTTACTTACGGAGCTTATAGATCATTCAAAGCCCTATGCATTTTTCCTATGAAGTGTTTTTTTACCTCATCTTGTACTAATGCAATTTCCTTTTTAATTCTCAAATGCAAGACATCAAACATTCCAGTTAAATTTAATTTTTTAAAACTTTAACTGACTCTGTTAGGCTCTCAGGATTTTTTTAGATTCTGGTTATGTTATCACTTATGTAGTCAGAAAATCTGAGAAATTTATAACCTATACTGTTATCCAAGTTGATAAAAATGTTAACCAGAACCTGCTCTAAACAAGAAAATGACATGTTATTCTCTTCAAGTTGATATGGATTCATTAATCAGTACTCTTTGGGTCCTATCAGTTTACCTGCCAGCAGATCCACTTAACTATGCTATCATCCAGATCACAGGTTTCCATCGAACATAGGAATAGCATAAGAAAATTTATCAGATGCCTTGCCACAATAAAAGTATGTATAATTTATGTATTGTATCTCTCTGAGCTACCAGTCTAGTATGTCTTATGGTGGCGAAAAGGATATGAGATTAGTCTAATATGATTTTGTTGTTAAGGAACTCAGATTGGCTCATATTAATGAGTTTCCCCCTTTCTTTGTTCTAACACACTTTTAATAATTTGTTATATTATTTTACCAGCATTTAATATGAAGTGTATCACTTCTACTTTTTGAAAATCAGAGTAATATTTACTTATTTCTAAGACACATCTTCTTTTCATTCTGTTGCCTCAAAAATAAATGATAATGATTCAGCAGTCAAATCAGAAAGTTGTTTTAGTGTTCAGATAATTCAGACTAAAACAAGGAAAATAAGTACTCCTACCACCCATTTGCTTATTGCCGTTGCCGTATCTAAACCAATCCAGAACTGTCGTGATGCTCTGGAGGCACCTTCTTCCAGCACCTGCTTCCCTCCACCCCTGTTTTCTCTTAAAATTCTTGGAATAGTAATCAAATCAGCACATCCATTCCTGCAAAATTATGTGTCAATCAATTGCGGCCACTTCCAGACCTCCTGGCCTTTGCTCCCTTATGTATCTTGTCTCCCTATATTAGAATAGAAGTTTCTGAAGAACAAGGACTGTCTTGATTTTTTTTTATTTGCATTTTTAGTACTTAGCACTAAAGTAGTAAGTCAAATAGTAAGTACTTGAAAAAAAACCTTTTCAGTTAATAACTATTTTCAAAGCTGTACTGAAAACTATTGACTAAATTTTGGAGGACTGTCTTATGTTATCTACAGTGTGACATAATGGGAAGAGCACTGGATTTGGCATCAGAAGATATGGGTTTGAGCCTTAGCTACTAGAAATACTAGCCATGAGAAAGCAATTTAATCTTCCTAATTCCTAATTTTCTCATCTGCAAATTCTAAAGTATGATATAAATGTGAATTGTTTTTTTAATGGAGAATTTACCCATATTAGAGAAATCCTATATGTTTTAAAATACTGAAATAAGAACCAAAAGGAATTTCATCCTGTCAGTGATTCAAATTCTAAGTTTTCAAGGTTACAATGTAAACTCCTAATTTTTAGAGTCCTTATTCAAAAGCACTGGAGCATAATTGTTGCTTTCTGGTTCAAAAGTACAGGGCAGTGAATGAAGAAAAGAGCCTTTACCCCTTGTCTTGTAAATATTCTGAGATGGTTATGCATCTAGTTCCCTCTGGAGAATTGATCTGTACAATTGTGATCCTAGCTGAACAGGGGCCAAGTATGTTCTTCCCTAAAGTCCTGAAAATCACCTTATTGAAAAATATTATCAGAAAGTATGAGGAGAACAAGTACCCACCCTGTTAGAGCCCCATCGTGTACCCTATCTTTCTTGTTCCCTTTTGTGCTTTTGCACCAGGATATACTTCTGAAGGGAGTAAAGCACACAGGTTTCCAAGCATAGTGCAATATAATGGGGAGGGAAGTTGCTTCTCTAGCCCTAATAGACCTATGGAGGTGTTATATAGGAGATAGGGATTTTTTTCTCTTTGAGGTCTTGTTTGCACTTTTATAAGGTTTAGGCTCAGGGGAGTATTCCATATATTATCAGAATGAATGAAAAAAATATTGTTATTAAGATCTGGCTGTGTGCCAAGTACTGTGTTGGGTACTGGAGTTAAAAATATAAAAGTGACAAAGTCCCTTCCCTCAAGGGTCATTGAACATAAGGAAGTATTGTCCGAGGAAGGGGGTTTTGGAGCTTTTTTTTTAAATTGTTTTAGTAAGGACTCAAGAAATAGTGAAGAGAGCCACGGGGTGGTCAGTTGTGATACCCTTTCCAGAAACTGGTAGTATTGATTTAACTATTGTTCCCAGAACAAGAAGTAGACATGGGGGAGGGAGTAGCAAAGAGATTGTGAAGCTGTTCCAAGATGTCCAGGGTGCACGTATATCAGGCGTGCTCTTCGGCCTGCTAGATGTAGGCCCTGAGGAGAGTTTCCACTCGCCTACTTGACTACTAAGCTCAGCCCCGTGGCTTTGATCCAAAAACGAGTAGAGCAGCTCATTCGTGTAGAAAGGAAAACAGGGTCTCAGGTCGTGAATGTGGTGCCATTTCAGGTAAGGAATTTGATTTCTGTGCATTTTTTTCAATGAAAAAATTAAAGTTGGGTAGGTTTTTAAATGAACGAGCTAGCTAATTTTGCTTAAAAAAACAAAATTACATTAAAAAAAATTGACCATCTTCAATGTTTACTCAGATGTCATGGACAAAAAATTTCAATGGTAGGTTTTTTTTTTTAAAGTTAAATGAAAGTGTTCTAATGACATTTCTTAAAACTTAACTAATCATATTTCATTGATATTTTTTGTCTTGGGACTTGTTTCTTAACCATAAAGACCTACAGGGGATAAAAAAGCACCTATGGGTGGTAGAACAAGAGGCAATTATTAGAAAAACTGACTTAGATCATTTTAATTTGGCTTGTTGATGAATTGCCATGACTTGTCTTCAAGATATGATTTCAAAATACTTGGTTTAGGATAGAAAATTAAATGCTACATTTAGGAAAATAGTGTTTTGGTTTTATCTGCTGAATAAAATTTTTCAAAAGAAACACTTTTTAAACATGGAAGGAATCAAAGATAAACCAGTGGAAGTTGTGTGCCCTCCTTTTACTTTATGGCAGCTTACAATGTCTTTGCGAAAAATAACTTTTTCATTTGTCTTGGAAACTTTATTTGTAAAAAGAAAAGTGATCTTTTTAAAACCAGCAATATCATAGTATACATGTAGAAGTGAACTTTCTTAAAGCCTAAACAACTCACAGTGATAATCTTGAATTTATATGACTTTTCACATCTAAAGAACTTAAATTGTTTCAAGCAGTTCCTTCTTTTTTTTTTTCCCTTAAATATAGCTGATAAATAGGGTTGTTTGGTAAGAAAACGTACAGGAACCAAATGACTTTTGCTCAAAGAGCATCCTTAATTATTTGCAAAGACAGAAACAGAGCCCAGGCCTTCTTGACACCTAATATAGTGACATCTTCCAAAGGTAGTACCCCTAATTTTTTGATTCACTACAAATATTTCTTAATCAAATAAAAAAGTTTTACTTTACCTTTGTTGTATACATTAACAATGTTTCCAAAAACTTTTTCTAATGATAGTTAAGATGGAATTAGACACCGTCTTCAGCAATAAGTATCAAGAAAAAAAAAACAAAACCATTGGGTACACTGCAAACTGCTAGGCACCGATGCATTTACTGACATGTGGGATTGTAAGAGTCAAATACTAGTGTCAGCAGTTAAACTTGTTAGAAGGGGATTGATTATAAAAAACCTAAAATGATATAATGTTAGATTTTGGGGAAACAAATGTAAGATATTTTTTAGCACAACCCCATTATTGTGTAAATGAGGGTTATAGATTTACAGTTGGAAGTATTCACCGAGGCCACTTAATCTAGTTGAGGCTCGGAAAAAGGAATTGCCTTGTTCAACCAAAATCACGTAGCAGTTCAATGGCAGAATGGGAATAGAATTCATACCTCTTTCCCTAGTACTATATCACTGATATCGTATGGTATGGAACGTTCATATGTAGTCAAGACTGGAGGAAAAAGTCAAGTGACCAGTACAATTTTAAAATAAATTTCAGCCATATCATACTAACTTTGCAGGATCATAATTTTTAAAATTAAATAATAATTTGAAGACTTTAAGAAATAAGCTCTGTGAAAAGGTAGTATTATAATTTGTAATTTGGCAGATATTTTCTCTTTCCCAACTTCCAAAAAAAGTCATTGTATTACCAGTTAGCCTAGACTTTTAACTAACATTTTTATCACATATAATCTTAGTGGAAGACTATATCTAAATAATGTGAGGTTTACAAATAGATGTTTAAGGAAAATGTGAATACTTTTTTGTGATATACACATGTGAATGTTTAGATGTGTGTATGTGCATATATAATAACATGTTGTTATATGTACAGTGTTCTACTTCTTGCTTCACTTTGCATCAGTTCATGTAAGTCTTTAGAGGTTTTTCTGAAAGCATCCTGCTCATCATTTTTCTTTTTCTTTTCTTTTCTTTTCTTTTCTTTTCTTTTCTTTTTTTTCTTTTGCATTCTTTCAACTGTAGCTAGGACATCTATTAAGGCCTTTTTTTGTTTTTGTTTTAATATTTTTTTCTAATGACATGTAAAACATTTGGTAGCATTTATTTTTAAAAATTTTGAGTTCTAAATTTTCTCTCCCTCCCCTGCCTCACCCTTTATTGAGAAGTCAAGCAATGTAATATTAGTTAAAGAAAGTTAAAAAAAAATGCTTTGATCTACATTCAGACTCCATCAATTCTTTCTCTGGAGGTTGATAGCATTTTTCATCATGAGTCCTTTAGAATTATCTTACATCCTGGTATTGCTGAGAATAGCTAAGTCATTCACAATTGATAACTATACAATATTGCTGTTACTGTGTACAATATTTTTTTGGTTCTGTTCACTTCATTTTGTATTAGTTCATGTAGATCTTTCTAGATTTTTCTGAAAACATTCTGTTTGTCACTTGTATTGCACAATAATATTCCACCACAATCATATACAACTTGTTCAGCCATACCAAAATTGATGGATATCCCCTCAATTTCTAATTCTTTGCTATCACCAAAAAAAAAAAAAAAAGCTGCTCTAAATATTTTCGTTCATATGGTTTTTTTTTAATATACATTTCTTTGGGGTACAGACCTAGTAGTGGTATTGCTTGGCCAAATGATATACATAATTTCATGGCCCTTTGGGCATAGTTCCAAATTACTCTCCAGAATGGCTGAATCAGTTCACAACAGCAGTGCTTGAGTGTCCCAATTTTCCAATGTCCCCTTCAACATTTGTCATTTTCCTTTTCTGTCATATTAGCCCATTTGATATGTGTGAGGTGCTACCTCAGAAATGTTTTAATTTGTATTTCTTTAATCAATAGTGATTTAGAGCATTTTTCCATATGACTGTAGATAGCTTTGATTTCTTCATCTGAAAACTGTCATGTCCTTTGACCATTTATCAGTTGGGGAATAACTTGTATTCTTATAAGTTTGACTTAATTCTCAACATATTGGAGAAATAAGACCTTTATAAGGAAATTTGCTGTAAAAATTTTTGTACAGTTATAATTACTGTGTATTTTCCCTATTTCCCCCATTTATTCTTTTCTCTCTTTTTTCACTTTGATCCTTCCAACCACGGTCTCCCTCAGTCTTCCCTCCTTTCTCTTACCCACCTGCCCCCTTATCTCCTTCCCCTCTTACTTCTCTGTAGGGTAAGGTGGATTTCTACATCCAGTTGAGTATGTATGTTATTCCCTCTTTGAGGCAGTTCTGATGAAAGCAGGGTTCAGGCATTGTCCTCTCCCCTATCTTTGTCTACACTGTAAAAGCTTTTTTGTGCCTCTTTTATGGGAGATAATTTACTATATTTTACCTCTCCTTTTCCCCTTCTCCCAGTGCATCCCTCTTTCTTATCCCTTAATTTTATTTTTTTAGATTTCATCCGATCATAGTGATCGTAGTCAACTTACATCCATGCCCTCTATCTATGTATTCTTCTCTCAACTGCCCTAATAATGATAAAGTTCTTAGGAGTTACAAGCATCATCTTCTCATGTAGAAATGTAAACAGTTTGATCTCGTTGAATTCCTTGTGATATCTCTTTCCTGTTTACTTTTTTAAACTTCTCTTGAGTCTTGTATTTGAAAGTCAGATTTTCTGTTCAGCTTGGGTCTTTTCATCGGGAATGTTTAAAAGTTCTCTATTTCATTAAATGTCAAATTTTTTCCTCAGAAGGATTATACTTAGTTTTGCTGGGTAGATAATTCTTGGTTGTGAGCCTATCGCCTTTGCCCTCTGGAATATTATATTCCAAGCCTCGTGATCCTTTAATGTAGAAGCTGCTAAATCTTGTGTTATCCTGAATTTGACTCCATGATATTTGAATTATTTCTTTCTGGCTGCTTGCAATATTTTCTTCTTTACCTGGGACCTCTGGAATTTGGCTATGATATTCTTGGGAGTTTTCATTTTGAGATCTCTTCCAGGAAGTGATTGGTAGATTCTTTCAATTTCTATTTTATTCTGTGGTTCTAGGATATCAGAGCAGTTTTCCTTAACAATTTCTTGAAATATGATGTTTAGGTTCTTTTCTGATCATGGCTTTCACGTAGCTCAGTAATTCTTAAATTATCTGTTTTTGACCTATTTTTCCAGATTAGTTGTTTATTGGATGAGATATTTCATATTCTTTTTTCTTTTGATTTTGTTTTATTGTTTCTTGATTTCTCATGGAATCATTAGCTTCCATTTGCCCAATTCTAATTTTTAAGTAATTTTTTTCAGTGAGCTTTTGTACCTTCTTTGTCATTTAGACAATTCTACTTTTTGAGGAGTTCTTTTCTTCAGTGAATTTTTGTACATTTTTTTTCTATTTGGCCTGTTCTGCTTTTTATGGTGCTGGTTTTTTTGTGCCTCCTTTACTAAGCTGTCAACCCTCTTTTCATGATTTTCTTGCTTCACTCATTTCTTTTCCCATTTTTTAAATCTCTCTTATTTGATTTTAAAAATCTTTTTTGAGATCTTCTAGGAATTCTTTTTTGGTCTGAGACTAATTCACATTTTTCTTTGAGTCTTAGTATGTTAGACTTTGTTGTCTTCTTCTGAGTTTGTATCTGTGTTTTGATCTTCTCTGTAATCATTGTAACTTCCTATGGTCAGGTTCCTTTTTTTTTTTCCCTCATTTTCCCAGGCTATTTCTTGACCTTTTTTTTGTTTGTTTGTTTTTGCTAGGCAGTGGGGTTAAGGGACTTGCCCAAGGTCACACACCTAGTATCAAGTGTCTGAGGCCAGATTTGAACTCAGGTCCTCCTGACTCCAGGGCTGGTGCTCTATCTACCTCACCACCTAGATGCCCCCTTGACTTTTAACTTAATGTTAAACTTGGGCTCTGCTCTGTGGGCAGACGGGACACTGTCTCAAAATTCAGGTTTTTCATATTGCTTCTCTCAGAGATAGTTCTGGAGATCTGTAAGCTTTCAGTTCTTCTAAGGAGAGTTGTGGTCACTGCTCTCCTGGCCTGTGAGTGACCATAAGCGCTCTTTTCCACCCTACAACTGTGACCATAATCCTCGTTCCCCTGCAGCTGCACACTCTAATGTGCTGGGGCTGCCCTTCACCTCACTGGGAACTCTGACCCTGGAACTGTGTATGGGCAATGCAACAGAGTTCTGCACCCAGTGCCAGCAAAGGGCTCTTTTAATATCCTTCTGATCCAGTTGTCTGACTCTCTTACAGTCTGTGAGCTGAGAACTCCAGAAGCCGCTGCTGCTGATTTAGTTGCCCCCAAGGCCTGCTTCCGTTACTCTACTTCATCTCCGTGAGACAGAACTTTCCTGTTGATTGTTTAAGTTGTCTTGGGCTGAAAACTTGTTTTACCCTGTCCTTTTGTTGATTCTGTCACTCTAGAATTCATTTTGAGGCATTATCTAAAAGTTATTTGGAAGGGAATTTGGGAGAGCTCAGGCAAGTCCCTACTTTTACTCCACCGTCTTCTTTCTATCCATTTTAGAGTTTCATCAGATTGTTAGCATTTTCTCTCTCTTTTGTTCTGTTGTATTACTGTACTCAGTATGAGCATTTAAAATATGAGAAGTATGGATTTTGCATCCCTAAAAGACTACTGCTTGGAAGTTCACCTAGATCATACTATAATAGCTCGTACTTGTTCATTTAGTGTTTCTTTTTACTTTGAAGCAGTCCTAGACTATTTGCCTTATTTGTGATATGAGTTCAGATTTCTTGTCAGAAATCCTTATGGACTGCCATTTCATAAGAGAAGGTTTGTCTGATGGTTTAGAAACCCTGAGTAGACAACCCTAAGTATTTAATCTTTTGGGGGAGCTTCATATTTTTAACAGCCTACTTGTCCTAATGAGGGGTGAGCTAGAAACTCAGTTTAGACTCTGCATACAAAGGCAGAGAGATCCATTGGGAGAATTTCAGGTCATAGAGACCCAGATGAATTTGCCCAGACATCCAAGGGAAGCACCTGTGGTGTAACTCTTGAAGAAATTTTGGTTTGGGGGTAGCTAGGCGGCGCAGTGGATAGAGCACCAACCCTGGATTCAGGAGGACCTGAGTTCAAATCCGGCCTCAGACACATAACACTTACTAGTTGTTTGACCTTGGGCAAGTCACTTAACCCCATTGCCTAGCCAAAAAAAAGCAGCAGAAGAAGAAATGTTGGTTTGCCTTGGCTATGAAGGATCGCTGGAAAATTTCTTTATATTCCCACTGAATGGACATGTTCTGATGGAATCATGGGAGGTTTTTTTTTTGTTTTTGTTTTTGTTTTTTTTTACCAAAGACAACTTGGTTTCTCACTTGAATGAATGACATCTAGTCAACCCCAGGTCCCAAATACCTGTGGGAAGAGCTTTTGTTGTTTTGGGATCCCCATGGGGACCATGGTTTCTTTCTGAGATAGGAAGCTTGATTTTATTTTCCTTTTAAGTTGATCCACAATTAAACCCAGCTGGTGGGTCTAGAGGAGAGGTACCACAGTGGGAAAAGGTGAGGGTGAGTACCCCACTTATATCTGGTGCCTAAGTGGTTTTGTTTATAGCACTTGATACATACCTGAGCCAAGAATAAAGGAATTTATCATTGTGAAGAGAGGTCAAAGTCATCAACCTTTTAGAATTAGCAGACCAACGTTGCTATTAGTGTTTGGTTGTGTTTGCTAGCAAACACTAAGCGAAATTGGTTGGATTTCTCACCTGAAGGATAAGGAGGTAACCTCTAGTAAACCGTACTTCCTTCATCCCTGTGGGAAAGCCCACGTGTACAGGGGCATTCAAAGAAAGCAGGCTTTCCCTTTGAGAAGGGAGGGTTGAATTTCCTTAGCTTTTACTTTTTTCTGTTTTTATTGTTTTGGGTTCAGAAAGACTTTTTGCAAGCTGTAAGACAATCAGTTAATATTTATGAAGCACCTGCTATGTGCCAGATACTGTGCTAAGTGCTGGGGATATAAAAAGAGGGAGAAGACAGTCCCTGACCTCAAAGAGCTTGCCATCTAATGGGAGAGGCTGGCTCACCATCAGGGCCTGGGGGACCAATAAACAGGCTATTAGAATTTTATAAATTCTGTTAAATTGTATCACCATGTATTTGCAGGCATAGAAAAATATTAATTACAGGATATGAATGCAGACTGTGCCAGATTGACTTTTCGTAAGACCCTTGAGTACAAGGTACTAATGAAGACATTCACAAAGCATAATGCAGGCTCTCCCCAAGTTGTTAGAGAAGTATACGTGACTTGGGACTGGAAACTCTTCCTGAATCCAAAAGTCTTTAGTCTAGCATTGCTTCCAGCTCAGTACCCTCAGCTATCATCCCTGTGGAGGTGCAACTTGACAGCTGACTCCTGAAGGTGTTACAGCCCCATTTATTGAAAACTCAAAAAAAAAAAAAAGTTCTTGCCCCTAAAAGTCCTTGGCACTATCCAGTGGTTCAGCATCAGAAAGTAACATAATTTTATCAGTGTAAGTAGCCGTTAAAGGAGAAGCATTAACATCTGCTTTGCCACTGCACCCTAAGGAGCACAGGACCTTTCCTTCCACGTATTTTGTCTCTCTTGTTAGAACGTGGGCTCCATGACAGCAGGACTGTCTTGTGTTTCTCTTTGTATCCTCAGTTTAGCTTAGCGCTTTGTGTGTGGTAAGTGCTTAATAAGTGCTCTGTATTCATTCATTCCTTTTCATTCCATTAGATATGCGGGGGGGGGGGGGGGAGCAAATCTTAAACTGGGGAGAGAATAAGTCACTCCACCCTACTTGAAATACTAGGAGATTCTAGTCATGATGCCTTCATCAGATGAAGACAACTTTATTGAATTAATTAATTAATCAAATCCATTAAACTAATCTACTCCATGTTGTTCCATATTCTACAAAACAGCCACTAGTTCAGACCCCCAGATTATTCAGTGTATGGCATCTTAGAAGAGACAGCAGTTCCCTCCAAGCCCTCAAGAGGGAATCCTTTGGGCCCGGAGAACAGAAGGAAGAAGTAGGGTCCCTGTCCTCTTTCTCTTTCCTCCTATCTTGACCAGAGGAAGACCTTGTGAATTTTGTAGGGTTGGAGGATTTCAGCTTCTCATGAGCTTCCTGGCAGTGTCCCCAAAGCGGCAGTGACCAGCAGAAGGGTTTGCATTGGGAGCTGAGGACAAACTAGACACACTAAATAAAGGCCGTTTCAGGACTCTGCAAAGTGTCCGACAGAAAGGGGAAGGAAAGGACTCCCAGCAGCCAGGATGTGCTTCAGCCCTTAATCAAATGGATTCTTTCAACTTAAGCTCACTTTTCCCAGGATTCAGTATGTATTAATAGAAGGATGCCCTAAGTTTGGGCTGATTTTTGTACCAATTCTCTTTACTGTGCCATGTGAGTAAACATATGTTTAGAGGGACAATTAAGTCTTGTTAGCTAATTAATATTGACTGATTATCCAGTAGGAGAAACACAGGGCTTCTAATTCCTCAGAGTCCTTTAGATCTCTGAAGGGAGAAGTAGTGATCAACCTCTGGGACCCAGCTTGTCAGTGAGAAACAGAGCACCAAAGCATGAACTATGTAAGTATAATCCAAGTTACTTTATAACAAGCTGAGGTGCTTTGAGATCAGGTGGGAAGGAAATTATGTCCAGTTGGGGCTGATCAGGAATACATGGTCTAACTTCTTCATTTAAATATGAGGGAGTTTAGACCAACATACAGATTGAACTTTATTAACAGAAATGACCTGACAGAGTAGTCATATAAACAAGGAGATTCCCCTGACAGCCATTTAGGGAACAACATTTCTGGCCATTTGTGTTGAATGGATTTTTGTGCCTGTAAGGTTATCAAAAGGCATTGGAGAAAGGATGATGGTACACTCCAGATTGAACAGCACACTATTTATCAACTGTAACCAAGGAGTCATCCCAGCTACAAGTCACAAGACAGGTTGTCTCCTACATGACATTATAATGTCTTAGAGCTTTTGTTTCAAAAATTCAGCAGAAAAAATCAGTTGTGGAAAAGTGACAATTTCATTGTAAGTAAAGTGACAACAAGATGAAATATTTGCAGAATGGCAGGATGAGCCTCACAGTAACACCAGTACTGTTAATAAAATGGAAAAAATGTGATCAATGTAGTGCAATGTATTGATTTTTTTTTGTTTATGATATAACTTTTATGTTCTTTGATGGTTGTGGTCACCCCTGCCCACAATATAAGTTAATGTAATAGTTACAAATAAAACAAAATAAGAGTTTAGCAGACAGCTACCTAGTCAAGCTTAGCAGTGCAATAATAAATTAAGTACTTGGATGGCAAAAGTATTGGTTCACAGCTTTAAGACTATTGAGTTGACCTTCTGTGTTCACAGATACATGCTGTAAATCATTTCAGGTATAGAAATGAATCAGAGTGACAAATGTTTCCTTGTCAGTTTAATAGGCAAGAAACATAGGTTTCTTGAGAGAACCTGAGAGAAGTAAGTGAACTATTTCTGACCTATTCAATATGTACTTGTGAGTGTTTGGCTTAGCAAATGCAAGTATGTCAGTAGTATGGTAAAGCAGATAATTAGTCCCAGTGAATTTTCCTAGTCAGAATAACCTAGCATAATTACGTCAGAATAGATCATCTTTCTCTTAACATTTGATGTATCAATTGCATCAAAAATTTGCCTTTGGTTATTTTCAGGGAAGATATACCAGGTAGATACTGATTTTGCCCCAAATCTCTATGAGTTTTCACAATATAATGGTGTTGAAAAGCCATTTGTCTTAGATTTTGATACATGTCAATATATGGGTCCAGGATTAAGATAAAATTAACTTTAAAATGCAGAATAAACCAAACACATGAAAGTTTAATGTACTGAAAATTCAGAATTAATGAAAATGGTGTAAAATTCTACCCAGTATATCATAAGCTGCTTGAAAGCCTTTAAAAAAAAAAAGGTCATTAATCAATGTATGTAGGGCTTTCTACATAATAGGCATTTTTATTTTGTGAATTGAATTGATGGCTGAATTTAAATTTTAGCATACAAATTTATTAATGACATTTCGCAAAAGCTAACTGACTTGTATATCTGCTTCTGTGTTCTAAAAGCAACTCTTCAAAGAGTCATAGTTGTTTTTTCAGTTTTTTTTAATAATTCTATTATTACTGTCTGAATATAGGGTATCTTCAAATTTGGTTTTTGTATTATAGTATTTTAGTATCTCATGTTCAGTGGGAAAATGGTATTATATTTATTGATTAACAAAAAATGCAATCAGATATAAGTTTATATGGGTTTTACAATAGAAACATATTACCCTAATTACTGATTTTTAAAGTGGCCATTTGTATTTATTTGAATCTAGTCAATTCTAAACTTTTTCTTCTTTGCTTATAGATCCATGATCTAATAGACTTGGGTATTCATTTCAGTGTGACAATTATAATTCACCTATGCCTTCTCATCCTATATAATCTGGATATTATCTAGAGGAGGGACACCAGCGTGGTGTGGCCATAGTTTGAAGTCATACAAAGTTTGACTAAGTACAAAATTGAACATACTTGTGATGGTTATGGAGAAGAGATAGAGGGCCATGATAGCTATCATTTGTAGGAGTATCACATGGAAGAGGAGTTGTGCTTGACATCAGGCGGCAAAGCCAAGAGCAATAAGGAGAAATTTCTACGAGACCAATTTAGACAATGTTGGGGGAAATTATATGTAATTATAGCTGTTCAAAAGTGGAGCAGGACTCCTTCAGGGGAGTGGTTCATTCCCCCTCCCTGGTGGTCTTCAAACAAAGAGTGGGTGATAATCACTTGTGGGAGACAATAGAAACAACAATAATTATGAGACATATCACTACTGATTGGAAAATTTTATTGCCAGAATTTTGTCAGAAGCTTAATAAACTGAGAGATGACATATCCCTATATTGCAAATATAGTCTTCAAAATGTCCTTGAGAATTCAACAAACAACCAGGAACATTATCCTAGACAAATTTGTTGTCCACAATTGCTTGGACCTACCAATGATCTATTCAAATATAAGAACAGTGTTTTAAGGTAGATGTTGCCATGTGAATGCTTACAATTTCCAAGCTACATGAAATCAAAACATTTCAAAATAGAGACCTAGAGGAATAAATCAGTGCTATAAGAAAAGAGGATAAAGTATATACATATCATCCCCATCCTCCTATCTGCTGCTAGAGTAATCTCAAAGATGCTTTTAGTGAACCTACACAATATAAAGTTTCAAATCGACACTTGTAATCAGTTATAAAAAGCATTTACTTTAGCCAATGGCATAATAGTCTAGGGACTATTAGACACAAAAGAATAATAGGATAGTGACCTGCCTGAGGACCATTTCAATTTAAACTCTGTAGAATGAGAACGACAACAAGATAACAGTAATAGGAACTTACATTTACATAGCACTTCCACAATCACGTGAGGTAGGTAATACATTGGCTGTTATCCTCATTTCACAGATTAATAAACTGAGGCTCTAAGTGATTAAGTCGTTTGCCCATGGTGACATATCTAGTAAGTAGTTGAAGAATGGAATAGGAATACGGACTGAACCTACAATATCACTTTTTTAGGGAACTCCTCAATGTAGGAAACATCTCTACAATTTATAGTTATCTTTCTTTTTTTAGATTAATTAACTGAGAATCTAAAAGATTTGCCAATGGTCACACACCTAGGAAAGAGTAGATGAACTGTACATGTAATTTCAGTGATATAGGGAGCTCCCCAGAGAAAATTCCCTTTAGCAATTCAGATTGGCACCATCTCTGCAATTTATGTTCTTAGACAGTTGCCTAGAATACTGAGAAAAATAATACAGAATATTGAAAAGTTTAGTGACTTGCCAATGATTGCAGTCAATTACAGCTAATAAGAATAGCTAGCATTTTTATGTTACTGTGTGAGTACTGTGTGCCAGGCACTGTGCTAAGGCTTTACAATTATTATCTCATTTGATCCTCACAATAACTCTGAGAATTAGTTGCTATTACTATCCCTGTTTTATATATAAAGAATCTGAGAGTCAACAGAGTTTAAGTGACTTGCCCAGGGTCACACAGTAAGTGTCTAAGACTGGATTTGAACTCAGGTCTTCCTGACTCTAGGCTCAGTGCTATATCCACTGTGGTACTACCTAGCTGCCCTAAAGGCAGGACTTGAACTTTTCTTCCTGACTTTAAGGCTAGGTCTATATCCACTATATCATGCTTCCTCCCAGGTACTTGAGGCAGAATTTAAATCCAGGTCTCTCTCAACTCCAAGTTGACAGTGCCTGTTTGAGAGAGGATCCTTTAGTTTTGACTGCATGACTACTAAGGTCCTTTCCTATTCTGAAGTTCTGATTCCTTCCATGTATTGTATAGGTAAGTCCATTCAATTGTGGATGATAATCTTTGTGCAATGGATATTTAGAGGCAATTAGTTATAGGATAGTGTGGGATAGTGGAAAGAACCACTTGGAGTAGAAGTCTTTGGTTCAAATACCAGTTCTGCCCCTTGGCTAATCCTTTTGCCATGACAACCTAGGGTCACTCATATGACCTGACGTAAGTACTTTAATTTCACTTAATCTCAGTTTCTCATAATAATAATAGCTACCATTTATGTAGTGCTTACTGTGTGCCAGGCACTATGCTAAGCACTTTACAATCATTATCTATTTGATCCTGAAAACAAACGTGGGAGGTAGGTGCTGTTGTTATCACCATTTTACAGATGAGACTGATAATTCATCTTGGTCTGGAAGGTGATCCTGAGCTCTTGAAGGCTCTCTCAGTGGAGTACAATCTCTGGCAGGTTCTACCGTGCTGAAAAGGCTTTGAGTATGATGCCAGGCAAAAGAGATTATCTCTTCATTCCACTGACCAGCCTAGCAAAGTTCAGAGTACATCACCGATAGACTGGTCACTTGCTTAATCTTTAGCTATGGAAACTCATGAAATAAAGAAAAATTCAAAAGGACCCTTAGTCATATGTAGTCCCTAGCCCCTTTATGCTTCTGCAGTAACAGGGCAGAGAGTTCTAAAAAGCACACAGTTTTCAAATCATATATATTAACCTAACTGTTGGTAAACTGGGATCCTTTTCATAGGAACAATAAATGGAAGTGCTACTGGAAGGGCTGAATTGTATCAATTGTGGCATTTTAACTATAAATGAAGTTAAAAGGTAGAAGGAAGTTGGAGCTAAATAGAGGAATTATTCACTGCTAACAACTTCTCCTTGGGCAGGCAAATAAAGGAGGAGTTAAGGATTGGTTTTATCATGTATACAAAATCAACAACATTTTGTGGGGCATTTGGTCATCTAGAATTACAGTGCTCATAATTATTGTCAAGAAGGCCACCATGAAAATAATTGTAGCTTAATCTGGTGTAGAGGATGAAGAGATAAAGGAAATCTATAACAACCTCAATGAGACCCTACAAATTAAATCAGTATACACATACATGAGGATTTATATGTTTATATATAAATTGCATATACATATGTGTATATAAGCACATACTTTGTTACTTTAATGTAAAGGTGAGAATAAATAAAGATGATGAAAATTATGTTGAAATATATAGTGCAGGAGGAGGAAGTGGAGAGGTCAAAGACTTGTGAACTGCAGAAAGGCTTTATGAATACTTTCTTTGAAAAAATACTCAGAAAGCCCTAGACATGATGAGTACCAAATAACATCACAAAAAAAAAAAAATCCACCCTGAAATCGATACTAACAGGCAGGAAATGATTCATTACTGATGTACGAGTCATTCATGAACCAGCTGTCTTTGTGCATTCAGATCACTGACTTATTGGAGCAAAGATCAAAATTAATACAAGCTAGAAGAAAAAATGAAAATGAGAAAAAAGATAAGGCATATAATTAAAATAACTCCATCTTGACCTATTTAAATGAGCTATTGATGTGGAAAAATGAGAACCAGATTATGAAAGCATATAGAAATATAATTTCATGTAGAATTTTGACCGGTGTAAATCATTTGCTATAACCAGGCGACTAACATGGCTTAAAAAGCTCCATAACAAACAGCCACTTGACTTACCTGCCAAGTAGACAGCAACGATAGCCCAGAGCAATGCCAGTTTAGAAGATTAATTTAATTTTTCACGTATTAAAGAGAAAGATCATGGAAGATCATAAGCAGCATTTTCTTATAAAGAACACAAAAAGCTATCACAAGAAAAAGACACTTTAAAGAAAACTTACCAAGAGAGAAATGTGAGCAAAATAGTCCTCCGTACATTAAAAGAGGACACTAGAAAGAAAATAATAAACAGAAGAAGGCAAAGGTCTACAAAGATTTTTGTAACAAAGACTTTTCACCATTGAGGACATTGGAGCCATCACATCTGGACTCTTAACACAGTCCTGGATTGTTTCTGGAGAGGTAGAAAAGATACACTGAAGAAAACATAGATGAGAAAAGCAGTCTAACCAGACCAAATATACATAGAAGTGGACTGTTTTGGAAGTGACATAATTTTGAAGGCATGAAAAGTACAAGGTATTCAGAAGAGAGAAAGATACCAAAATGAGAAAAAACCTTGAATGTTATAATTTTCCTGAAAAGGCAAGTAAGAGAATATCTATAACTCCCAACATGTATGTCTACTTTCTTTTCTGTATGAGATTAAGATGAGAATAATCTACATCCACATGTAGGGCTTTCCTGATTCAGGCATTAGGAGGAGCCAGGCTTTTAGAAGAGGTTTTCTGTAGTAAGCCATATCTTTGTCATTGCACAGTTGGCTTAAAGATAGAGAGAATGCAAGATCCTATTCTGTTTATTGATTGATGATGATAAAAAAGCTTTTAATTCAGTAAAGCCAAATGCCTCCTTGAAACTTCTCCCAAAACAACATGCTTCCCATGCATGTATCAGATTTATAGATGATTCTTTGAAATACATAACAACATAGATTAGTTTATTCAGTGACCTTCTGATTATTAATATCACGACAGGCAAGAATTTCAAGGCATATGTTTACTAAAAAATGCTTGCAACTGTTGTGAAGGAGACCTAACTCAGAGAACAAGTTGATGTTCTGTTTTACAGATGACATTATATTGATGCAGTTCAGCCCTAAAATGTTATATAGAGCCTCCTAAATGAAATCCATAATCACTTTAGCCAGTTTGGCCTATCTGTACAGGAAATATTCATTGAATAAACAAGGTCCAGTGTCTAGATGATGATGTCTGAATGAATAATCAACAAATTTCATCTGTCAGTGTAGGTACTACAAATTTCAACTAAAATTTAATAATCATTTGTTAAGTACCGCTGTGTGTTAGGCACTGGAAATATAAAGACAAAAGCAAAACAGATGTCCTCAGAGAGCTAGTATTCTGTTGGGGGAACAACATGTACAGAGAAAATTATCAATATAAAAAATGTCTGGACAGTGATTTCTACCCTGTATTGAACAGAATTAAAGAAGGCTGGATTGTCCCTGGGAAATTGCATGGTTCTTTTAATGGTTTCAGCCTTCTCCCTGAAACTAATATCAACATCCTTCTGATATTACTGTATGACTACAAGTCATGAAACCTTCAGTCTCCAAAGAGTTGAAATTGACTGTCATCTGAAGGACAATGAAGAAATGCATGGTAGTAGATGGAAGAATAGGAAGAAATAGAGCCAAGCTTCCCAACATATCTCTTCCATAAAGATCTAGAAAACATACGGGATGAAGTTCTGATTGAGAAATTAAAGAAAAACACCTCAGCAAGTCATAGTTCCAACTTAAGTCAATAGAGAAAGACATCTAGAGAGGTCTATGGACATTGGGAACAGAATCTAGGTAACAATATCCTATGAATAGCATTCTAGCACTTGAGCACTGAGAGAAGATCAAGGCTTTGCATCAGGACAAAGTTCCATAAAGGAGGGCCCAAATCTTGTGCAGGATGCAGGAACAGGTGCCAGCTGGAAACTCTGTTGTCACAGAGACAGGATGAACTGAGGAGAAGACCTGGGCCTAAGGCTGTCTACTAAGCAAGGACCAAGTTCAAAAGTAAAAATTAGTTGCATCCTTCTGACCCCAGGAGTGGCCTAGAATGAAAAACCTTAAAGGCAAGGTTAAATTGAGTTACAGGGGGAAATAGACAGTAAAACTAAAATAGTGGAGGGCCTCAGTTTGCCCCTCTCAGACCTAGATAAATCTATCCAAAAAATAGTTAAAGAGTGAGGGACTTTAATAGAATTTGATAAAAGTTAGATATCCCAGAGATTATTGAATGAGAATAGAAAGGAGTATTTATGTTTTTCAGATATGGATAGCACCTTTACAAAAATTAAGCATCTACAAGCCTCACGAATAAATGCAGAAAAGCAGAAATATTAAACATGTCTTTTATAAACCACACTGAAAGAGAAATTATCTACGTACAACAAAGGGATACTGAAGAAATGATTAAAAACTAATTTGTGACTAAATTAATTTAATCCTAAATAATAGGGGTATCAAAGAACAAATCAGAGAAAAAAAATGAATAATTTTATTAAAAATAAGAACAATGAGATAGTACACCAGAATTTTTGTGGTTCAGTCAAAGTGGTCTTTAGGAGAAAACTTATATTTGTAAACACTTTTGATCAATAAAAATTAAAACTGCAGATCAATGAATTGGGCATGCAACTAAAAAATAAACCAATACTTGAAAACAAACAAATTAAAAGCCTCCAATTAAGCACCAAAATTGAAATCCTGAAAATCAACAAAGAGGTGAAAAAAATGGAAAATAATAAAACAACAGTATTGAATTAGTAAATAAAACTAGGAGCTATTTTAGAAGGAAAAAAAAGTAAAATAAAACTATTAGCTAGCTTAATTTTTAGAAAAGAAAGAAAACCAAATTATTAGTATCAAAAATGAAAAAGATTAATTCATGACGAATGAAGAAGTAATAAAATAATTAGGAACTATTTCACCCAATTATATGGTAGTAAACTTAAAATCTAAATAGGTCAATATATCTAAAAATATAAAATGTACTGATTGACTGAAGACATAGAATCCTTAAGCAACTCAATCTGAAAAAAAAAAAAATTGAACAAGTCTTAAATGTGCTCCCAAAGTATGTGAGGGGATGGGGAGAGGATGACCCAGGACTGAATGGACTTGTAAGTGAATTCTATCAAATATTTAAAAAATAATTCCAAAATTACATGACCTGTTTAAAAAATAACTGGGAATTGGAGTCCTACTAAATTCTTTCTATGATATAAATATAATATTGATATCTATACCACTGAGAGTCAAAACAGAAAAAGGACAGTATCTCTAATGAATTTTATTGAAAATGTTAAAAATAATATATTTTCAAGGAGTTGATAGAAGCCTATCAAAAAGATTATGTACTTTTTGACCAGGTTGGATTCATAACAGGAATGCATTGGCTGTTTTAATATCAGAATAATTATAAACACAATTGACCATGTTAATAACAAGAAAAAATCATGATTATAACAATAGATGCAGAAAAAGATTTTCACAAAATACACTTTTTCCTTAAAAACAACAACAACACTAGAAAGTATAGGAATAAACAGATCTTTCCTGAATATGTTAAGTAATATCTGTCTAAAACTTGATCCAGCATCTGTGATTGGGATAAATTAGCGACCTTTCACAGGAGTAAAGCAAGAATGTCCATTATCACCATTACTATTCAATTTAGTGCTAGAAATGCTAGCTATAGCAATAAGAAAAGAAAAAAAATGAAGGAACAAGAATAAGCAAAAAAAAAAAAAAAGGAACAAGACAGTTGCTTTTTGCAGAAGATATGGTTTATTTTGAAAATCCTAGTAATTCTACTAAAGCTAATTGATTCAGTTAACAACTTCAGCAAAGTTGTAGGATATAAAATAAAGCCACATAAATCATCATTTCTTTATATTGCAACAGAGTCCATCAGAAAGACATAGAGAAATTCTATATAAAATAGTTACCAAAAAAAAAAAAATTAATTGCCAGGCAACCTTCCAGTACACACAAGCACCCAGGTGGTAGATGGAGAGCTGGTCCTGGAGTCAGGAAGAACTGAGTTTTGATCCATCCTCAGACACTTAGTGTGTGACCCTGGGCAAGTCCCTTGACTTCCCTTTTCCTCAGATTCCTGAACTACAAAATAGGGACAACAGCAGTGCCTATTTTCCAGGGTTGTTGTGAGGACCAAATGAGATATTTGTGAAGTGATTGGCACAATTCCTGGCATCCAATAGGTATTTTATAAATGCTAGCTATCCTCTTTGGCCTCATCCTCATCATTGTTGTTATAAATTAACTATATGAAGACAGCAATAAAACACTTTATACAAATAAAGGCAGATCTGCATAATTGGAGAAATATTAATTTCTCATGAGTAGGCCATGCCAACATAGTAAAAATGATAATGCTAGGATATATTCTCTGCAACAGATAGTATGTCTTGTCTGTAAAGATAAGCCTATCTGCATTTGGACCAACTCACTTCCAGAGGATTGACCACTGTCTTCTAAGGCATAGAGGTGTGGCATTTTGCATTATTGGCGACATTATCTATGTAGATGAAAAATCTGATGTTAAGGTATTGAATAACTAATCTCTAACAAGCACAAAATCAGTGCTTTATACATGTTTATTGAATTGGATGTAAACATCAAGGTTTTACTCATCAATTATTTATTATGCATTTACAAGTAGAGAATACTCAACCATTTAAACACAACATGATGGAAATATACCTCATTATCTTACACCTCTTTCAAACTTCTCTATTTCTGTCAAGAATACCATTGTTCATCATACTATAATCTAGTCAGTCTGGGCTACCTGACTTTCCTGATATGTGACATTCTGTCTCTTACCTTCATGAAATGGGGTTCCTACTTTTCTCTCCCTCTTAGACTATAGCTATAACTTTCTTCAAAGCTCAAGGCCAATCACTTACCTTTCCACATGAGATCTTTAATCATTTGACTGTTATAGAAACATCATAGCTAAAATCCAGAAGCTTTCAAGTTAAAGAAAAAAATATTATAAATATCCAGAAAGAAAGAATTCAAATACACAGTCAGAATCACACATGATTTAGCAATCTCAACCATAAAGGGAGCAGGGAACTTGAATCACAGTATTCTAGAAAGCAAAGAATATGGGCGTATATTCAAGAATAACTTTCCCAGCTAAACAGTATAATGATATAAGGGAAATAATTGATCTTTAATGAAATAGAACACCTATAAATATTCCTGATAAAAAGACCAGAGCTATTTAGGAACTTTGAAAATTCAAATTCAGAAGTTAAGAGAAATAGAAAAAAAGTAAACACAAATGAAAAACGATAAAGGACTAAACAAAGATAAACTGCTTACAATATGAGAAGATCGTTCATTTGGGGTCATAGGAGTGCGATTAGACCGAATCAGGGAGTGTTTTTGTTATGTTTTGGTGATGTTAAGAAACGAATTAAATGAGAGGATAAAAACAATACAACCAGTGGAGGAGTTGGAGGTGGGGGAGAGAGAAGAAAGGAAAAGAAGATTAGGGGAAATTATCTCACATAAACAAGGTAGGCAAGTAGACATCTATACAAACGAAAAGAAGGAGATTGGATGAATAGCTGACATTTCAACCTCACTCTCTTCTGAACTGATCAAAAAAAAAAAGAGAGAAGAAAATGCATATATACAGACACAAACAGGTAAATAAATAAATTTTATTTTACTCAGGAGGGAAGTAGGGAAAAGGGAGAAGGGGCAAGGGAAATAGAGGGGGGGTAGACAAAGGGAAGGATTAGTCTTAAGCACAACAAACTCTGAGGATATACAAAAATATTTATAGCTCTTTTTGAGGTGAAAAAGAATGACAGTCTAAGGGGGTACCCATCAATTTAGGAATGGTTGAACAAGTAATGGTAGATAAATGTGATGGAATACTATTGTGCTTGAACTGGTGCAGGGTGAAGTAAATAGAGTCAGGTGAATATAAGAATGACAGCAATTTGGTAAAGACAAACAACTATGAAAGAATTAGGAACTTTGGTGAGCATAATGATTTTATCATAATTCTGGAAGACTAATGATGAAACATGCCACCACCTCATTTTAGAAATGTGGAGATTTTTTTGGACATAGACAATGTAGAAATTTGTTTTGCTTGACATGTTTTTGACATGTTGCTTTGCATGTTGGCAACAGGGGTTTTGTTTTTCTTTTGTATTCAATTTTGTGTGGGTGGAGTATTGGTTGGGAGGGCAATAAGGTAGATTTTTGCTGATTAAAAAAATTTTAAAGTTAAAAAAGTTAATCTTGTACTCAAGTTTTAGAGAAGCTAAAATTATGGTGGTTTATATTCAGATTGATATTGAATGTGCATGTATTAGTGTGTGATAATTTTACTAAATAAATGTTGAAATCTTCTAATAAATGATGTTCTTATTGGTTTTATTTTAGATTCTTTCAGAAATGCAGCCTTTCATTTAAGGATATACCTATTGAAGTTTACCAGAAATGAGTCCAAGGTTGCAGATATGTAAATTAAAAGGCGAAAAAAAAGTTTAACACTTTATTTTGTAACAGCAGGAATTAGTAATTAGCAAAAAAAAGTAAAATATATTCATAGGAGGAAAACTTAAAGTGAAATAAGGCCATATTGTTTCCAAAATGGGAGGAGGACTTACTAATTAAAAATCTTGCACAGATTGGAAATGACTAATCAACATTAGGGAAATAAAAAGGGAAAATCTGTACTGGTATTGCTCATGTCTAAAAATGGTTCCATGTCCAATTTTAACAATGTTTTCTAGCATGTCACCAGCAATTGTGTTTTAACTACTGGATTGAAAAGAAGAAGTATTTTGTCATATACTGTGTAAAAAATATTTTGTAACTTAAGATCAGTTTAAATATGTGTGTCATTGTGGAAATATCCATCTTATTGCAGATAAATAATGGTGGTTACACAGTATTTGATTCAAAATAATAAGTACTTATCAATTACATCTTCAATGTGAAGATTTAGAATTCAATAATAGCACAGAATGTCAAAGCTGAAAGTGACCTCAAAGGTCACTCTAGTCCAGACTGCCCTGTAATAGAAATACACCCAATGCCTCTTCTACGTGGTCATCATCCAGCATTTTTGGAAGGAATTCCAGAGAAGTGTAACCCATTGATTTAAAAAAAAAAAAAAAAGCAACCAGTCTTATGCACTTTTCTCTGTATTTCTGAGTTTTTCTGTACACTGAAACAAAATGTGCCTTTCTGAAACTTTGACCCCTTAATCCTGTTTTGCCCTCCTAGGACCAATTAGAACAATTCTGTTCTCTCTTCCTTATGATAGTTTTAAAAATATTTGGAAATAAGTGACTCTGTATTCTCTTTTATAGGCTAGACATCACTCATTTCTTCAATTTATTTTTATATTCCAAGGGTGCTAGCCCCTCAGCTTCCTACTCCCCATCCTCTGGCCACATTGCAATATGTCAGTGATATATTGTGACTCCCAAATGGAACGTGATATTCCACTTTCCATACTACCTTATTAGGGTAGAATATATAACATAAGTTAATTTTCTTTACAATTTAATTAATCAAGTTAGTCTGTACACACTAAAAATGCAAAGCTGGGTAGTGATATTCTAAAAACTATAATAGTTTTTTAAAAATAAATTCATTATTTATTTTTAGCATTCATTTAAAATTTTTTTTGAGTTCCAAATTCTCTCCTTTCCTATAGTGTTTTCCCAACCCATTGAGAAAGCAAGCAATATATCAGTTGTACATGTGAAATCATTCAAAACCTATTTCCATATTAGCCATGTTGCCAAAAATATGCAAGAAAAACAAATTGAAAAATATATACTTCAATCTTCACTTAGACTTTATTCTCTCTCTAGAGGTAGATAGCATTATCCATTGTGAGTCCTTTGGAATTGTCTTAGAACATTGTCTTGATTAGAGTAGCTAAGTCTTTCACAGTTGATCATCTTGGCTACATTAATGTGTAATGTACTGGTTATCGGTTCATATAAGTATACCCAGATTTTCTAAAACCGTCTTACTTGTCATTTCTTATGGCACAATAGTATTCTGTGACAATCATAATACCACAACTTGCTCATCCGTTCCCCAATTGATGAACATCCCCATAATTTCCAATTACTTGCCACTACAAAAAGAGCTGCTATAAATATTTTTGTACATACAAATCCTTTTCCTTTTTGTTGATGCTTTTTTGGGTACATACCTAGTAGTGGTATTTATGGGTCAAAGGGTGTAGTTCCAAATTGTTCCTTTCTTCCAAACTGCTCTCCAGTTTTCCCAGCAATTTTTATGAAATGTTGAGTTCTTACCCCAAAAGTTTAGATCTTTGAATTTATCAAACACTAGAATACTATGGTCATTTACTACTATGTATTGTGTACCTAATCTATTTCATTCATCCACCACTCTATTTCTTAACCAGTTAACAGTTGTTTTGATGATTACTGCTTTGTAATATAATTTGAAATCTGGTATTGCTAGGTTGCTTTTCTAGTTTTTTTTTCATTGATTTCCTTGATAATCTCAACCTTTTGTTCTTCCAAGTGAATTTTGTCACTATTTTTTCTTACTCTATAAAATAATTCTTTATTTTAGTTTGATTGGTATGGCACTGAATGGGTAGATTAAGTTAGGTAAAATTGTCATTTTTATTGTATTGGCTCAGTCTTTCCATGAGCAATTAGGATTTCACCAGTTGTTGATATAATCATTATTTTGGTTGTTTTTGTTATTAATATGATCAATTATACTGATAGTTTTCCTAATATTAAACCAGCCCTGCATTCCTGGCATAAATCCCCCCACCCCTGGTCATGGTGTATGATCTTTGTGATATATTGCTGTAGTTTCCTTGCTAGTATTGCATTTAAAATTTTTACATTAATATTCATTAGGGAAATTGGTCTATCGTTTTCTTTCTCTGGTTTTGTTCTTCTTGGTTTAGGTATCAAAACCATATTTGTGTCATAAAAGGCATTTCATAAGACTTCTTTATGTATTTTTCTAAATTGTTTATATGATATTAGAATTAATTTTTCTTTATATGTTTGGTGGAATTCAGTTTCGTTGAATTCTTCTGGTCCTGGGGATTTTTTTTTTAGTGAGTTCATTATGGCTTTTTCTATTTTTTTTTCTAAGATAAGCTTACTTAAGTATTCTATTTACTCTTCTATAGTTTGGGCAATTTATATTTTTTTAATTATTCACCCATTTCACTTAAATTCTTAGATTTATTGGCATGTAATTGGGCACAATAGCTCCTAATAATTGCTTTAATTTCATCTTCACTGGTGGTTTAGTCACCTTTTTCATTTTTGATACTGTTAATTTGGTTTTCATCTTTCACTTTTAAATCAAATTAACTAATAGTTTATATTTTATTGATTTTTTTCTTTCATAAAACCACTTCCTAGTTTTATCAGTTCAGTTTTTGCTTACTTTCAATTTTATTAATCTCTCCTTTGATTTTCAGGAGTTCCAATTTGGTGTTTAATTGGAAATTTTTAATTTGTTCTTTTTTTTTTCGTAATTACAGGTTCAATTCATTGATCTGTTCTTTCCCTTTTTTATTGATGTAAGCATTTAAAGATATAAATTCTCCCCTAAGTACTGCTTTGACTGCATCCCACAAATTTTGTTTTGTTGTCTCATTTTTGGCGTTATCTTTAATGAAATATTGAATGTTTCTATGATTTATTCTTTGACCCACTCATTCTTTAGAATTTAATTATTATTGTTTTCAATAAATTTTTAATCAATGCTTCCAAGGACTTTTACCCAATATAACTTTTTATTGCATTATGATCTGAAAAGGGTGATTTTAATATTTTTGCTTTTCTGCATTTGTTTTGAGGTTTTATGCCCTAATACATGATCAGTTTTTATGAAGGTACCTTGTATAACTGATAAAAACGTATACTCCTTTCTATTCCTATTCAGTTTTCTTCAGTGGTCTAGCATATCTAACTTTTCAAAAATTCTAATTGCTTCCTCAGCTTCTTTCTTATTTATTTTATGATTAGATATGTCTAGTTCTGAGAAGGTAAAGTGGAGGTCTCCTACTAGTAACTACAATAATTTTAAGTATTAACTTACCATATGTACCTAGCTGAACATTATGGGAAGAATTTCTGACTATCCCCCTCCCCCGGCCCCAATTTTTCCTTTTGTCTCTGTCATAAGATTCCCCTAGGGGAATGTAGTCTGATGTTATAGCAAGAGACTGAACTGGAAGTCAAAGTACATGAACAGAGGTCCAATTTGCTACAAATTTAGGGTGTTGTCTTACACAAGTCACATTTCCTCCATTTCTTTATCAGCAGAAATAAAAGTATTGGACCAGATTGTCAGTAAGATTTCTTCTAGTCATAATACTGTGCATCTACAACGTGACAGTGTTTTACATGAGAAGCAGAGCAGTGTAGATACAATACCATGAGACTTGGAGTTGAACCTTCCGAGTTCAAGCCCTGGTTCTATCACTGACTCATTTCATTACCCATTAGCAAGCCATTTCATCGTTCTGGGACTCTTTTTAATCATAAAAAATGAGGAGGTTGTAAGAGATGATCTCTAAGAAGACTTCCATCTTAAATAGTATTAGGATTTTATGATAAGTAGGCATAACTTCTGTCAAAATATGACCCAGAAGAATAGGTATAATCATTCTATTGTAGTTATAGAACCATAAGAGTAAAATGTCATTTATATAAATATATATGCATATCTATGTAAAATCAAAAAATCAGATTAAATTTAAGAAATGGGAAAAAAGAAGCATCACAGGATCTTAGATATAAAGCTAAAGGGCCCTTAGTGGCAGAAATATCCAGTTTTTCATTTGAAATATAAAAAAAAAAACTTGAACAGTAAGTAAAATACTTTGCTATTGAAATTGTAAGATATTATAATTAATTTCAACTCATGGGTAATGTTCCAAAAAGGTTTGTTCATCAAGAAGGGCATATTTATCATTAAGAATAAGTTAATGTAATATTTAGTCAAATTAATGAATTTATGTAGGTTGCACTCAGTAGCTGAACGTCTTTTTTTTTTTATAGAATTTCTTATACACACACACATTACTCAGTAGTGATTATAAGTTAATGACACAGACTTTGAAAAACATACCAGAATTTATTTGTACATCCAAAATGAATGCTGTATTTGAAAGAGCTTAAGAATTGAATTCTGATCATAGATTTAGGACTGAAAAGGACCTTAGATGTCATCTAGTCCAAATTTCTGATATGACATAGGAGAGTGAGAAAAGTAACATGAGTTCCTTAAAGTCACACAGGTGTGGTAGGTAATAGAACTGGAATTTAAATCAAGGCACCCTGGGTTCTATCCACCATACCATATTGCCTGCCTATTCAACTTGAGATGCTCTTGCATTGATGCTTCTGTCTCTTAGAACAAGATTTGATGATGATTGGAGTTAATCTTTATGAGTTGCCTTCAGAGCTTCTGTCACCTTCCTTTGAATAATCTCAGTGGTTACAGTTATTTAACATTTGAGAGTCTATTTTATACTGATCCAAAAGTCATTTGGATCTATGATTAGTAAAAATAGATAGTAATGGGATTGGTTTTCTTAGGTACTTATACACCACCTGACTTTAAAGGTAATTGTCAAAAGTTTCCAACAGGGTTTGAACAGTGTACCCATTACTGAGATTACTGCATATCTTTTTATTATGACAGTTTTGAAGAAGACCATTCTTGTGAAATTCTGGTGTAGAATGTAAGCTTCTTGAGGGCAGGAACAGTTTTATGTTTGTCTTTGTCTCTCTGCCGCCTAATACGGTTCCTCAACCATATTACTGTATTTAATAATAATGTAATAATTGTTGAAATTAATTGTTGAATAATTTGGATAATTGGATAATAATTGGATAATTTTTTTATTCATTCTTGGTCACCATTTGGGTATACAGTATTTTAGATAACTTGATGAAGATTTTCCTGTCTTCTATCGCCATGCACATCTTAGTTTTCCTTTTACAACCTGGATGTCATTGTTAAACCTGAAAAACAAACTAAACAAGAATTGAAAATGGAGATGAATTTGTTCTCTAGATTATCCCAGAACTTGGGTGGTAATCTCCACTTTGCATCTGATAAATGCTTGTTCTCTCCCCTCTGGGACTGATGTGTTACACTTGACTGGCAATGCTAGATCTTTTTCCCCTTTGGAAACTTACTTGATTACCAGCACATCTCTAAGGACATAATCATGATATAATAAAAATAATCATGTAAATTGTAATCTATCTCCTATTTCCCTGGAAAAATCTTAATGAAGAATTTTTATATTGATTAGGATTGCTCTGACTTGGGAGATGTAACAAGCAATCTCAGGGAAATGTATTCTTTTTTTTAATGTGTGCCTTGTTGAAGTCCAGTGGTTAAGTTTAGGGTAGGTATTCAAAAGAAAATAGTTTTCTAGCATCACCCAGGGTAAATGTTTCCTGTAGTTTAACTAAGCATTTTGCGGTATTAAAAATGGAGAGGGGAAAGGAATTCAACAGGGATTTTAATATTTCAGTTCAAGAAATGACTGTACAAACTAAAAAGGAAATTCTTAGGTGTTAATGCTACTGTAGGATTTAAAGGGCCATGGAATGCCCAGACACATCTACAGAATTTTCTTACCTTTTAATAGGATCAGAAATAAGAATGGGCCTCCCACAGCCCTTTGCACTACTTGTTGCATATTTTTTAGCATTGACACTTTATACACCTTTTTTCAGGAGGAAATGATGTAGGAAAAAGTTTTCTTCCTCCCTCTTCTCTCCATCTAAGGCACTTGGATGAGCTCAAGTCACTGAAAGCATGGGCAGACTGTGGTCTGTGCTGACAGTTCACCTGCAAGGAAAATTAGTAGCATTATTGCTGTCCCCTTTCTTCCCTTTTGATGGAGAAGGTTGGCAGTGAGAATTGTTAAAGGATACAATCATATTTGTTGCTATGCTTTCATTTATGCAGAAGAAAATATGGCATTACATAATAAATCCATGCCTTTATGTGCTTTTAAAAGGATGTGTTACATTTACTATTCTGTATTATTTATCTTTATTTTTTATGGGGAATAATAAAGCCCTACATTTTTGAGGTAGAAGAAACACCAAGAATATTTCAGATGTTCTAATAGGAAGCATTTTATATTGTAGCATATGTAGGTGCCAAAGGACTTTTGAATCAGACCCTCCAACGTTAGTGATTACCTAAGAAGAGGATTTGTTAAGAGTTCTTTGTAAAGAATGATTTGTTAATCTTTCACATGTAGGAATTGAGTTGTAAGGAACCTCAGAGGTCATCTAGTATACCCTTCCATACTACCTCATTTTATATTGGAGAAAATAAGGTCCTAGATGGTGACTTGCCCAAGGTTACCCAGGAAGCAAGTATAATTTAATTCACTATCCAACTGTGATCCACCATGGCAGGCACTGTGGTGGTATACAAAGAATTGTGACCATGGGGTGCACTAAAGGTCTTGGAGTTAAGGGATCTCAGTTCAAGTCCCTGCTTTCTCATTTACTGCCTTTATGACCGTGGCCAAGTCACGCTCTGGGCCTTTGTTTCCTTATCTATAAAATGGCTTATTTGGAATGGTTAACTTCTAAGGTCTCTTTCAATTCCAGAACTCTGATCCTTTTTCTTAACACATTGCCTGGTACATAGTAACTGCTTATAAGCATAATGCTTATTGAATTGTTGACTTTGTAGTTTGGGCAATAAAAAATAGAGAAGGACTTATTATCTGAATTGTCTTTCCATTTTAACAAAGTTCATACTATGTCAATAGGATTTTCTTGCTTATTTGTTTTGTGTTTTCCTTTATTTAAAAAAAAATTAGGGAGAAGTTAGATGGTTCTGGAATAGGGAGTTATTTTCATGTTCTTGAATATTTTTCTCATTTGTATGCAACATTTTTGAACATTGAGATAAAATGGCCCACACAGAAAGCTGTTCACAAATAGTGGGAGTATGGGTTCTGATCCCCAGCTTTTCTACTGACTGCTTCAACCAGTTACTTAAGTGTCAATTTCCTCATCTGTAAAACTGAATGCATTGGACTTGATGACTTCTTCAGATTTTTTCTGGATTTAAATTCTGGCATCCTACAGAGACAGGAGAAAAAATGAATATTCTCGTAAAACAAATAATTTGAGCTCAATTTAACAGTTGTCTAAAACTGAGCCAGAATTCAATTGTATCCTGGTTATATAACCTCATCAGTACTTATTACTTTTATGGGGGAAAAATCATTATACATATTTAGAAATTGACAAACTGCTTGAAAGAGAAACCAAGGAAGACTTAAAATTCACATTTAAATAATTTGTTTTTGCTCTTTTGTATGTTCACTAGAATATTCTCGACATGACATTTGGTTCAGGAGGCCACTCAAGAGCCATTCTACAGAAAGAAGTGGATGTTACCTTATATGTTCTAGACAGAGATCCGACAGCTTATGCCATAGCCCAACAGCTTTCAGAATTGTATCCGTAAGTTTGTGCTCTTTCTTTTAGGTAGTTTAAGTGTTTAAATTCTTCTGATATGCTCTGGTTTGGGCTCTGTTATCCTGAATAATACTGACAACTTTGCTCTCGCTCCTATTATGTACTCTCCTTGTCTTCCCCACCATAATTAATGCAATTACCTGCAATATTGATACCACTTATATACTGTTTTCTGTGCTGTATTTTTCCTCTTACTGACATCATAGATACACAAATACAATAACTGGTTCTGGCCACAAAATCAAAGAAATACACAAACGCACACATATACGCATATATTTAGTAAATGAATAGAAATTTGGCAAATGAATTTGTCTCTTAAAAAAAAAGTAAGAACATTAATGTTTTCAGATTCCAGGAATGTACTAGAATTCCCATACTATTTACCGGGGAGAAACAAGCACGAGAAAATACATATAAATTCACAAGACCGCGTTTCTGCTATATATGCTTCAGAGTAATATCGCTGCATATCATTATTTTTTTTCCTGACATTAAGACTGACTTTCCTAAATAACCTAAATCAGTGCCATCTTAATAGTACATGTTGGAGTTGTGGAAAATGTTGTCCTTGATAAAAATGAGTTGATAACATTTTTCTTTGGAAAAATGTTGATGGGGAGTAGATTAAATCAAAATTAAAAGTTATTTAAAAGGCATCGGCACAGAATAAAAAAGACATATGGAGGAAATCATGCTTGTCTCCAGATATTTGATGGGCCGGCTATTATACGTAAAAGATGGTAACTTTTTTCTGTAGAGTAGAACTAGAATATATAGGTAGAAATTACATAGACACTCAATAGAAGGAAAGACTTTATTAAAGATGGAGCTGCTGAACAATGGAATGGACTACTTTGTGAAATAGTGTTTTAGTTCCTATGATGGGAAATGCCAGACTGGATTACTATATGTTGGGTATATTCTAGAACTAGATTGGTTTGGAAATTGTAATAAATGATGAACTCCAAATTTCCTTCTAGATTTCAATTATATGAACAAAGTAGACATGTAATAAACGGTTGTTGAATCAGTGAATCATTTTTTGTATCAGGAATCACATTGATGCAAATTCTAGACTCATGCAACTTGAGATGTCTGAAGTTTATATCTATACTTTTACCTAGGAATTTGAAGTTGTGCTTGCAGTTATTGTTTATAAATAAATTTAAACAATTCAGTCTTTCTGAGATTCTTCTTATCAACCTAGAATGCTAACTATTCCATTTTCAAAAATATTTTGTGATTTTTTTAAAGGTTTATAAAAAAAATTAAAATATTTCTCTCCTTGCAATGTTCCAAATTCTCTCACTTCATAGTTCTTTTTCCCAGCCATACTCAGAGTTATTTGTGGAAACAATGAAATGTATCCTATCTCTTATTTCTTTGATTACTATTTCCCAGTTCTTTTGATCCATTTTATCTTTTGGTCTTACCATTTTTGGGCTTGAACCTCACGGAACCTGGACTTCATTAGAGCTGGAAGGAACCTTAGAAACTCAAACAACGTAGTCTACAATCTTCTCTCACTCCCATTCCCCCTCCTTATTTTGCAAGTGAGGAAACTTAGGCCCAAGAGTTTTAAGTGCCTTGTATAAAGTTGCCCACCTTATTAGTGGAAAGTCTTCTGTCTTCTGGGCTAGTATAATTTCCTTTATATCGTGACATCTTCTTGACCAATAAAACTGTATTGAGCCATTTCTTTTCTACTGGATTAGATGATATTTTCTCATCCTACAATTGATTCAGTATTTCCATTTTCAGTTTGGGTTCACTGTTGGAGAACTCAACTTCTTCCCACTTTTAATCAACAATCATTGTATATCACTGTTACCAAAAGACTGATGTCGTGGTGACTAAATCTCTGGTGGTCATTCTTTCCTTGCTTATATAGGCCTGTCATTATAACAACAAGTGCACAGTTTGTCCATAATCAGAGTCCTTCTAGCTTGACATGATCTGCCAGAGACTTGAATTGGCCCTGCCTTTTAAGTACCCCCGTCTCTTCCAATGTCTCCTCCCATCCAGGGATTGAGATTTTAGTAGAATTTCTTGTAATTACTTTATCAAAGAAGTAAGTGATGTGAAATCCTTTGAGAAAATGTCATGACATAATCTTCTGAAGTTTTTTTTAACAGTACTTATAATTTCCTCTAAAAGGTAATGTTTTGAACTTTCACAAAGAATCATAAACCAACCATGTTAACAAAAGGTAAGTAATTAATAGGCAAGGCTGAAGTTTAAACTCATGCTTGACATTATAGGCAAGAACATATCAAATAATATATGTTGTCAGAAACCCACATAGTCATTTTCCTTTGGGGACAAGAGGAAACAAAATATAGATTAGAACCATAGGGAGTTAGGTTGATTTTTAATAATGAGAGAGAAAATATCAAATTGCTTGCCTTCTCAATGAGGGTGGGAAGAAGGAAGGAGAAAGAGGGAAGGAAAGAATTTGGAACTCAAAATCTGAAAAAAAATGTTTAAATTGTTTTTATATGTAATTGGGGAAAAATAAAATATTAAATTTTAAAAAAGAAAAGAGAAAGAATTGAATTAAAATTTTGCGTAAGTAAAATTGTGTTTATAGAACTTAGAGACTTGTACAGCTCTACACACACACACTTACACACTAATCATTCATAATGGCACATGTACAAGGGGCATATATGCATGTATAAACTATCAGTGTGTGACATGAATTTGCTTCTAATTTTCTTGTGTCTTTTTGGGCTGTTATCTGTAGTGTAGTATATTCCTTAATTGTTTGTTTGTTTGTTTGTTTTTTACTTAATTTATCACATCTACCCTTAAAGCTGTTGTATGTTGTTTTTGCCTTATCTGTTATATACCCCACTTCATTGATCCAGGTACATTTAAATTAAATGTACAATTAAAATATACACATAATGAGGAAGAAAAAAATAGGAATGATGAGGATTATAAAAATTGTAGATTTCCTGAGAGTCTAAAGGCCACAGTTTAGAAAAGTGTGCTATTTATATATGTGACATAAGGATTTCTTTTAAATTTCCATCAGAAAATGATCTTTGCTCCCATCCTATTCTTTATGCTTCATCCTAAAGTGGAAGTATTCCCAAAGCAGGTCCTCTTAGGCTGGAAGAGCTTCAACAATGGGCCTGATGAGTCTCTTTGTGTCTTTGGTGTGATGTTGTTTTTGTTGTGGTGGTGGTTTAGTTATGTCTGACGCTTCATGACACCTTTTGGGATTTTCTTGGAAAAGATACTGGATTGGTTTGCCTTTTCCTTCCCTAGCTCATTTTAAAGATGAGAAAACTGAGGCAAACAGGATTAAGTGACTTCCTCAGGGTCACACAACTAGTAAGTGTCTAAGGCTGGATTTGAACTCAGGTCTTCTTGACTCTAGACCCAGCAGTCTATACACTGCGCTACCCAGCTCAATGTGAGGAAAAACTTCATAATTTATGGTTTCTTTATCAGGTTCTGTCACCTAGGTTCTTCATCAGGCAAGATGATGCATTTTTTGTTCCCCCTAAGCCCCCATCTGCCCTCAGAAACTATCTTACTCTGTTCTAGAGGAACTGTATGATCTACTTTAGGGAGGCCGGGGAAGGGTCCGTATTGACTCATTACAGATCCTTGTGGTAGTGAAGTAAGTGTTTTATTGCAGAACATCCAATTTAATCTCCATTTTAACAGCACTGGATGGAGGTAAGTGCTTTCTGGTTATACTTAATTTGAGTATTTCCTGTTTCAACAACTCTGCTTTGGAGAGAGATATGAACCAACTTTTACCACCCAAAGTTAAAAGTTATGTCATAAATCTTTGTATATTCACACCATTAATGTATTTTGCCCTCCCCCTTACCACTTGCCCCATTATTCAAGGAAATACATGAGTTTTTTCATCTGTCTACCTTATTTCTCTCTTGACAAGCTGTTTTAAATTGTGTCTAAAGCTTTGCTAGGAGTAGTCAAAGGGATATGAATAACCGTATTTCCTGTAAGTGGAGTTGTAATTCTCAGCAAAGTGATAGAAATGCTTAGCTGCTCTGACAGAAACTTCAGGAATTTTACTTGTTGGGAAAATACACTTCCCTTTTCAACAGCTAGCTTCCAAATTTGCCTTTAACATAGTTGGGGGATGGGGAAGGAAAGCAATTTATCCTAGTAATTTTCCAATACCCTCTCACCACCTTTTATTGTTAAATTATCTGCTAAAAATGTGTGTGTGTATGTGTTTGTAGGGTAGTACTGAGAAAATATATTATAGCAAACATTTCTTCTTACTCAAAATTCAGATTTCCTGGTAAATATTCACACAATTTTCCCATGAGATGCACAGCTGCTATAAATTTCATTAGCTATAGACAGTCATTTCTGCTATGTGACATTAAAGTGGATGAATTTCTGTAAGTGTATCCAAATTAAAAAAAAAAGACCAATTGCAAACAACTAACCTGGGTCATTTTAACTACTGATAATGATCTTTTACCTTTTTCGTATCATTAAAATAAAAAAAGTGATATAGTTTTTCCCATTCGAATGTTATTAAATGCCACCTGGACCAAATGGCCTCAGACGTTATTTAATTTCAGAATTGCTGATGTAGTGAGCGTTTTGTTCCTTTGTTAGGGAAGAATTTTCTTCTCACCATCCTGTTCAAAGGTATTAAATTTGGAAAGCGATAGTATTAATATGCTAAATTTGGAAAGCAATAGTTTTAAGATATCTATTTTGTTGAGATTTCTTTTGTATAACTCTTTGACATGTTTTAATTCTTTTTTGATTCATAAGGTAAATTGGAGCTCATACCTGTGCAATTTAAGAGGATTTTCAAAATTGGCTTGTAAGAGTCCCTCTTTTCCCAGGTATTGGTACTCTGCCTAGCCATTCTAAAGTAGGAAATAAATTGACCCAAATCCCTGCCGTATAAGGTCTAGAATACAGACTAAACTCTTTGAGAAGATAAACAATAATGTCAGTGAAAAGTAATTCCTGTTCTACTCTTTTGGTTACAGTCTCCAAGTTCTCCAGAGTCTTAGAAATGGCCAAAGGCAATATTTTCCTACCTTAGACTTTGGCCATTAGCTCTAGGATGAATGCAGCATAATCAACAACAAGACTTTATTAAAAACATATCATGTATGCCCAGGTCTGTGCTAGATATTCTAAGAGAGAAAAAAGGCAGGAACATGGTAATATAAAAGAAATATAAGACTTGTTTCTTGGTCTTAAAGAATTTACAATCTAAATAGTCAGACAAGTCTACAATACAAAATTAATGTATTCAATTGTGTGGTACTGACAAAAACGGCAATAGAACTTCACAGATGGGAAGATTGGTGTGGGTTGGAGTTAGCAAAGCATAAAAATCTCTATCTGGCCACATGCTCTGCTTTTCTGGGATTTTCAGATAAACTTAGTAATGCCCTAATGTCCACATTTCTGATGAGCCTTTTCCTAGCCAGGAATTCTTAATTTGAGATAGGAAGTGATATGGGCTTTCCTGTTCTTGAAGATATAGACAAGGAAGTAGAATCACAAAGAGACAGTTTGCCAGACTAAGTCATGCCAGACTAAGTACGTTTTTTTCTTTTTGGAAGGGTTACTAGATTAGTAAAACAGGAAAATGGCATAAATGTAATATGTCTAGATTTTAACAAAGCATTTAGCAGAGTCTCACTTGTTATTCTTGTGAAAATGATGGCCTTGTGTATGCTAGATAATAGGTTAGTTAAAGGGATTTAGAACTTGTTGATAGACATACCCAAGAATCATCATTAATGGCCATTGCTAACTAGGATAGAGGTATCTGGGAGAAACCATTAGAGATCTGTGCTTTTCAACATTTTTATCAACAATTGGGTTAAAGGTATAGATGACTGTAAGCTTAGCATAAGTTCAACTTAGAAGCTAAAAAAAGGCTGCTATGAATTATTCCACATTAAGTGAAAGTGTTCAGAATAAAATAGGTCTTCTTGCCATTTGCCCTGGTCAGAAAATATCTGGAGTATTGTGTTTAGTTAGGGGGTTTTAGAAGGATATTGATAAATTGGGAGTCATCAGAGTAAGGTGATTAAGATAGTGAAAGACCTCAAACTCATGGTGTAGGAGGATTAGTGAAAGGCACTGGGACTGTTTAGCCTGAAGATGACTTGGAGTTGAGGAATGCTAATCTTCTTTAAATATTTGCAAGGGATAACATGTGGGAAAAAGGGTTAGACTTGTGCTTGTTCCCAAAGATCAGAATCAGGAATGGTGAATGAAGGTAGGGAACTGATTCAAATTTATAAGATTGAGACCCATTCCCTAATTGATAAGTGGTCAGAGGATATTAATAGGCAGTTTTCAGCAGAAGAAATTCAAGCTATTGATAGCCACATTAAAAAAAAAAGAATGGTCTAAATGACTAATAGAAAAATGCATGTTAAAACAATTCTGGCATTCCACTTCACATTCATCACATTGGCAGAGTTGACAAAAAAAGAATGACAAATGCTAGAGGGGCTTTGGGCAAACAGGTACATTAATACACTGATGGTGGAGCTGTGAATAGTCCTATTCTGGAAAACATTTTGGAATTGTGCCCCCCCAAAAGCTGTTAAACTTTGGATGCCTTTGGACTCAGCAGTGCCATTGCTAGATATATACCCCAAAGAGATGAAGGAAGGAGGAAAGGGACCCAGATGTACAAAGATATTTATGTCAGTTCTTTTGTGGTAGTAAAAAATTGGAGACTGAAAGAGATGTCCATCGATTAGAGAATAGCTGAACAAGTAATGTGTTTGAATGTGAAGGGATACTGTTGTGCTATAGGAAATGAGAGGGACAATTTCAGAGAAACCTAGAAGGAGTTGTGAGACCTAATGCAGAATGAAGTGATCTTCTAGAACTCGGGAGAACAATTTATACAATAACAAAACTATAGTAAATTTGAACATTTTAAAGACTTGAGAACTCTGATCAACACAAGTGACCAGCCACAATTCCAGAGGACACATGGTGAAACATGCTGCCTACCCCCTCCTTGATAAGTGATGTGCTTAGAGAACAGATTGAAAAATTGTTGGTTTTTGTTTTTTTTTTGGAAATAGAATTTATGTTGCTTGCTTATACATGTTTATAACAACTCCCCCCCTTTTTTTCTTGCTTTCTTAGTGGTTTGGGGAAGGGAGAAAGTGAGAGGGGGAAGGTGAGAGGGAGAGAATGTACATCATTTGAAAATAAAATAAAGTTTAATATGAAAAAACAATGAATGAAGGTTATAGAGCAAATTCCCTTCAGTTTAAGGAAAAAAAAACCTTATTAACAATTAGAGTTAAAATAATGGGCTGCCTTGAGAAGTTAGAACTTATTGTTGTAGACGTTGCAGAAAGGATTAATTTTCAGTCATATATAGTTTGGGATATATTGCCTCTGAGGACCCATCAAACTCTAAAATACCATGATTCTGTAGTGTCACAGAAGAAAAAAATCTTCATTCATATTTTTGTAAGAAAAAGATATTGGAATGTGTTCAATTACAAAATCCAAATCATGTTTATAAATATGGATTATAATATTTTCTGTATGGTACTGGTATAGTATAGTCATATAGTATCTTTATTCACCATTTAATCATTTTATTATGTTCTTAATATTGAGTTATTTAACCCTTAAGTACTATATTCTATTGCCCTAAGGCACAGGAAGAAAGATATATGGCTAATTTATAATGCATTCTGTTTTCAACATTAAAATTCATTTCTTCTCATGCTTATGAATGTAAATTTTTAAAAACTAAATAACAAAACTGCACTTTTGAAAACAGATCTTATTCCTTGATTAAAGATAGAATTTTACATTATCATTTAATATATACCAGAAATAAAATATAGTCATATAGTCAGAATAAAGTTCCCCCTTTAATTCCTTACTTGATAATTCTTTTCTTTTTATTTAAAACTCAGACTAGTTTTAATCCCCACCCCATTACTACCCCCTATGTTGTGTATACTGGTGCATTAATAAGGCAAAAAATAGGTCAATTCCTATTTAGATATTCAGTGTGTAGGTGGAAATCCTTTGACGGGTTTTCTGGGGAAACCTCTAACACGGGAATTGCTGCTGAGATTCCAAGAGAATAAAATAAATTCTGTCAGTAGCAATATGTATTACAAATAAACACTTTCACACCCACTAAAACAAAACAAAACAAAACAAAACAGGTAGAATGAAAAGGTTTCTAAAATCTAGCAATTAAACAATATCATTGCAAACTTTTAATGCTGTGAATTCACTCTGAGCTTTCACATTCCACTCAGTATGCTCATTTCACAACATTTGCTCATATGGAGATGATATAGAATAAGGTAAAGATAATAATATGGTACTCCATCCTTAATTATTTTATAATTCTATAATATCTATTGTCATTACATAATAATTTAATAGCAATACTATTGAGTATAAACTCCTTTGCAAAATAGAATAAAAGAAGATTATAAAAAAGTATCACCTCAGAGAAGAGTGAGTTTTAGGGGGAGGTAGTTGAACCTACAGAGAGCTTAGTGTGAAATTGAATTAAGTCAGATCATTCTAATATCATTTATTAATGAAATGGGGAGGACAGCAAATAAACGTGACATGGAAAATATTTGATCTGCTAATGTTTCAATAGCTATATATTTTCTTAAATGCTATTAAAACCACCAGGTTTAGACTTCTTTTGCTCCTGTACTTGTACTGTATTAGGATATGAAAATAGGTAGATAAAATTAGGGAATATACATAGGAAATTTTATTAAACTGTTTGACCTAGTGATTTGACTACTGGGAATATATCCCACAGAAGTTTTTGATAACAAGAGAAAAAACCCATATGTGTGTGCATGCGCATGCATGTGCACATGCACACACACGTACACATGTTAACACCAGTATTATTTGAGATAGCAAAAAAAAAATCTGTAAAACAAATATGTGTCTGACTATTCAGAATGGCTAAAAAATATTTGGCATAATACTGCAATAGACTCTTACTGAGCTATAAGAAATGATCAATATGTAAACTTCTATGAAATTGTATCTAAACCAAAGAGCAAAGTCAAAATAATAATATAAAATCATATTCCAAGCCTTCTCCTTCTTTATGATGGTAGCTACTAAATCTTGTGTGAACTTGACTGTGGGTCTACAGTATTTGAATTCTTTCTTTCTGATTGCTTTCAGTGTTTTCTCCTTAACATGGTAGCTCTGAATTTTGGGTATAATATTACTCGGAGTTTTCATTTTGTGATTTTGTGCAAGAGCTAACCAGTAGATTCTTTCAATTTCTACTTTGCCCTCTGGTTCTAAGATATATGGACAGTTTGCCTTTATAATTGCTTGAAATATAATGTCTAGGTTCCTTTTTAATCATGGTTTTTTGGTATTTCTGTAATTTTTAAATTATCTTTTCTCAATCTGTTTTTGGGTCATTTGTTTTTCCTATGTGGCATTTCAGTTTTCTTGTATTTTTCAGTCTTTTGACTTTGTTGTATTGTTTCTTTATATGTCATGGAATCATCAACTTCCACTTGACCAATTATAAATTTTAAGGAGTTATTTACTTCAGTGAGCTTTTGATCTCTTTTTGTGATTTTTAAGGAATTATTTTCTTTAGCATTTTTGTGCCTCCTTTAACAAACTGTTAGTTCTTTTTTTTTGGTAGTTTTCTTGCATTATTTTCATTTCCCCTCTTTTAACCACTTTGATTTAAACATTTTTTCTTCTTTTTTTTAAAGTCTCTTTCTTTAGCTCTTGTAGGAATTCTTGTTGGATTTGATTGATACTAGTTTAGGAATTTGAGACATTGCAGTAGAAGAAAAATCCATCAGGGAGAGAAAATTAAGAAATCAATAGAAACATTACAATTCTTTTTAGAGGAATTTTCTTCTAGTCTTTCTAAGAAATTGCCTCCAGTTCACATGTACAGTTCTATATAGCAGCTCCACTACATAATTTGCAGACTGCAGATCTCAAGGTAACTGAGTGACTATCTTTGAGCACATTGATGTAGAAATCAGAATAGAGTTTTTTAGTGGAGAGAACTTGTAATGATTTATTTTGTAGTGATGTCAGCTGAGAACGTACCTTGTGTTATACAGTACCAGAGATGTCACTGTTTGAAATTTCTACCATCTATAAAACCCTCCTAAGAACCTTAGCCTCACTTTCAATTAATTAGATTCTATGAAGTATTGAGAGCCCCAATTGACAGATACAAATTCTGAAGTTCTGTGATGTCTTCTAAGATTCAAGTAGTACTGTATGACTTGAACTATTCTACAGGAATGAATATTTGGAACTTACACAAATTGCTTTTAAGAATATTAATAAGAATTCAGATTTTAAGATGATGTTCCCTTGAATCTCAGATCATAGGAGGTTGACATAGGAGAGACACAAACATGGTTGCATATAATTAGCACATAAATTATGTATTGTGTGAGAGAGGGCACTTTATTTCAGGGCTTCCTACTTTTCTTCTATCAAATACCCATAATGTCAAGCTTTTGCTGACACCCATCAGATAAATTATCAGACAGGGAAAAAAAATAGAATATTTCAACCCTAAGCTGAACGATTAGAAAGAAGAGTATGTAACAAGCCTTATTTCTCCATGGCCAAATCTGGTACATTTTAAAATGTATGATATTTGGTAGTAATTTGGGATCAAAATAAAGCAAGCAGTCCAAAATATATGGGAAAATGTCTTTTATGTATATGGTACACAGTTTTCTACCTTGTTGTATTTTATTTGACCTTTGTGACAGAAGTGTCATGATTTTATAGCAACTTGGAATTTCAGGGTTTTTTTTTTTAATTGAAAAAAATGTTTTTTTTTTAAATATTCTTCTTAGCCAACAGGTTTACTTTATTTAAATATCAAATTGATCAATGTTCATAATTAACTCTAATTAATAATACAATTATAGTGTCCTTGGATTGGCTATCTTTGTGCATAAAACGTTAGTAACCAATCCTTGCTAAGAAAGGAAAGCTTATCCTTTTTAGGACTCTCTTGCTTGCCTAATGGATCATATAACACAATAAGAGTGCTCCTGAGAACCTTGTTGTGAAAGCAACTTATGATTTCTTTTAAGTGAATCCTATATCCCATCTTTGGTAAACAGGATAAATTAATATATGAAATTATATTCATCATTATATTTATCATCAAGCTAACTACCATAGAGCGTATTTCCAATGTTGGAAGAATAATAGCAGTAGAAGTAGCCAGAAATTCATAGGAGATAAAAATCTAACAAAAGATCACTAGAATAGCAGACTATTTAGCAATAGTCTTCTCTAAACATTTCAAATGATGATTTGTTGTTAACCCATTCCTGTGATTTCATTCATGTAGATCATTCCATGTGTGGAAACTTTGCTCACTGAAAATCAGCCAACTTCTCTGTAATTCACAGCTTTAGACAATTTCCTAGGGAGCTGAGAGGTTAAAAGCCATTCTCCATGCCTTAAAACCAGAACATTGCAGAGGCTGGATTTGAACTCTGGTCTTGCTGCCTTCTCTAAACTTTTTTTCCTCTGTGCCATACAGCATTTTAATAAAACATTAATGATAATGCTGAAAATATTAGCAATACTCAAGAAATTAAGAAGATGTAATTATATTTTTAAAATGTCATAAAATGAAAACATTGAAAATGACAGCATTTGGACATTGCAGAAACTTAATAAATGATCATTTGGTTGTGGCCAAAGGCTCTAACATATGATCTGCTTTGTTCTATTTAGTGCACTAAAAAAGCTACCATCTTTTTAAAGATTCACATCTCAGTTAAGTAAAATGTGTTTTCTCTGTTATGGTATCTTCAGATGTTACATGGAAGGAGCAACTGACAAGAAATACTGACATGCCCCTTCCCTCCTTAGCCAAGAAGGCACACCCTAATGTATGCTGGGACATGGAGTTGTCTAGCAACTAGTGAATTTCTGAGAATGATCAGCAGATGAGTGATGAATGTCGGTGTCAACCTTTCTGTTTCCCACTTAATGTTTTCTTTATTTAACTGATAGCGTCTTCTTCTTGAGCTATCTTTTTGGATCTGGAAAAGTGTTAAAATTCATGTAATTGGGAAGTTCTCTAGCTATAGTATACACAAGATATGTACAAGATGGCAACACTGTATCTGCTGTACTATTTAATGGCATCCTCTATGAGTAGATACTTGTATATCTCAAAGCCTCAACCTGGCAGAATGCAAAGGCAGTCTCCATGTCACCTTTTCTGTCATCTACTTTCCTCCTGCTCTGAATGGGCCATGCCCCCTAACAGGATGCAGTGAAATATATAGCTGTCTCTAGAGCTAGTTGTGGCTCTACTCCCAAACCTCTGCACTCTCACTTCCCTCCCTACCCATCAGGAATCTTAAGACCTTTTGGGGGAAAAAAGGAGATTTCCTTCACCAACAGGGTGGGGTCATCATTTGTTGGTGATTCTGTGGAGGTGATTCATTCTGAATTGTAGAAGTTGGACCAGATAATCTCTGCTGTCCTTTTTAGCTTTGAGTTTTTGTGATTCTGTGACCCTTGCTCCCTAAGTTCAATGTGTGAATTTGTGATTTGCTAATGAAATCTTGAGTTCTGCATTCTATTTGGTAGATTTAGTTCAAAAGAAGAACAAGGCCCATTTTTCTGGAGACTTCCAGAAACTTCAGTCTTTTAGTATGGTGACCTCAAGTTCAAATTATATGTTTACATTTGTAGCACTCCCTTATTTGCACTTCTGTTAGTATTTTGTAGTCTTGGGCTAGACCCTGAAGACCTTAGAAACACACCTAGTATTAGCATTACTCTGCAATTCCAAGGCCTGTCAAGTTTGAGCAGAGAAGGCAGCTTTGGGAAATAAACAAGTGGTTAAGGAGATAATGTCCAAGGATAGAATCCAGACTTCTATCAAAAGATAGGAATTATGGATTCCTGGCCAAAGATGGAGTGTGGCTAAAGAGAGCTATTAAGAACGTATCTGACTTGTCCTACAAATCTAATCCAAAGGACTCTAGACCAAAAGCAAGAGTAGGGAGAACTGCCTATATTCATCAAGCTAGCTACTATAGAGAGTAGTTTCAGTGTTGGAAGAATGATAGCAGTAGAAATAGCCAGAAATTCACAGGAGATAAAAATTAACAAAAGATCAAGTAATAAAGCTCATGGACTCCTCTGACTGCAAACAAACACATGTTAAAGGATCTGAATAGTTTCAAAAAGATTATAAAAGTTTCAACATTCAAAGGAAAAACATGTTTGAAATCATTTCTAGGAAAAGAATCAAAAATTGAAACAACTCCGAGGTTTCACCTCATACTCATCAAACAGCCAAAGATAACCAAAAAAATCCAGAAATAGACATTGTTGAAAGGGCTGTGGGAAGACAGGTATGCTGGTATACCTTTGGTCAAATTCTACAGTAGTCTGGCTGTTCTGGAAAACAATTTGTGTTTATAAGAGAAAATTAACTAAGCTTTTATCAAGTGATCCCAAGAAATTTTTAAAAGGACATATGTATGCCAAAATATTCACAGTACTCTTTGTGGTAGAAAAGAATTGTAAATTAAGAAGATGACCATCAGTTGTGGAATAACATAACAACTGTGGTATGCTCATGTAATAGAATACTATTATATAAAAAGATGAATCCAGAAAAGCAACAACAACAGCATTGTTAAGACTTAGCTGGATTTTATGACTTCTGAAGTCCCTTACAACTCTACTGGCTTCTCAGCTCATTTCCTCAGGTTGGTGCCGGTGTCCCTGAGACATGATGGCAAAGGTCATAGCCAATGGATTTGGTTATATTGGATGCCAAATATAATAACATCAAGAAAGAGATGAAACAAACATTAGAGAAGTCTTTGGATGGCATCTTTAGGCTATACAAAGGACCAGGGAGTGTGATGTGAATTTTACAGTGATACCCACTCTCATACTTTTGATCCTGTCACTGAAATTGCCCTTAAAGACCATCTTGTCAAGCTCATTTTTTGGTATGGCAATAAGTATGGCTATAGCAATCATATAGGAGAGCTCATGGTCTACATGGTCCACCTCCAAGGAGTAAATAGAAAACCATGGATCTTCTTCCCTGCTGAAAGAGCCTATATTTGGGAGCCTACATCCCAAATCAGTGTCTCCACCTCATGGGTCTCGTACCCCACACCCAGACCCTGCCCCAAGGTATCTCTGTATTTGGGAGCGAAGCCTAGTGCTATGTTCTGCACCATCAAGAAAATCAACACCATATTCAGGGGAAAAAAAAATTATAAAACCCATGATCTGTGATGCACAGTTAAGTAAGCAGAATCAATAAAACAATGTACTCACTGACTATGGTAGTGTAAATGAAAAGAATATTAAATGAAAGCCAGTCTCTAAGTAACTGTAATGACCAGTCTCAATCCTGGAAAATGGGTAATGGAGTATATATACCTTCCTTGTATTAGTAGGTTGGTGGGGGACCAAAAATGCAGAATGTTGTATTCAGTATCAGACATAATCACTGTTTTAGTTATCTGTGGTTAAATTACTGATCCCTAATAAGTGAGTCATCTTTTAAATCAGGATTTAATGACCTGTGTTAATATTATTTAACTGGTTGTGTTCAGATTGTTTTCATTGACTATATAAATTATTTTTATATATTCATCAGAATATATGATTTTATATTTTACTACTGAATTTAAACTATAAATACATTTTATACATTCTCAAATAAAGACAATTCCAGCCAGGAGGAAATTGAAGGTTGTCCAAAAACAAATTCTTCCCAAGGCTACTGTTAAAAAAAGGGTTCTAGGGGGTAGAGCCAAGATGGTGGAGGAAAAGCAGTGACTGTCTTGAGCTCTCTCCCACAGCCTTCCAAATACCTGAAAAAATGTCTCTAAACAAATTCTAAAGCAGCAGAACCCACAAAAGACAGAGTGAAACAAATTCCAGTCAAAGACAGCCTGGATGGTTGATCAGAAAGGTATGTCGCTCTGGGTGGGGAGAGGAGTACAGTTCGGCATGGGCACGCAGGCTGCAGCAAACCTAGAGCAGGCCTCAGAGGACTGAATCACAGGCAGCTGTGGCAGTTTCCAGACTTCTCAACCCATGAACGCCACAGACATCTTAGAAGGTCAGTGGAAAAAGTCTGTGACTGTGGTGAGAAAGGAGCTAGGTCTCAGCCTCAAGTCTCGAGCGCAGCCCGGGGCCGAAGCTTTTTCCTGAGCTTCCAGCCCACAGACTGAGGGGAAATCGAGTGGCTGATCAGAGAGGGATTTTAGGGATCTCTTTGCCAGTGCTGAGGCAGGAATCTCTTGCTTTTCCCGTGCTTAGATCTGGGTCACAGTTCTGAGGGGCAGTCCTGGGGCCTGGTCCACCGCGCCAGCATGGTGGAGCTTGTTGTGGCGGTGGAGAGAAAACACCTGTCCCCTTATCATACCACCTTGGAAGCACTGAAAATTTACAGGTCCCTAGAACTATCTCTGGAAAGAACTGTACAAACCCCTGAAGCTTGGGACAGTACACTCTTCACATTGGAAGCAGACTTTTACCTTAACAAAGAATTTAAAACTCAAGTAATTGGCCGGGATCATGAGTAAGCAGCGCAAAAAGAGTCAGACTATGTTATCTTACTTTGGTGAAAAAGAAGATCAAAACATACAACCAGAAGAAGACAACGAAGCCAAAGCTCCTACATCCAAAGCCTCCAAGAAAAATATGAATCAGTCCCAGGCCTTGGAAGAACTCAAAAGGGATTTTGAGAAGCAAGTAAGAGAAGTAGAGGAAAAACTGAGAGTTTTGCAAGAAAATCATGAAAAACAAGTCAACAGTTTGCTAAAGGAGACCCAAAAAAATACTGAAGAAAATAACACCTTAAAAAATAGCCTAACCCAAATGGCAAAAGAGGTCCAAAAAGCCAATGAGGAGAAGAATGCCCTAAACAGAAAAATTGGCCAAATGGAAAAGGAAGTCCAAAAGATTACTGAAGAAAATACTTCCTTAAAAATTAGTATAGAGCAATTGGAAGTTAGTGACTTTATGAGAAATCAAAACACTGTAAAACAAATCCAAAAGAATGATAAATTAGAAAACAAAGTGAAATATCTCATTGGAAAAACAAGTGACCTGGAAAATAGATCCAGGAGAGAGAATTTAAAAATTCTTGGACTATCTGAAAGCCATGATCAAAAAAAGAACCTAGACATCATCTTTCAAGAAATTATCAAGGAAAAGTGCCCTGATATTTTAGAACCAGAGGGCAAAATAGAAATTGAAAGAATCTACCAATCACCTCCTGAATGAGATCCCCAAAGGAAAACTCCTAGGAATATTGTAGCCAAATTCCAGAGTTCCCAGGTCAAAGAGAAAATATTACAAGCAGCCAGAAAGAAACAAACAATTCAAGTATTATGGAAACACAATCAGAATAACACAAGATTTAGCTGCTTCTACATTAAGGGACTGCAGGGCATGGAATATAATATTCCGGAGAGCAAAGGAGATAGGATTACAACCAATAATCACCTACCCAGCAAAACTGAGTATAATCCTTCAGGAGAAAAAATGGTCATTCAGTGAAATTGAGGACTTTCAAGCATTCTTGATGAAAAGACCAGAGTTGAATAGAAAATTTGATTTTCAAATACAAGAATAGAGTGGAACATGAAGAGGTAAACAGGAAAGAGAAATCATAAGAGACTTATTAAGGTTGAACTGTTTCCATTCCTGCATGGAAAGATGATATTTGTAACTCATGAGACCTTTGTCAGTATTAGGGTAGTTAGAGGGGAAAAAATTATATGTATGTATATATAGGTGTAGATAGATAGATAGAGGGCACAGGGTGAGTTGAAAATGAAGGGGTCATATCTGGAGAATAAAATTAAGGGGTGAGAGAGGAATATACTAAGGAAGAAGAAAGGGAGAGGTAGAACGGGGTAAATTGTCCCACAAAAAAAACAAAACAAAACAGAAAAGAAAAGGTTCTTACAGTGGAGGGGAAACGGGGGGAAGGTGAGAGGGAATGAATGAATCTTATTCTCATAGGATTTGACTTAAGGAGGGAATAACATACACACTCAATTGGGTGTGGAAATCTGTCTTACCCTACAGGAAAATAGTGGGGGAAGGAGGCAAGAGAGTAGGGGGATGATAGAGAGGAGGGCAGATTGGGAAAGGGAGTAATCAGAAGCAAGTACTTCTGAGGAGGGACAGGGTCAAAATAAAGAATAGAATAAATGGGTGGGCGAAATAGGATTAAGGGAAATAGAGTTAGTTTTTCACAGCATGTCTACTATAGAAGTGTTTTGCATAACTGCACATATATAACCTATATTGAGTTGCTTGCCTTATCAATGAGGGTGGGTGGGGG
>NW_020949548.1:1186331-1351110 GCF_900497805.2 Vombatus ursinus | reverse complement strand
TTAAAAAAATGTTTTCACATGCAACTGGGAAATAAGAAATACAGGAAATGGGGTACAGAAATCCATCCTGCCCTACAGGAAAATTGAAGGGGAAGGGGATAAGAGAAGGGGGGGAGAGATAGAAGGTAAAGCAGACTAGGGGAAGGGGAATTTAGAATGCATGCCATCTTGGGGTAGGGGGAGGGGCGAGATGGAGTGAAAATTTGAAACTCAAAGTCTTGTGGAAGTAAATGTTGAAAACAAAAAAATAAATAAAAATTACCATAAAAAATTAAAAAAAAATAAAAGAGGGTTCCCAGGCCAGCTTCATCTTCTTCCGTCCCTAGATGGCCACACTCCTTTGGACTGGACTCTCTCATCATCATCTCTACGCCCCTTTCTTGATCACATGTTGTCTTCCTCCATTAGATTGTGAATTCCTCGAGATCAAGAACTGTCTTATGTTTTGTGTTTGTAATGTTTGTTGACTGACTGACTGAGGAAGACCAAAGAGATTACACAGGGAACACATCAATCAACTTAGATTTTTTAAAGGTAGGTACAGAAGATGGTAAGAATAGTAAATAATGGAGGCTGCATACAAAGAACAGTGCCAAGAGGGCTAAAGCGCAGAATGAGCTGAGGCTTAGAGTGAATGCTAGGGATAAAAGTGTTTGTTGTTGTTGTTGTTGTTGTTGTTGTTCGTTTTTAAAGCTATGTTGTTAGGCGAAAAGATGATAAGACGTAAGGACAGGGTAAATGGTTTAATAATAAGGGAAGGCAATGTGCATTTATAAGGTACCTACTATGTGCGAGGGACTGTGCTGAGGCCTTTAAATCAATTAGTAAACGTTTTTAAGAGCCTACTAGGGGCCAGATAATATTTTTACAATTATTATCTCATTTGATCCTCACAGTAACCCTGGGAGGTAGGAGCTATTATTATCTCCATTTCATAGAAGAGGTCAGTGACTTGGAAGTGAAGTGACTTCCCAGTGTCACACCCCTAGTAAATGTCTGAGGCAGGAATTGAACTCAGATCTTTTTGTCTCCAGGCCTGTCTCTCTAATCACCATGCCACTTGGAGCTTCTTATGGACAGCAAAGAAAAAGCAACACACTTTTTATTTTATCTGTTTTCTTTTCTAAGGAAAAAAAAAAATTGGACCTTAAATGATAGAAAGAAAATGGTTTCTAGGCAGTATAAAACCAAGATAAGTAAGAGGCCAATACAAGAATAGCACCTCGTTATTCTTGATGAGTTCAAGTCACCAATCCCAGATGAGCTTCTCAATCTGTCCTATTCCCAGACTTCTTTACTCAGGTCATCATTCTTACCTCCTCCCCACCTGGACTCCATCCCTAGGTCTACTGACTCTGATAGATCTGGATTGGATGTAAGAAAATGAAAATGAATAGGGCTATATAGTAAACCTCCCCATTATATTCTTACCTGACTCCATGATGCCATGTTTATACCTCGCCCCACCTCCCTTTCCAGCTTTTCTGACATATGGATTTCCCCCATTAGAACATAAGTAAGCTCCTTCATAGCAGGGACTGTTGTGCTTGTTTATATTTTTATCTCTAGCTCTTAGCACAGTGCCTGTCATATAATTAGCACTTAATTATCTATCTATCTATCTATCTATGTATCAGATCATGTAATAGTAAATGTAATTGCTGATCCATAGCCAGTGATCTTTGCAGGATTGTGTTAGAGGCTTTCCAATTTCATAATGCCACTGATACTCATCCGTTAATAAACAAGGGTGTATTAAGTACTTAACATGAACCAGGCACTAAGGTAATTTTAGAAGGAAGGCACTGGCATTAAGAGAGATTGGGAGAAGCTACTTACAGAAGGAATTTTAGCAGGGATCCAATGGAAGCCAGGGAAACTAGGAGGAAGAGAATTCCAGACCTGGAGGACAGCCAGTGAAAATGCCTGGAATAAAGGGTAGAGAGCTGGCTTCAAAACCTGGAAGACTGGATTCAAGCCTCACTTCTGACACGTCTTAGCTATGTGTACACCCTCGGCAAGTCAGTAAACATCTCAATGCTTTAAGAAACTCTCAGACTCTAAGTTGCAAAATGGTGCCAATTGGTAGAAGTTTCCTTATATCAGAGTTATCTATACCAGTACATCCCAGGTCTAGCTCCTATTTCAATTCCTTTGCGTAATAAAATAAAACTACTTTTTCACTTTTTCCAGTTATCTTTATCTTAAATAATTTTCTGAGATTGAATTCCTTGACTTTGTGGGGGAAAAATGGTACGTCCTTTTAAGTAGATATTGGGGAAGAATTAGCAATCATAATCCTTAATCTCAGAATTGTTCATCAAAATATACTACATCTCATGAAAGGCTTAAATTCAGTCACCCAGGTTCATAACCTCAAAATCATCCCAGGATCTCCCCTTGCCCTTGCCTGCATATCAAAGAAGGTGCCAGGTCTTGTTCATTTTACCTCCACATTTGGCTCATGGAGCTTCTGCTTGTTCAGGCTGTTGTCTCCCATGTCCTCACCTCCACCTTTAAGAAACCACCCCCTCCTACATCAGGCCTTCCTGTTGCTCCTGGAGGTTTGGGCCTGTCCTCTCCCCCATACACTGTAGTTATTTTCTGTACATTCTGTATGGACCTACATGCATACACAATCGTCTCCAGTGTTAACTCTTTGAGGACAGGGGCTGTTTTGCTTTTGTTTTTGTATCTCTAGTGCCTAGCATAGCACTTGGAATGTATTAGGCATTTAATCAGTGTTAATTAATCAGAGTACATGACAAAGTGATTCCTAAAAATCCCATAAAAGCAGAAGAATGTGTCTATATAGCTCATATAAGTATAGAGATATGTTTAATATTCAACCTCATGCAAATGCTGAAGAGTCTGTAGGAAAACAGATGCATTAATGCCCCATGGATGGAGCTGTGAACTGGTTCAGCCTTTCTGGAAAGCAATTTGAAACTGTTTTCTCAAAAGTTATTCAACTGTGTGTACCTTTTGCCTCAGCTACATGCCTGCTAGGTTTAAACCCCAAAGAGATCAAAGAGAAAAATAACCCACATGTTGAAAAATATTTAGAACAGCTCTTTTCATGATGGGCAAAGAAGTGGAAACTGAGGGAGTGCCCAGCAGTTGGGGAATGGCTGAAGAAACATACATACACATGTGTATATTAATTTATATATATTAATATATATATATTTTGTATATTAATTTGCATGTTGTCTCCCCTATTAGATTGTAAGCCCCTTAAGGACAGGTACTATTTTTTTTGGCTCTTTTTGTATCCCCGCCGCTTAGCACAGTGCCTGGAACACAGTAGGCACTAAACAAATATGTATTGATTGAATAACAACAAATAATACGTAATTTCGATATTTGTACAAAATTGCCCTTGATACTAAAGGAATGATTATGTCCTGCTGTTTTACATCATAAATCACTTAAAGTCTTTCTTGGATTTTTCCTGCATTCAAATTTTCATTACCATGACAGGAAATCCTTTTTTTTTTTTTTTTTTGGGTGAAGCAGTCAGGGTAACTCGCCCAGGGTCACACAAGCAGTAAATGTCAAGTGTCTGAGGCTGGATTTGAACTCAGGTCTTCCTGACTTCAGAACTGGTACTCTATCCACTGTGCCACCTAGCTGCCCCAAACCCTTTTATTAAAAAAAAAAATCATTTTGAGTTGTTTATTTCTTTATCTTTCCAGACTTCAATATACCATAATAGTTGTATTTTCAGGGACTAATTAAATACTATATGATAGCACAGGTTATATTGGATATAACACTAAACATTCTTCAGAAGTTTGAAAAACCTACTTAGTTTTAAAAGCAAAAACAACTTTTTAGTTAAAAAAATCTTTTAAAATGAGTAATATTGGTTGTGATTTATAAGCCCTATGTGTTAAAAAGAACTATGTAAGATATTGAAACCAGTGTCTTTACATATATAGTTTAATTAGATCCTTCCTTTAAATGCCGTTGAATTAATTTAAAAAAATACCTCCCACCTGAATCTTAATATATACTTACATATTTTGCTTCCTAATATTTTGACCATCTTATCAGGAGTCTTACCAGGAGGACTGACCATTTTACATGTGTTTAATACGTGTTTAGATATGAAATTGAAGCATTCACACACAAACTTAATTGCCATTAGAAGTATTACATTATATAATGAGTCTACCTTGATAAATATCTTTCTATTTGTATAGCTGCTTGAAAATACATATTTTATAATCCACCTACCAAATGCTAGTTTTCTAAGTCTTCTGAACAACTTTCTGCTAAATAATAGACTTTTCAAATTAGGGAGTTTGTTAATATACAAGTTTGGGTGGCATGTGGAATGTTTTGTCTATATTTAACTGCTTTAAGTCAGTCTGTTGGTAATTGGTATGGTTTGACGCACACGTCAAGCCATAAGGTCAGAACCTGGGCACATTTTAAACTTGAGTGGCAATTTGAACAGAGCTTCCTGAAATAATGCATCATGCTGCATATCCGGAACCAAACACACTTTCTCTTCTTATTGGCCTTCTGACGTCTTTTGTCCCATAATCAACTTTTAGAGGTACAGCAGGTGGCTTGAAGGTAGAGTGAGTTAACGATTAATATGGCTTTACACAGCTTTTTGCGTCACTTTTTATTTCCAAATCATTTGCTAACAAGTCTCCCAAGGGTTTGAAATCAACCAGGAAAATAACCAAAGGGAACCTGTGTGAGGAAAATGAAATGGAAAACACAGTAGTAAGAACAGAGATGCTGTAGGAGTTGTTGAGCCCCATTTTATCAGACTGTGTCTGGGACTTTGACTATGGTTAGTCTCATTTAGTTTTAGATAACCATTTTATAATTAGATGAAGAAAGTTATCAGAGCCTTTCTAACATAATCCCTGCACATGAGTTATCCGACGTAGCTGGAGAACAAAGCATTTCACCCAGATTTAGAAGTCACTGAAAGTTTCACCCATTTTAACGTATTGGCTTGTGATGAGCAGCTTTCTAAAGTGTTTGATAAGGTACTTTGATGTCCCACTAATACCTGAAGATCAGCATGTTAAAGATCAAATTCTTTCTCTCTTTGACTCTTTTTCCCCCAAAACAGCATTGATCAACAGTATCATCTTTGGCAGCGCTTCTCAGCCATCTCTTTATTGTGTTGCCTACACTGTGGCCATTAGCCTCATCTACCCCCACTGCTGCTGGGTGACTCAGCTTCCTGATCCTCTTCATGACGTGCCACCCTACTTTTCCAGCTTCCTTTTGTATCTTGTCTCTCCCCGTTAGCATATAAACTCCTCAAGAGAAGGGACTATCTTTCTTACTTTTATCTGTGTCCCCAGCACTTGCCACCATACCTGGCATATGCTTAGCACTCAGTAAATGCTTAGTCTGTCTAGCTATCACATATCACCAAAGCTTGAAACTGAATATTCACCTTGGACTTCTTCATCTTCACTTAACTACAACAAATGTTTATTAAATTCCTACTATATACAAGACACTATGCTACTCTCTGGGGTTACAAAGATGGAAATAAAACAGTGAACCAGACCTTGACCTCAAGAAGCTTATATTTTACCCCCCTCTTCATTTTTGCTTCCCAGTAAATCTGTAAGACCAACTTATTCTTCTTTTGAAATATATCTTAACACAAATAATCAAAATACTTCAAAGACCTCTGATATCATGACTGTGATTACACCTTGCACCAGTTCAGATCACAGCCCTTCTGTGACTTAGTGAATATGTTCATGACTTTATATAGTAGAAAAAAATCATTACTTTCTGACCAGTCTTCCAAGAATGAGCCTCTCTACACTTAGGTGAACTAATGCCTAGAGAACCAACATAAAATTGGTTGATAAGACCATACTCCCAAGTTTTGCATTTTGGAAGGGGCTTGCATTCCAGTGTCATACGTCTAAGCTACCAAGAACCCCTTTATGGCATGGTGGGATGATCAGGTTGATAGGTAGGTAAGAAGCATTTTTACTGTGTGTACTATGTGCCTGTACACAAAGCAAAAAGAAAAATCATTGCTGCCCTCAAGGAGCTACATTCTGTTGGGAAAACAACCCATAAAAGGGAGCCAGAAAGGGGAGGTGTGGGTATGGTTGCAAAATCTTCCAAAGAGAAATTATAATAATTAACATTTGCATCATCTTTGCTTATAGAGCCCTCTAAAAACTTTATCTTCAATGTTTACTGGATGAATGATTTCATTTGATTCTGATAATAATCCCATGAGCTAGACATTGGAAATGTCCTACAGAAATGCAATTATGCACTCAAGGTCATACAGACCTAGAGTTTGAACCCATGTTTCCTTGACTCCAACTCTCTTGCTGTTTTCATTATATCAGTCTGTTTCTACTGTGACAAAACAGCACTGCTTCTTTCCCATTACCAGTATCACTGTCGCATACGGAACCATGTCACCAGGCACCTAGATGTTGCTGTTGTTTCCTAACTAAAGGGGTAAAATGTGTGAAAATGTAAAGCCATGTGATTTTAAGAGTGCTGTCTTTTTTATTGGTGTAATGATATAAGCAATAGATTTGGAGAAAAAAATAAAATGTGTATGTACAATACATGTTTTTAAAGCACTCTTACAGATCTAAAGTATCTTTTGTTTTTTTTTAGTTTTGAGCATTAAAATGTATTATGTATAATTTTGTTTGCTTCTCAAATGGTCATATTTGTTATTTTAAATGTAAAAGAATAGTTTATTCAATCATAAAAGTAATAGTAATGGTTCCCATTTATAAAATACTTTGAAGATTTGCAGTGTGTTTTCTGCACAGTCTCTGAATTAAGTTTATTTTTTTATTGAAAAAATGGGTGTGTTTATTTTTTTAAAATTTTTTAATGTAAATTTATTTATTTTTAGTTTTCAACATTTACTTCCACAAGATTTTGAGTTCCAAATTTTTACCACATCTCACCCCTCCCCCCACCTCAACATGGCATGCATTCTGAATACTCCTTCCCCTAGTCTGCCTTCCCTTCTATCTCTCCCCACCATCTCTTATCCCCTTTCCCTTCTATTTTCCTGTAGGGCAGGATGGATTTCTGTACCCCATTTCCTGTATTTCTTATTTCCCAGTTGCATGTGAAAACATTTTTTTAAAATAAGTGTTTTTAAAACTTTGGGTTCCAAATTTTCTCCCTTCCTCCCTCCCCACCCACCCTCATTGAAAAGGCAAGCAACTCAATGTAGGTTATACATGTGCAGTTATGCAAAACACTTCCATAGTAGACATGCTGTGAAAAACTAACTCTATTTCCCTTAATCCTATCCTGCCCTCCCCCATTTATTCTATTCTTTCTTTTGACCCTGTCCCTCCTCAGAAGTATTTGCTTCTGATTACTCCCTTTCCCAATCTGCCCTCCTCTCTATCATCCCCCTACTCTCTTGTCCCCTTTCCCCCCTATTTTCCTGTAGGGTAAGACATTTCCATTCCCAATTGAGTGTGTATGTTATTCCCTCCTTAAGTCAAATCCTATGAGAATAAGATTCATTCATTCCCTCTCACCTTCCCCCCATTTCCCCTCCACTGTAAGAGCCTTTTCTTTTCTGTTTTTTTTTGTGAGATAATTTACCCTGTTCTACCTCTCCCTTTCTCCTTCTCCTAGTATAATCCTCTCTCACCCCTTAATTTTATTCTCCAGATATCACCCCTTCATCTTCACCTCACCCTGTGCCCTCTATCTATCTATCTATCTATCTATCTATCTATCTATCTATATTTACATACATGTAATTTTTTCCCTCCCACTACCCTGATACTGACAAAGGTCTCATGAGTTACAAATATCATCTTTCCCTGTAGGAATGTAAACAGTTCAGCCTTAATAAGCCTCTTATGATTTCTCTTTCCTGTTTACCTCTTCATGTTCCACTTGAGTCTTGTATTGGAAAGTCAAATTTTCTATTCAGCTCTGGTCTTTTCATCAAGAGTGCTTGAAAGTCTTCTGTTTCACTGAATGACCATTTTTTCCCCTGAAGGATTATACTCAGTTTTGCTGGGTAGGTGATTCTTGATTGTAATCCTATCTCCTTTGCCCTCCGGAATATTATATTCCATGCCCTGCGGTCCCTTAACGTAGAAGCAGCTAAATCTTGTGTTATTCTGATTGTGTTTCCACAATACTTGAATTGTTTCTTTCTGGCTGCTTGTAATATTTTCTCCTTGACCTGGGAACTCTGGAATTTGGCTACAATATTCCTAGGAATTTTCCTTTGGGGACCTTTTTCAGGAGGAGGTCGGTGGATTCTTTCAATTTCTATTTTGCCCTCTGGTTCTAAAATATCAGGGCACTTTTCCTGGACAGTTTCTTGAAAGATGATATCTAGGCTCTTTTTTTGATCATGGCTTTCAGATAATCCAATAATTTTTAAATTCTCTCTCCTGGATCTATTTTCCAGGTCACTTGTTTTTCCAATGAGATATTTCACTTTGTTTTCTAATTTATCATTCTTTTGGATTTGTTTTACAGTGTCTTGATTTCTCATAAAGTCACTAGCTTCCAATTGCTCTATTCTAATTTTTAAGGAAGTATTTTCTCCAGTAATCTTTTGGACTTCCTTTTCCATTTGGCCAATTTTTCTGTTTAGGGCATTCTTCTCCTCATTGGCTTTTTGGACCTCTTTTGCCATTTGGGTTAGGCTATTTTTAAGGTGTTATTTTCTTCAGTATTTTTTTGGGTCTCCTTTAGCAAACTGTTGACTTGTTTTTCATGATTTTCTTGCAAAACTCTCAGTTTTTCCTCTACTTCTCTTACTTGCTTCTCAAAATCCCTTTTGAGTTCTTCCAAGGCCTGGGACTGATTCATATTTTTCTTGGAGGCTTGGATGTAGGAGCTTTGGCTTCGTTGTCTTCTTCTGGTTGTATGTTTTGATCTTCTTTTTCACCAAAGTGAGATAACATAGTCTGACTCTTTTTGCGCTGCTTACTCATCATGCCAGCCAATTACTTGAGTTTTAAATTCTTTGTTAAGGTAAAAGTCTGCTTCCAATGTGAAGAGTGTACTGTCCCAAGCTTCGGGGGTTTGTACAGCTCTTTTCAGAGATAGTTCTAGGGACCTGAAAATTATCAGTTCTTCCAAGGTAGTATGATAAGGGGCAAAGTGTTTTCTCTCCACCGCCACAACAAGCTCCACCACGCCAGCATTCCTTCTCGCCCCAGGACCCCCCCTCAGAACTGTGACCCAGATCCAAGCACGGGCAGAGCAACAGAGATTCCTGCCTCAGCCCTGGCAAAGAGACCTCTGCAATCCCTCTCTGATCAGCCACTCGATTTCCCCTCAGTCTGTGGGCTGGAACCTCAGGAGGCAGCCACTGCCCCAGAGGCCCTGCTCGGGACTTGCGGCTGAGACCTAGCTCCTTCTCTCACCGCAGTCACAGACTTTTCCCACTGACCTTCTAAGTTGTCTTTGGTGTTCATGGGTTGAGAAGTCTGGAAACTGCCACAGCTGCCTGTGATTCAGTCCTCTGAGGCCTGCTCCAGGGTCGCTGTGGCCTGCACGCCCACATCGAACTGTATTCCTCTCCCAGCCCAGCGCGATCTACCTTTCCAATTAACCATCCAGGTTGTCTTGTGCTGGAAATTTGTTTCACTCTGTCTTTTTGTGGGTTCTACTACTTTAGAATTTGTTTAGAGCCAATTTTTTAGGTATTTGGAGGGGTTTGGGGGAGAGCCCAAGCAAGTCACTGTTTTCACTCCTCCATCTTGGCTCCGCCCCCTAAGTTTATTTTTAAATGTTTCAAATTTGTGTTTTAAGCAGAGCTATAAGCTGTTGAAATTCAAGGATTCTGGCATTTATTGTTTTGAAAAGAAAATCAAAAACTAAGGACAGGAGATATATCAATATTATTCAACAAAAAAGATCATTGTTTCCTAAGTTAATAATAGTGCAACTTCCAGTGTATCATATGGCTTATCTTTTTTCTATTTTTATAACAAGCATCATATTTATTTCCATTTTGTAAATGAGCTAGTAAGTTAAAAAAAAAAGAAAAGTAAGCCCAGGTTTCTCCTGACTATAAGTCTAGTACTGTTTAAAATAATTATGCTACACTATCTTTCAAAACAGTATAGACAACATATAGTGACTAGCTTATAGCATGCATAGATTAAGTCAATGGTCACTACCAACCAAACTTGTCTACTTTCTGTGGCAACTCTCCCTTTATAATTACCCCTCCCTCAGTTGTCCTCTCCTTCCCCTTTGCTTACCTAACTTTTAACCATTTTTTAACAGCAAAGTAATATCTCAACTTGTTTATAGAACCTTTTCTGATTGTTTAAGAAGATTTAGTTTCTTCATATCAAACTATTTCTAATAGGGAGCTGGCAAGATTATTTAGGCATAGGAAAGATAAGGGAAGGAAACTAGAGGTCTTGGGAGTTGAGTACAGGTTTTATTTTCTCTTTGCTCTTGGTGGAAAGTAAGAACCTTGAAGGGAAGATAGTATTTGGGAAGTGAATCGCTGACTAAAAAAATTTAGATATTGTAGAACAGTAATTGTTTTTTTCAGAACCTTGGCTTAAAATAGAAGAACAAGGGTCTTTGGGCCAGAGACAGAATACATTTAATGAGGCCTAGCAAGAATGTATGTGCTTGGAGATTGAGTGGGCTTCTTTGGAAGATTCTAAACCAGAATGGAAAGGGAGAGAGAAGATACTAGCCAGATTCTCCTTGATAATTGACACACCCTAGAGAAGAATAGCAGGAGTAGCATAGGGAGAAGAAGATCAGTCGATATGGGCAGTAATTCATGGGAGGCTGTGACAAGGAAGAAGAAGCAGGAACTGTAGGCACAGTCTCTGTGTCAGTGAACAGAATGTGGAGAAATAAACAAACTAGATCTTAACATGAGGAAGTGCATATGGCTTCATAATTATCACTGAGTCTTGGTATGATGTGTCTCGTGACTGCAATATGTTAATAGAAGAGTACACCTTGTTCAGAGAGAACAAATCAGATACAAGAGGCAGCAGGGCAGCACTGTACAGCAAGTGTGGATGAAGTCCATGAAACAGAGCAAACTCAGCACAGCACAGCACAGGTCGTCTGGAGGAGGATCACAGGAGGGGCATGGTGGGAGGAGATGCTAGATGGTCGTCCCATTGGATGAGTCCTGCCATAAAGTCAGGATAAAGCCATGAAAGAGAACTTCGCCGATTTAGGCATTTAGAGGATTCTTTCTTTATGTTCTTTTAAAAATTGTTTTAAATAATATGCATAGTAGGTAGGGCATTGGCCTCAAACCCAGGAAGATCTAAGTTAAAGTCCTGCCTCTAACACATATGGCTCTTCAATCCTGGCAAACTACTCACCCTCTCACTTCTTTAGGCAGTTTTCTAGGACTATGAATGGCAGAGAGGGTACCAAACTGCATTGGTAGAAGAAGTTTCCTCACCTGGAAGTTCCCTGTACAATGAAATCACAGGTCTATTCCCTATCCCTATTTATAAAAGTTTTGTGGCTCGATTTTATTTCTGTACCATGGTAATTTCCTTTGGACCTTCAACAACCACAAAACAGTTAAGCCAAACCAACTAATAAAATGAATTCCTGTGATACCATATGGTAGTATCCCACCTTTGTACTGAGAGGAGGGGGAATTATTTTATTATCGGTTCTAGGTTATTAGCCCTCAGATCTGTCATTTCAAATTCAAAGTTCAGTTACCTTTTTAGCTTTATTTTTGCTTACATTACTCTACTTGTATATTTTCTTTTCCTTGTTCAGATTGCTTTACTCTGTATGTTTGTTCAAGTCTTTGCATATTTCTCTGAATTCCTTATGCTTTTCCTTTCTCGTTGCACAGTAATACTGCATTTCACACATATACCAGTTTGTTCAGCCAGTCCCCAATTGACAGGCCATTCATTTTGTCATTTTCTGGTTTTTGCTACCATGAAAAGTGCCTACATTAAACATGCCCTTCTCCCAGATGAAATCAGCAGCTAAATAAGACAAGAATTGATTAGTTGCTCTGCTTTTAGCAGAAAGAAGCATTTAGAATAAAAGATTTAGAATTTTCCCACAGCTCCTTCAACACTATTTCCGTTTTTTTAAAACGTCTTCATCACTTTCATGGGGGTGGAGAGGAAGGTTGACTTAAAACCTCAGAACATTTTGGATGTTCATTTCTTTTATTAATAGTGATTTGGAGCACCCTTTCATTTTGTCTTTCCTAGATTGCAATTCTTTTGAAAACTTCATATCCTCTTAAATATTTCTGATCAACAAGCATTTATTAAGTACTTGCTGTGTGCTGGGCTGTGCTAGATGCTGGGGGTACAACAACAAAAATGAAAAGGGTCCCTGGCCTCAGGGAGCTGCTTGTTGTTATTCAGTTGTTTCAGTTGTGTCCAACTCTTCATGACCCCATTTGGGGTTTTCTTGGCAAAGATAGTGGAGTGGTTTGCCATTTTCTTCTGCAGCTCATTTTACAGATGAAAAAACTGAGGCAAACAGGGTTAAGTGATTTGCCCACAGTTACACGGCTAATAAGTATCTGAGGGCACATTTGAACTCAGGTCTTCCTGACTCCGGGCCCTCTACTCTATCCACTGCACTATTTAGCTACCCTTTCTTTGAGTAAGAGATGGGGCCAATGGATCTACTACATTTATGACTTTGATGAAGGCATAGTGGGTATGTCTATCAAATATGTTGTTTTTCAGTAAGTTGAGAAAAAAAAATATGTATATATGTAAAAAAATATAGCTCTGGACAGATTGAAGCAATGGTATAAATCTCTATCGATTACAGTTAACAGGGATATGTATAAAGTAAAATCTGAACAGTTCTAGGATCAAGAAAATGTGGCTAGAAAGTAATTCATGTAAAAAGGGGAAAGGGGTGGACTTGAGGGTTTTAGTGTACTACTAGCTCAGTCTGGGTCAAGTTTTAGCTTTTGACATCTAAGGCATCATGTCCAGTTCATGGCATCACAAATGGCAGCTAGATTACCACTTCTTGGAGATGCTCTAGATAGGATTTGTGATTAGAGCAGATGTTATTTGGATGTAATTTTGGATCATATAAAAATATTTTATTATTTTTGTGACTAATTATCTATATTAGTTATGTAATGGCTAATTATTACCACATCTTTTATATTTGTGTTTGAATGTGCATATAAATTCAATACGTATTTTCTAAATTATATGGTTATCATTAATTTAGGGTGGCACTATTTGTAGATTGCTTGAAACACATCCATTCTTGATGACTCACAGTCATCATTATGAAAATCAATTGTATTATACTTTTGTTTTAGATATAGATGTAATTCATACAAAGATGGCCAGGAGGGAACATAGGACTGAACACATGCTAATACCAGGAAAGCCATAGATTTTGATTTCTTGAAAAAGAAAACTGCATGCTTTTTAGTCATTTGCCTTTTTTTCCATAAAAGTATAATTCATGTCTTAATAGGTAGTGTCATGTGGCCCCTTTTTGCAAAAATAATTATTAAATCAAAACCAAAAATCTTTTCTATCTTCTTATCCTTCAGAAGTTCACTGTTCTTATCCATATCATTTGACTTGTCAGCAACATTCAAAGTAATATATTTCTGTATCATATAATGGAATGTATCATAGCAACCAAACTTTGAAGAATTACAGAATATTAACATTGGAAGGCTATATAGAAGCCATGTAGTTCAACTTGTATTTAACTACTATCTTCTCTTCATCATTCCCAAGGATCATCCATTCTTTCCTTGAGTCCCTGTTCAAGGGCAGTTCACAACCTTCTGAGGTAACCTTTCCATGTAGTGAGAGATTTAATTGTTAGCAAGTTTTTCTTTGTATGAAGTCTAAATCTGCCTTTTGATACCTTCTATGTAGTGTTACTACTTTTGTCCTTAGGAGCCCTTCAGTCATTTGAAGATAGCTGTCATGTACCCTTAAGTCTTGTTTTCTGCAGGCTTACCACCTTCATTTCCTGTATGAAATTATCTTGGTCACTTTTCTCTAGGTTCTTTGCACCTAAGTTTTTGATCAAATGTGGCACCAAAAACTGAACAGAGTATTCAAGGAATAGTTTTATATTCCAGGAGATCGCCTATCAAAGGCCTCCAAGATAGTATAAATAGACCCCTAGGTTCAGAACTTAGGATTCTTCCTCAGCCCTTCACTATCTCTCTTCCCTCCAGTCCTTTGCAACATCTCTTGAATGTACCCCCTTCTCTCCTCTCAAAAAGCTGATATTTTGGACAATAATAATCTATCGATTGATTTCCTTACTTCAAGTCTCTGTCTCCATTCCAGTCCATTCTTCATTTAACCACTAAAGTGATTTTTCTAAAGCACAAGTCTGACCATATCACCTCCCTACTCAATAAACTTGTGGTTCCCTGTCATCTCAAGGATCAAATATAAAAACCTCTGTTTAATGTTCAAAACCTTTCTTAACCAACCCCCTCCACCTTTCCAGTGTTTTTGTACCTTACACCTTCCTCTGGTGTTCAGTGAGGACTGGCACCTCTGGTATGAGGGCTTGCCAAGCTCTTTTCAGGGCTGCTCATTCACCTTTGATGTTCACTTGGCATTCAACTCTCACCTGTGGCTCCAAGAAGCTTTAGCATGCAAAGAAGCCACAGCCCAGTAAATCATCTTAGCAGATGAGCTAAACCAGGTTGAGGGTAACTGATAGACCCCTAACTTGTCAGTAAGTTAGAGGAATGTTTAGTTCAAGCATGTAAAGACTTCCCCTGGTGGAATGGGTAGATGAAAATTTGTTCCAATGGTAATGAAAGGGGCTCAAGCAGGTACTGTGGAATGCTTAGAGCTTGGTCAGACATTGAAGATACTAAGGTCATCTGCTGCATTCCTGGGCCAACACCAGTCATTTTCACTTTTGTCTTGCCACTGGACTTCGATGACTCTGGATGAGAGAATGGGACTGATGACTTTGCAGTACTCTACCTGACTTAAATCTAGTTCATCCATGAGTCAAGACATCACACTGTGATGTCATTGGCTCTCTTCTAGAATGAGCTATGAACAATAACAATTCTTTGATCCAGTAACCACGGCCTCCTGGCTGTCCCATGGGAAATCACTCCATCTCTCAAGTCTAGCATTTTCACTGGCTGTTCCCCGTGCCTGTAATATTCTCTCTCCTCATCTCTGCCTGTTGCCTTCTCTGGCTTCCTTCAGGTTCCACCAAAAATCCCGTCTTCTATAGGAAACTTTTCCTAAATCTTTTCTAATTCTGGTGTCTTCCCTCTGTCCATTGTTTCCTAATTGACCTGTATATAGCTTGTTTGTACATAATTGTTTACTTGCTCTCTCCACCATTAGATTGTGAGCTCCCAGAGAGCAAGGACTGTCTTTTGTCTTTCTTTGTAAACCCAGGATTTAGCACAGTGGCATATAGTAGGTGCTTGATTGACTAAATAGATTGTTGGTACAAAGTTGTTTGCATGGCTTCATTTCCCACACTTCCCCACTCCCCCATTAGACTGTGATCTTCTTGAGTGCAGGGATTGTTTGTCACCTTTTTTTGTATCCTCATCACTTAGCACAATGTCTAACATATAACAGGCACTTTAGAAATACTTGAAGCGGATTCATATAGACAGTCCTTTTCTGCTTAGTACCTGAAGGCAGAACTAGGAACCTTGGGTATGATTTACAAAGATGATAATGTGCTTTGTGGAAACAAAAAACAAACAAACAAAAAACATCCTTCTAACAATTCAAATAGAGTTACCAAAATTGGAATGGTGTGATTCTAGAGATGGTAGTGCATTCTCTGTTACTAGATACTTTCTTTTTTTTTTAAAAAAAAAATGTTCTTTGTCTTTTTCTCATAATAATGGATGATGGGACCTGAACCCCTAAAAGGAAAAGACTATTTCTTTGAAAGCAACCAATTCTCTGAATTTTACCATACATTTGGCTCACCCCAACCCATCTAGATCACCTAATTAGCTTACTTGATATTCTTTTCACTATTGCACCTTGCTTGCCCCAGACTACTTACCACTCTTTAATCCTATCCAGATCCTTTCACTGTCCTTTTTGTATATGCATCAGTCTCACCCCCATTAAGTTGCAGGTTCACTAGAAATTCTGCCTGCTTCTATTGACATTACAATAAACCTTGCCGCTTTGACTGGAAGAAGGTTTCAGTGTGTGAACTCTTTTCAGGCGGATACTTCCCTGTACCCTGACATTTCAGGGTTCTCAGCAACCTGAAACCTCACCAATAATCATTTTCCACCTACTCCCCCAGATTGAATCTTTCTTTGTGTAGAAAAATAAGCATAAATTTCCATTATATAAACCAATTTTCTTTCCTAACTGTTTCTCACTTCTCTGCTGTGAAGGAAGAAGTCTGCTTCTTTATTTTCTCTACAGGGCCTTCTTTGGTTTTCCCTTTATTCAGAATTCAACTTCCTTTTGATCAGTGGAAATGAACTCAAATAGAAATAGAGGCCACTACACTGTACCTGAGGATCCCTGTGGCCAAATATCGTCTTAGAAAACCACATTTGAACATGGTCTGTGTTCTGTTTTATTTTTATTTATTTTGCTGACTATTTCCCAGCTACATTTAAATCTGGTTCTGGCTGTACTGAGGTTGTTGCTGCAAGGATTTGACACCCCATAATAGATTATTTTTTCCCCATGGTTGCAGTCCTTGTGTATGTTCTCTTGGTCCTAATGGAATCATTTTTCATAAATCCTCATAGGTTTCTCCATATTCTTCATATTTGTCATATCTTATTGTACTGGAATCCTCTATTACATGCATATACAATTAATTCTGTTTATGCCACAGGTACCTACTTTGTTTTTATTTCTTTGCTATCATGAAGTGTGCTGCCATTAGTATTTTGGTATTTATTGGACCATTGTTTTTGAGTTTGATTTCCTTGAGATTTAGTCCCAGTGGGATCTTTTGATCAAAAAGTATAGATACTTTAGTCACTTCTCTTGAATTATTGTAAATTGAAATCCTGAATGGTTATAGAAATTCATTGATAGCTTCATCAACACTGTGACATTACATAGACCTGTCTTCCCCACAACCCACTCAACAGACTTGTTTTCATCTTTTGTTATCTTTACTTCCTTACACAAATTGAGGTGAAACCTCATTTCTGGGGTTCATTTTCATTAAACAAGTTGAATTTGCATATCTCTTAGTGAAGTGATTTGAAGCATATTTTCATGTAGTTAGTTACAGTTGTCCTTTCAAAACTGTCTCATCTTTGTTCACTTGTTTATTGGGATCTAGATTTCAGTGTTAATTTTTGTATCTTTTGCTGCTGTGTTTTGGTGTCAGGTTTTATTAGGGATGTGCAATGCAAATATTTTCCCCTTTATATTATTCCCTTTATATTATATTATTTATATTATTTAATATTATTTATATATTATATCACTTATATTATTTCATTCCATATTATTTATATATTATAATATTACATCATTAATTAATTAATTAATATTATTTCATTTCCAGTTTATTTTCCAATGATTTTATTCACATTGTGCAAAGTCAGCTATTTGTACTGAGTCAGAGTGACTCCATTTAAAAACCTTGTTTAGAGTTTGAGCAGGTGGCAGCTCGTCTGCATGAGATGGCAGTGCACCTGCACACTAATTCCATCTCCTCATAATTACCAATCAAAATACTTAGGGAGGAGCTGAGATGGCTAATTCCATCTCTTCATAATCCATCGAAATACTTTTGTCCTTATATGGAAGTTGTTTACTCCTATTTATAAAAGCAGAGAGCGCTTTGAATTCCTAGCCAGCTGTGCTCCAAACCAGGCTGCCTTGGTGTGCCAGCAAACTCCTCTGTCTTATTTCCTGAGTTTGCCTTATTTGATCAGGATGAGGCTCAAACCAAGATTTTCTTTTAACAGCATGGAAGCTTTTTAATTTTTTGTAGTTAAAATTGCCTGTTTTATCTTTTATAATTTTCATTCCTTGTTTCATTAAGAATTTTCCTTCCAGCCATAGTTGTTAAAGCTACCAGAACTTGTTCTAAGTTTTTTAAAAAATGTTTTTAATTTTTATATTCAAGTTACATATACTATTTTGAGCTTATACTCTATAGTGTAAGATACTGGTCTAATTATAACTGCATATACATTTTTTCAATTTTTTTTTCAGTGCTCTTTGACAAAAAAGTAATTTATTCCTAAGTAATCTCTAGTCTCCAATTTGTCAAACACTGGATTATGGTCTTGTAAGGCTTGTGGTTTTTTGTCTATTTAGTCAACTCCACTGATCTAATTTTTTCTTTTTTAAAAATTAGCTTTAGTTTTGATGGCTGTAGCTTTATACTATAGTTTGAAGTGTGGTAATGCACTGCCCCCTTCCTTTGTTTTTTTTTTTCTCATTATATTCCTTGAAATTCTAAAATCTTATTATTCCAAGTGTTTTTTTCTTAATATCTTATCTACTTTATCTGTAAATTAATTTAGAAAGTATTATGCATGGCACAACCATAAGTAGTATATAGCTTTCCAATTACTTGTTTCATTTTATGTTATTAAAGAGTGTTTTAGTTGTATTTATATAAATTTGGTGCCTATTGATAAATTAGCTCCCAGCTATTTTATACATTTCATAGTAATTTTAATGAAACATCGCTTATAATTTCTTCTAGTTTTTTCACTCATATGTAAATATATATGTATATATATGTATGTGTGTGTGTGTATACACACACACACACACACACACACATGTAATGCTAATTGTTTTTGCAGATTGATTTTGTGTCCTGAAGCCTTACTATGGCTATTAATCATCTCATTTCCTTTGCTGATTCTCTTGAGTTTTCTAAGTATACCATCCCATTATCTGTAAATAGAGGTAATTTTATTAATGATTATGCCTTTGATTTTGTTCCTTTAGGGTAGTATCAGGTATTTCTAGAAATCTCTCTTTTAAGACTAAGGATATATAACATCCTTGCTTTACTCCTGTTACTGGGAAAGCTTCTGTTTCTCCATTGAAATCAATGCTGACTCTTGTTAGCATATAATATACAAACTTTGGTTTGATATTAAAGAGGAACCTTTCCAGACCTTTGCTTTTTAGGTTTTAGCTGTAATGAGTGCTGAATTTTGTCAAACCCCTTTACTAAACCTATTGATGTAATTATGTTGTTTTTTGTTATTTATATGATTAGTTTTGCTAATTGTTTTCCTAATATCAAACTGTCTCTACATTCTAAGTATGAATCCAACTTTGTCATGGTAAAATATTTTCAGCATTTCTGTCATATTCTTTTGAGGATTGAATTTAAAATCTGCATCAAAATTTATTTGTGATATTGGTTTAAAGTCCTCTTTCTTTGTTTCTGTCTGATTTCAGTGTCAGGATTATACTTCTTTCAAAAGAGGTTTGGCAAAATACTTTCTGTATTTTGCAGAATAATTTTTATAGATTAGATAAAATTCACTAATGAACTTCTCTGACCTGAACATCATTATTTTGTTTGTTCCTTGATTCAGTCATTAAGTATGTTGTTAGTTAGTGTCCATTTATATCTATATCTTTCCCCCATATTTTCTTTATTCAATATTTATTTTATGTTAAAATTATAAATAAGGCATTTATTATATTTGACTTTTTACATTTGTTTTTTGATTCCTTCATGTCTTCACTGGTGATCAGTTTTTATAGTTATAAGTTAAAGAATTTGTGTATTCTTTCATATTCCCTTTCAAGTTTTAGTGAACATTTGGATGGCCATTTGTCAGATTTGTTGTAGAGGGGGTTCTTATTCAGGTACAGGATAGACTAAAGAAGATTTCTGAGGACACTCCCAGTTCTAATATTCTGTAATTTTTAAAAAAATAAATAAAACTTGGAAAAGCATATCTGGTTATGAAAGCATAAGTCAGGTAGCAGAAATGATAAAAAAGAGTAGATATTTAAACTGTAAGAATTGGGTGGTGCTTTTTTCTAGTTATCCTTGATTCATAGAAACCATTGTTAGGGCCCAAAGAAGAATATCTTTTTGAGAATAAGAGTACAGATCTTTGAACTTGGTATTAGGTTCTGATTTCTTCTTACACATATCTCTTACATATACCCCAGAACATTGGAACAATTTTTTTTTAACAGGGTGGGTTAATATCCTAAGGAAAGATACAGTAGAAGTGAAAGAGTTGGAGGATTGATCTAGAAAGGGGGATGCTGTGACATAATTCATTAATTCTATAAAAATAATGTTTTTTCATGATACTGAAAAATCAAAGGGTATAACAGAAATGAAGGTGATTTTATGGAGGATAAGAAGACAAAATTAAAGATTTCTTTGGTCTTTAGGAATAGGTACTTGAGGGCATACGTATTAGGTGATAGCATCCATTCTTTCTGAAATCCTTGACTCCTGAAGAACTGGGGTTCAGACCTGAACTAGTTTGGATGGCTACTTTAACATACCTGGTACTGCTTAAAGCTACTGCATTTCCAAATGTAGTGTGACCCATTCTCCACCCACCTACCCCCTAACAGATAGATATAGAGATAGCTATAGCTATAGAAATAGATATGTTGTTGCTGAATTATTTTAGTTGTATCCAATTCTTCGTGACCTCATTTGGGGTTTTCTTGGCAAAGATGATGGAATATTTTGCCATTTCTTTCTCCAGCTCATTTTACAGATGTGGAAACTGAGGCAAACAGGGTTAAATGATTTGCCCAGCATCACACAGCTAGTTAGTGTCTGAGGCCAGATTTGAACTTAGGTCTTCCTGACTCCAGACCTGGTTTCCTATCCACTTTGGCACCTAGCTACCCAGAAATAGATATAGGTATATCTTATAATAAGACAGGTAGGTGTTGCAATGAATAGAGTGCTGGGCCTGGATTTAGATCAAATTTCAAATCCAGCCTCACTCATTAACTAGTGACCCTCAGCAAGTAGCTGAATCCCTGCCTGAATAAAACTGGAAAAGGAAATGGCAAATCATTCTGGTATTTTTGCCAAGAAAACCCCATGAACAGTTAGTCCATGGAGTCATGAAGAGCTGGACATGACTGAACAACAACAGTATGTTATGATAGGCATAGATATGTGTATAATCAAAGACACATCGTCCCTATCTTCTGTACATGCTGCTCTTTAGTATTATACCTCAGTTTCCTATGTGTGCTGTACTCAATGGAAAGAGATAGCTGGTGGCCCGATGAATAGAATGTTGGGCCTAGAGTTAGTAAGTCCTGAGTTCACATCTAGCCTCAGACACTTACTAGTTGTATGACCCTGGGTAAATCGCTTAATCCCTGTTTGCCTGTTTCTGTTATCTGTAAAATGGCAATAATAATCATATCACCTACCTCATAGAGTTGTTGTTAGGATCAAATGAGATGATATTTGTTAAAAGTGCTTAGCACAGTGCCTAGCACATAGTAGGTACTAATATAAATGGTTATTCCCTTCCTTTCCCTTTTCCTTCCAGTGCTGCCAAAAACTCTTGTGATGTAATGGTGAGCATGACTTTAGCATGGCATTCTATGAAACACAGTGAAGTCCTCTGAGGCTCTTATGTAAATAAGACTTAGCTGACTACTTTGCTAAATGCCTAACATAGTTATATCATACTGGTTAATGTGTGAGAAACTATTGAGGTATATAGGGCCCTTTCATTGAATGCTCCCAGACCACTCTGCTGTTTGGTTTTGGTCCTCTCCTTATTCATGGGTCTTTAGACTGTCACTGATTTTCTTCCTTTCCCATTGTTACCATATTTGAGTTTCAAACTTCCTCTGCAATCTGCCACCTCAGCTATTTTGATGTGTTTTTTTCCATTCCATCTCCTTTAAAAAGAAAAAAAAGCAGCATTTGTTCCTTTTTTTTTTCCTATTCCTCCTCCTAAGCCTTGAGGTTTGGACATTTTGGCATGTTGGAGTTCAAGGTTTCTAGTTATCAGCTACCAATAAGAATAAAACTTTTATTTTGATCAGTGACCTACAGAGGTATGTTTGCATTTTTAGCTCTTTAACACACTTGGAGATATTTTTTATTATGAATAATAATAATAGTCATTTATATACTGCTCTAAAGTTTGCAAAATACATTACTTATAAAATCTAGTTTACATTTTGGGATACAATAAAAAGCAGATATTGGAGCACTAGGTAAGGAAGATTCTATCCTGTAGAGCAAAGCCTCTTCTTGGACATTTTGTGGATAATTTGTGTACACCTAAGATCCATTGAGCCAGATTTCCTTAGTGCTTAAGCTATTCTCTGCTATTCTGCTAAGCATTTTTGAATAATTCATCTACTTTTCTGGGTCATGGATGACCAACTTAAAATAAGATTAAACAGACATTTCAGCAAACATTTATTAATAAATGTTAAACTGTTTGGAAAGTACTATACAAATGTAAGGTATTGTTATTTTTTTAGTTGACTAAAGTGATAATTTAATGTAGAAATTGTTGCAATTTATGAAGTTGCTTACTTTGTTCTCAAAAAGTTGTTTGAGCATTGAGAAAATTTGGCTCCGTAAGAAGGAACACTGAACTTAGTGTTCCATATAGAATGACATTATTAATAATGTTTTGATTTGCCTACTCGAAGTAGATACTTCACCCCCATCCACCCACATTTCACTGGGAAGGATAAAGCAGAATCATAACCTGATTTAATCCAACCTCTAACACAGTGCAAGAAAATCTCATTTATAAATATCCTTTTCCAGATTATCATCAAGACTTAATTTAATGATTCCAGCATCCGGGACCTTACTACCATATGAGGGAGACTGCTTTATTGTTAGAAAGTACATTAATTAACATTAGATTTGAAATTGTCTCTTTATACCTCCTGTCCATTGGCACCAATTCTTTACTCTGCAGTTTCAAAGAGTCAATATAATCCCTCTTTCAGATGGAATGGCCTGCCCCATTTCAAAGAAAGCAGTCCCGTTAGCCTTACATGTTCTCTTTTTTCTACCTATTGTGCATCTTTCCATGCCCTTTTGTCACCTGGAATTTTGATTTCTCTGAGATTATGGTGTGCCCTGATTCACACTCATATTACTATAACCAGGATACTATTAGTGTTTAAAAAAAAGGTGGGGGGAGCATTAGGGATAGTCAGCAGCTTGGAATGATTTAAAGTGCGACTAAGTTTCCAAAGTGCAGATGACCCATCCTCTTCCTCCAAGTCTCTTCTGGGCTAGAATTAGCATTCATGTTGCACATACACTGCCAAGTCTTATCATTTCTATGTCCACAATATCTCTTGTACACTCATCTCCTTTCCACTTAGACTGCCACCACCCTAGTGCGGGCTCTCATCATTTCTTGCTGGACTATTTCAGTAACTTTCCAGAGATTTTTTTTCCCCATTCAAGTTGCAGAAAGGCATCCAGAAGTCCAGTGGATAGAACGCTGGACCTCGACCCAGAAAGTCCTGAGTTCAAATACAGTTTCAAACATATACTAGCTTTGTGACCCTGGGCAAGTCACTTAACCTCTGTTTGTCTCAGTTTTCTCACATGTAAAATGAGGATAATAATAGCACCTACGTTGCAGGGTTATTATAGGGATTAAATACAAAAAAGAGCTGAGCACAGTGCCTGGCACGTAGTAGGTCCTGTGTAAATGCTTATTTTAGTCCCTCTTATCCTCCCAGGCAATCCATCCTCCATTCAGCTCACTGCCACAGTGATTTTCTTAAAGTAAAGGTCTAATCATGTTATCACTCTCTTTAATAAAATCTTCCATGGCCCTCATTACCTCTGGAGTCAAATGTAAAATCTTCTGTAGGGCATTGCAAATCCTTTACAGCCTGGCCTCTTCTTACCTCTCCAGTCTTCTTATACTTTACTACCTACCCTGTCCCCCACTCCTGTATCCTGTGATCCAGTGACACTGGTCTCCATGCTGTTCCTCCCACAGGACACTCTTTCCTGACTCTGTGCCTTTTCACTGGCTGTCCTATGCCTGGACTGTTCTCCCTCCATGCTTGAGGGCAAAGCCCATGTTCTTTGCCTTTCTTTGTATCCCCAGTGTTTAACACAATGCCTAGCACATAAGAAGCATTTAAGAAATATTCTTTGACTGCCTTGCCTAAGCTAGAGAAGGTCTGATCACCTGGCTTCCCATCCAATGACATGGTATCATCTAGGCAATAGGCATTATTAATCTATGTGTTGTCAATGTATTTGACAGAATGTATTGTCAATCTGATTTCTTTCAAGTTTGAATGGCAGCTTTATGGTGTTCCAGGGTAGATGTGATCAGATAAGGCACACCTGAAGAGCTTTGTTTATAAGGAATACTTTTTTCTATTTGGATTTAGTGCATTTTATCTTTTGTAATAATGGCAAAAAAAATACCTTTTATGCTGATTTTAATGGTCATACTCCTAGGATTATTCATCAAATATATCACTGTAGTTGTATCTGTAAAGGAATATCTTTTCTTTTCCTAATATGTTTGAGAGACACTTTGTGGGGAAGGATTACTTTAAGCACAGATTTTATTCTTCTCAGTCAAGTGCTTTTTTGTAATCAACAATTCACAAAAATATCTTGTATTTTCTACCACTCATTTTGCTACGAAACTATAAATATGTGATCTGTTACAGAAAATCAGATGTACAAGTCAATCTTACCTGCTTCTGTTTTAATCAAGAATACATCCTATATGGACATCTATATAACGCTGATTAAGATTTTAGAGAGATAAGAAATTGTGTATAGGTCACTAGTTTAGGACAAGAGTCAGCAAACTATAGCTGTTTTGGCCTATACCAGCTGTTTTTGTATGGCCAGTGAGCTAAGAATGGCTTTTTGCATTTTAAAATAAAGTTTTATTATATTTACAGCAGGCACACCTGGAGACAGAGAAGGTCCTTCTCTTTTTGTACTGACAATAAAACTTTATTTAAAAATGTAAAAACCATTCTTAGCTCATAGACTATACAAAACAGCTAGTGTGGGCCATAGTGTGCTGATTGCTGGTTTAGGGTATCTTCTCAGTTGCTTTATTTTGGTGGTAATACTATCATGATCTTTTTTTTTTTCTCTCAGAATATATTCCTCTTAGAAATATCTTAAACTGATTCCTGGGTGCCTTTAAAATTATGTCACCTCTCATATAAATTTCTTCAATATGTACTCCTAAATTAATAATGACATCACACATTTATATAGCACTCTAAGGTTTACAAAGTGCTCTATTCATAATAGGTCGCTGAAGTAGGTTTTACAAATATTATTATACAAATTTTATTGATGAGGATACCAAGGCCTGCCAGGTTCAAATGCCTTGGAGGAGGATTCATATAAATATCTTCACACATTATGTAAAAGAAAACGTATTAAAAGTTATTCTCCATGTGCAACATGTCATCTCCATCCTCCATGCCTTAGTAGAGACTATGCCTTATGCCTGGAATTCACGCCCTTCTCCTCACCATCTTAGAGAAGTGCAGAATTCTAGAGGAGACCTTTTCTTTTTTCTTTTCTTTTCTTTTTTTTGGCTAGGCAGTGAGGTTAAGTGACTTGCCCAGGATCACACAGCTAGTAAGTGTTATGTGTCTGAGGCCAGATTTGAACTTAGGTCCTCCTGAATACAGGGCCAGTGCTCTATCCACTGTGCTACCTAGCTGCCCCGAGGAGACCTATTCTTATCTTTCCAGCTGTTGCTTCCCTCCCAGATCCCTGAAATTGCTTTGTATGTATCTTAGTAATCTTATATCTGTGCACATGCTGTTCTCCTCTTGTAGACTATGAGGTCCTTGAGAAAAAGGACTTTTTCATTCTTGTTTTTGTATCCCTAGCACTTAGCACAAAATTTTCCACATATATTGGTAGGTGCTAACTAAATGCTAGTCAAATGAGTGAATATAATGAAGGCATTTCTTGAAGCTAAGAAAAAAAGACTAAATGTCAAGTCAAAGGCATTTATTAAGCATTTGCTACGTGGCAGTGCTAAAGACTACAAAAACAAATGCAGGTATTCTGGGTCCGAAGGTAGGAGGAGAGGTACCAGCATGGTGGATGACAAGAGAGAAGTCAAGAGAGGAAAGAAGGAGTGAACGTGCCTAGACTGACCACTTCCTCAAAATGGAAGTTCCTAGAGGAACTCAACAATCAGGGGAGGGGGCCAAAGTGGTAGAGGGATGTTCTAGGATGAGAAGGCAGCTGAGGTGGGTTGGAAAAGTCCATAGAGACAAGAGCAAAGCTGGAAGAGGAGTCAAGTGACAAATGTTTTAGTTTATATAGGGGCTCTTCAAAATAAAAATATTCACATTTTACTAAATTTAGAGTAGATGCACAAAATTCTGAAGGCTCTAAACGTTTAGAAAATTTAAAAAATATTTCTTATGCTATTTAAGATGACAGTATATGTACTAAAAGATTTTCATGGTGACTGGGGAAAACAAAGTAAGTTTGATAGAGCTATTAACGTTTATGTGTTCTAAGATCAGTTTAATTTCAATATATTTGCATCTTATAATCATAATGCTTTAAGCTTAGGTTATTGATCCCCAGAGTTGGATAGCACCTCAGAGATCATATTCTCTTGCCTTTACCTAAAGCTTAGTTCCCATTTACAATATCTAACATTTGCTTGAAGGCCTCCAGCACATTCCATTTCTGGAGAGTAGTGATGGTTTAGGAAGTTTTCCCTATTTTGTCAGATGAGTTCAAGATTTTGCAAGAATGTGAGGGCAAAATAAGGGCAAAAGCAATTGAATTTAGAATGATTGTGAAAAGGAAGAAGTTTCTCAAGGAAAGGGTGTGAGTTAGAAATTACCAGTCGTCCTTTAGCAAGACTAACTCACAACCACAGCAACCCTGGTGATTGTCCAGGTGGTGCCTCACACATATTGGTACCATATAGCTTTGGCAGTGCTCACAGAAAAACTGAGGAGCCCGTTGCCTTGAGGGATGTGGGGGGGTTGCGGGGGGTGTGCGGAATCTTCCCCAACTTATCCTAGGACCCAAGTGGTTACAACTAAAAGAGCGTAATAATTAGATGACTTGAGACTTAGTAGAATGTGAGTAACCTCCTTAAAGAAGGCTCTAGCTTACAGTGTCTGGCACAGCTTAGGCCCTTAATAAATACTTTGAATTAATATATACTTGTGAATTTACTGATGGACAAAGATGGCTGCCATCCAGGTGCTAAGTAAAGACCATATACTTTTTTTTTTTTTTTGGTTAAGTGACTTGGCCAGAGTCACACAGCTAGTAATGTTATGTATCTGAGGCCAGATTTGAACTTAGGTCCTCCTGAGTCCAGGGCCAGTGCTCTCTCCAACCGTGCCACCTAGCTGCCCCCAAACCATACACTTTTAAGAGAGCTTATCATATGCAGAGCCTGCTTATTTTATTTTATTTTTTTTCTAGTTCTATAGATATTGTTCCTCAGTGTTGGCTATCAGTTTCATACCACCCTTTGAATGAAAGAACTGAAGGATGTAAATCCATGTGCTTCTGTAGAGCCCAAATCTGCCTCCTTTTCCCTTCTGCCCATTAGTCTCAGTTCTGCTCTTTGTAGTCACAAAGATTAAATCAGTGGAATCCTTCTTCCACGTGACCACCTTTCAGGTCTTTAAAGACAACAGGAGAGACTTTCAAAGTCAGGTAATCCAACCTCTTACAACATATGAGGAAATTGAAGCACAGAGGGATTAAGTGAATTGTCAAGCTTATACAACAAGACAATAACAACAATGACAAAATGTAGATTTTATATAGCACTGTAAAGTTTGCAAACACTACAAATATTATCTCATTTGATCCTTAAAACAATCCTGAGATCTGGATGTTATAATTATCCTCACTTTACAGTTGAGGAAACTAATGTCACAGAGGTCGGATTTGAACTCAGGTCTTCTTGACTCTGTGCCCAGTGCTCTAGCCACTGAGCCAACTAGCTTCCTTAGCTAGATTGAATACACCTATTAGTATTATTCTTTAATTGTTTCATATGTATAAATTATGTCTCCCCAACAGGAATTTTTACTTTTTGATAACAAAAGATTATCATTTAAAACATTTGTAAACTTCAGGGAGCCAGCATATTTGTCAAACTAAATATTCTATACAGAATTTCTCTTGAATTGAATTTCATTCTTATAATCAAAGACATTTATCAGTAAGGGACATTAGAGATGATCTAATCCAATCCTTCTATTGTACAGGTAGGCTTCCAGTAGGGAGATAAGTGATTGGTCTGGTATCACCTTGCTGATGAAGGACCACGCCCAGTTCTCTTGACTTTGAGTCCAAACACACCACTGTCTCTTCATTTGAATTTTATAATAAAAATTAAGACTTTAAAAATAAAATGCCTTTTTAAAGACAATGTTTAAAACTTAATTCTATCCCTTCTACTGATATTGATATAATTAACTTTCTATAACCTAGTTTATTACATTTAATAGTTAGTACATTTTTATTCAAGCCCAAATTAACTCATCTATGAGAACTATTAGTGTCACATAAAAAAAAAATCACCATTCTCCCCACTGATTTTGTTGATGACTTTTGAACATTGACAAATGAGCATAGTGTAATAAGTGACCTTTAGGCCCTCTGATTGCTCATAGCAGTCCACGGACCAAAATAATAAGAATGATAATAATAATAGCTCATATTGACATAGTACATACAAAGCTTTTTTCTTTAACAAATTTTATCTCATTTCATCATCACAATAAATTTGTGAAGTAAGTAATGCAAATATTATTACCCCCATTTTAATGAGGAAACTAATATGGAAATGGCATATTTGATACCAAAGATCACACATATTGGCGTGATTCTTTTTAAAATGTGGTGTTGTTCAAACCCAGATCTTTAGACTCTAACTCTAGTGTCCTTTTCCTTGAACCATGTCGTCTCCAGGGTTTGAGAGCCATGCCCCAGATGATAGTTCTTAACCTTGTGTGTGTCATGGACTTTGGACAGCAATCTGGTGAAGCCTATCTGTCAAATGCATAAAATAAAACATCAAATTTTAAGGGGAACCAATTCTATTTAAATACTTAACAAAATATATTTTTTAAAAAATTAACAGACCTCCAGTTAAGAATTCCAGCCCTAGAAGATGTCTGGTATAAAGCTTCCTTCCCTTGCAGGAGGAGAAATGAGATATTTGTAAAAAGTGCTCAGCACAGTGCCTAGCACCTAGTAGGACTTATATAAATGATTATTCCCTTCTTTTCTGCACTTCCTAAGGGCACTCCTTCTACTCAAGGGCACTCAAGTACCCTTTCTACAGAACAGTAGCAGGAAAATGTGTTTTGTACTAGTGTGTCTTCACATAGCAACATGTGCTCTAGGGTCGAGGTGGAGAATTGGTGAAAGTTTAATAAGCCAGACAAAACTAGAGTAAATAAAAACAAAACAACTCTGAATACATACTTTGTCTTTCTCTCTCCCCTTCCCTTTCTAAATCTCTTCTGTCACACTAGAGTCTAGGAAGCACAGCATCCCAGTATTAGAGACATGACCCATCTATGTAAAATTATGTTATTGGAGTTATTCCCCATTTGTCCAAGTAAATGGATGGATAGAATGCCCTCTGAAATTTTCCTGCAAAAACATTTTCTTTTCCTTTAAAAAATTTTAATTGAATAATGCTAGCATTTTATATTTAATATAAATATATGTAATTCATATCCATATCTATCTGTATCTCTATCTCTGTTTCTATATGCAAATATAGTATGGCACTCTATTTACTAGAACCCACAAAAACTTAAAAGGCCAAATACTATGAGTAGATTAGGTTTAGCCTCTGCAGAGAATTTATGAATAGACTCAGGTAAATGTTTTATAGAGTGAGAATGCATGGGTGAGTTGTGATATGTACATATCTATATCTATATCTATATCTATATACACCCACATATAATTTTATATGTGGGTATATGTGTGTGCATATTGCATGTGTATGTATCACATGTGCATGTGTATATACACACACATGTATGTATGCATGCATATTCATATATATGTTTGCATGCGTGTGTGTGTGTGTGTGTGTGTGTGTGTGTGTGTGTGTGTGTGTGTGTAATAGAAGGAGCATGGCCTGGGAGTAGAGACTGGGATCTCATTCTTTTTTGTTTGTTTGTTTTTTTGGTGAGGCAATTGGGGTTAAGTGACTTGTCCAGGGTCACACAGCTAGTAAGTGTCAAGTGTTTGGCCTGAGGCCGGATTTGAACTCACGTCCTCCTGACTTCAGGGCCGGTGCTCTATCCACTGCGCCACCTAGCTGCCCCGTGGTATATCATTCTTGATCAGTCAGTATCTCATTTCATGATGTGGAGTAATTCACTTGACTTCTGTGATCTATGGTTTTCTCATCTGTAAAATAAAGGCATGGTAAGGATGACCTCTAAGGTTCCATTTAGCCTCAGAATCCATTGTTGAATGAACTTTAATTCAACAGGCTTTTAGAATAAGCTGTTGTTAGCAGATGATTTCATTATTGTCGGTATACCCTCTATTGAAGCCAGTCACAGCTCCCATACCTTCTCATCTCTATTTGTGAATTCTCCATAGAGGCTTGACCCAATCTGCATGTGGAGCTAGACCCTTGCTTATTCCCTTTCCTTGTTCCCCTCCTTACACTTGCTACCTGACCCATGTAGGTATCCACATTGAGCAAATCAGTACATTAAATGACTTCCCCTTCCCCATTCATCCCCTATTCTGTAACAAGGCACTGATATAGAAATATCCTTAAAATGCAGTAATTATATATTTTGCTTGAAAATTGTTCATGTATTCCATTTTCTCAATTGTGTATTCTTTCAGGTAAAACTTTATAGAATAGCTCTTGCTTAATAAGTGTACTACTTGTAGACGACTGTTTGGAATAAATCCTGTTTCTTTTCGGTTGACTTGCTTCTTCTAGTTCAGGGATGAGGAGAGGGTAAGTGAAATTTTCTCAACTTTGGTTGTCAGGCACTCCGAGTTATTTTTTCCTCTCTGGGAAGGAAATGGTCTTCTGAGAACAACTACTCTAACTGTTTGAACCATCTTTGTGAAGGATAACTCTCTCCTTTATCACTCTTTATGGCTAGCTAGAACACTATTGGAGATTATTAGCAAAGGATTTTGAGAACATGTCAATACTTCTGAATTGATACTTCTTATAACAATAGAGAACTCATTTGTATACTTTTTCAGGAGAGAGAAAGTAAAATATAATATTTTATTTTTCTATCTAAAATCTAAGAAGCTGGGACATCCTTAGCCACCAGGTACTATTTTGGTATCATCTATCACCTTTGTTAACATTTTATTGGATATAAATCATATCGTATCAGGTTGCATAGCGACAATATGATTTGCCAGGCATTCTATTTTTATAACTTTACTTAAAACTGACATGTAACTTGCTGTACCTGAAGCCCCAAGTGAGCCAGTTATTGGAGTGTAACAAAGTTTTGACGTCAAAGTAGCTATTTATTCCACTGGAAACCATTAGCTATGCATCACCCTTTGGCACTGCTGTTTTTCAGAAACATGGTTAAAATTTTATGACTGTTTTTGACCAATTAGAATTCTTCTCTTCCAGAAATAAGAAGTTATATGTTTGTATATCCATGTGTTTATGTTCAGGAAGGGGTACATGTCTATATGCTTACATATTTGTGCATATAAAATATAATGACGACATATACTTATTATTTTAATTTTATATGAATATACAACATAGAAAATGTATGTATGTTTGTATGTATGTGTCTTTTTAACATGATCCTTCTCAAAAACTCTGTTATGGTTTCCTTCTTGAACTTCAAAAATCGCATTTGTCTAGGTTGGAATTAAGTGGGTTTTTCTTCTTTTATCCTCTTAAATTTGGCTTACTATCAGTGGTACATATGGGTGGAAATTAAGGAGGGAAATGCCATTGTGTACAAATGTAATCTAATCTGTTACAGACAGGTTTTCCTCCTGCTTAGCTTTCACTGACCTTCTCCCCAGGGTACTGAATCTGCACTGGGCATCCATGCATGAAGCCTGAGTCCCTTACCACCTGAGCCAGCAGTGGGGCCAGCACAGAGACTCTGTTGATGTGGTTCAGGATGAATATAAAGATATCACTATTTGGAATAAGGAGAGGAAAATACTTCAGTTTTTATTTAGTATCCTTGCTTCTCTTAAAACTGTACAAGAAAACATTGCCAGACTTTACGTTGGGAAATAATTTTGTTGTGTTGGCTAAGGAGGTCCATGCATTTAATCTTCTTTAAGATGAGAAAATTTGTCTGCTTTTCTGTTAGTCTTCTATTAGAGAGCTAAATCTCCATAATCTTTCATTTTGGTCTGGCCATTAATCTTCTAATAATATTGAATGTAGTGTTTTTCCTTGGAAAAGTTCAGTTACTTATCTATAAAATTACCAAGTCAACATCACTTTGGTCAGCCTTTGGGTATGCTTGCTACAAATTGCTCCATCAAAAAGTTTGTCAGAAGAACATTTCAGCAGGTTCATTTGGTATAAAATGTAAAAGAATAATTCCTATTTTTAAAATAACACATTAGCTCAAACCTTCATGTCATATGCTCATAGGCTATCCCTGTAATGCACCAAAACAAAATCAGCTAATTCATCCCAAAAATCCATGACTCAGTTCAACTCAGCAAGTATTTATTAAGCACCTTCTGTATGGCAGGCACTATTCTATGTGTACAAAGACAAAAATGAAGTAATCCCTGACCTTAAGAAACTCATGTTTTACTGAATCTTAATTAATTACTCTGTTGTTTGCAATTGCTTCAAGTATGGGTTCATGTCTTGGGTTTCCTGCTAAACTGCAGTGTCTTAAAGGGAAAGAACTATGTTTTTTCTTTCTTCTGTTTCTCCCACATAATGTAGTTCTGAACACATGGCATGTGTTCAAAAAATAATTGTTGACTTGGTAACTTTCCTGGACATTCTGAGACCCTCATGTTCCTTCTCTGTAAGATTGACACCGATACATCTCAACTCTCTGCTTCTCATCTGACTTTATCTCTTCTGAGGAGATAAGATCAGGGGAAGAAACAGCATGATACTGTAGTAATGGACTTATTATTATGTCAGGTGATGTCTTCTTCTGTCTAGTTATTCATTCAAGAATTTTGTGAGTACTTACTAGATACCGAACACTGGCAAGAGGTGCAAATGCAAAAACAGGATCATCCTGCTTAGAATGATGCGTTAAGAAGAATTCTCTTCTTTCCCTTTTTTGTATCAGAAGGCATGTACCTTTTAAGAAACAAATCTGCTTAGTTATGACTGTCATTGGTTTAAGGCTAAGCTGGATAATTCTTGGATTTTGTGTTATGTGAATTTGTGGGCTTCTCAACTGCTGCTATTTCTACAATGTAGCTCTTTTGATATCTAGTGAATATGTGTAGTTTTCTCCTTCCTTTTTTGTTTAGTTTAATGCCTTTTTGATTAGCTTTTCAAGACTTTAGGCAAATACATTCTTATTAGCCTTGTTAGGTGCATTTTACCCTTGCCAAGAGTCTGTTTTGGAAATCTAAATCCCATTCTCACACACCATCTTATTTTAACAAACTATTTACTTTTCAAATCTTATTTTCTCTTCAGTATCCCTTGATTCTATTGTAACATAGTTTTCAGGATCCTCACCATTCTGATCAACTTCTGAGGTCATTTACAGAATTAATAGTATTGAAACAAAAAAATCAGAGCTCTAAAAACTAAAATTTATTTTAGGTTTCTAATTTTTAAAGCAGACCAGTTTTCAGAAGGGAATATTTCAGAAGGGAATAGCTAGTAAATAAAGATAGATATTCAAATAAAATTGAACATATATTACATATGTCCTAGCTTACATTGATATTTCATTTTTGGGGCGGAGCCAGGATGGCAGAGGGAAAGCAGTGACTGTCTTGAGCTCTCTCCCAAAGTCCTCCAAATACCTAAAAAAATGGCTCTAAACAAATTCTAAAGCAGTAGAACCCACAAAAAGACAGAGTGAAACAAATTCCCAGCCCAAGACAGCCTGGATGGTTGATCAGAAAGGTATATTGCGCTGGGCGGGGAGAGGAGCGCAGTGAGGCATGGGCGTGCAGGCTGCAGCGAACCTGGAGCGGGCCTCAGACGACTGAATCGCAGGCAGCTGTGGCAGTTTCCAGACTTCTCAACCCATGAACACCAAAGACAACTTAGAAGGTCAGTGGGAAAAGTCTGTGACTGCGGTGAGAGAGGAGCTAGGTCTCAGCCACGAGTCTCGAGCACAGCCCAGGGCCATGGCTTTTTCCTGAGCTTCCAGCCCACAGACTGAGGGGGAATCGAGTGGCTGATCAGAGGGGGATTTTAGGGATATCTTTGCCAGCACTGACACAGGAATCTCTTGCTTTACTGGTGCCTTTATCTGGGTCACAATTCTGAGGGGGCTGTCCTGGGGCAAGGAGGAACACTGGTGCGGTGGAGCTTGTTGTGGTGGTGGAAAGAAAACACCTCCCCCCTTATCATAGCACCTTGGAAGAACTGAAAAGTTACAGGTCCCTAGAAGTACCTCTGAAAACAGCTGTACAAACCCCTGAAGCTTGGGACAGTACACTCTTCACATTGGAAGCAGACTTTTACCTTAACAAAGAGTTTAAAACTCAAATAATTGGCCAGGATCATGAGTAAGCAGTGCAAAAAGAGTCAGACTATATTATCTTACTTTGGTGACAAAGAAGATCAAAACATACAACCAGAAGAAGACAACGAAGCCAAAGCTCCTACATCCAAAGCCTCCAAGAAAAATATGAATCAGTCCCAGGCCTTGGAAGAGCTCGAAAGGGATTTTGAGAAGCAAGTAAGAGAAGTAGAGGAAAAACTGAGAGTGATGCAAGAAAATCATGAAAAACAAGTCAACAGCTTGCTAAAGAGACCCCAAAAAATACTGAAGAAAATAACACCTTAAAAAATAGCCTAACCCAAATGGCAAAAGAGGTCCAAAAAGCCAATGAGAAGGAGAATGCCCTAAAAAGCAAGATATTTCATTTTTTACTTCATTTGAAAATTCTGATGATCTAGCAGCATTAAAGGCAGACAGTTGGTTCGTACATGCTTCTACCTTTATACATTAAGGACTAGCAAAATGAAGTTTATATCCCTGTCCTGGGATGTACAGAACTACAGAATACCTTAATACCTCCTACTTCTACCAGTTTGCCTACCTGTTTAAAGGGCATCAATGTCTCCCTGTGTTGGTATGTAAAGTTCAAGTGGTTGTGCCATGACACAAAGGTTTTTACAAATTTCTGAGCCTATTTTTTGTAGGTAAGGCATTGATACTATTCCTGGAAGGGATAGCTCTGCCCTAAATCTCAGGTACCACTAGAATTAACAGCCCAGTCTACAGTAGATCAGGCTCTCCCGGCAATACTTTTATATTCATTAGCTTCTGCTAGATACCTGTAGCACCATCACTTGGACTGTGACTATTCACTCACAGATGCCATTCCAGATACTGACACCTTAATACAGCAAACCCCACAACAATCGGTATATTTCAATGGAAAGAATATGTTGCTAGGAGTCAGGAAATCTGAATTCTTATCTTTTCTTTGTCACTAACTGTCTAGCCTTTGACAAATCAGTCTAAGTCTCATTTTCTTTATGTATAAAATTAGGACATTAGACTAGATGACCCCTGACCTCAGCTCAGATATACAATAATCCTGTAACATTAAATTCTCATTTGTTGTGCTGCCCAGTTTTTTAATGTTTAATTATCACTCTTACAAGAGTTGATCTTTCCTTCAAAGAGTTAACACAATTAGTAGACACGCATGTCTCCTTTTTAGACCATCTTAACTTCAGAAAAAAACATCTAATCATTGAGTTAAAAATCTATCCTGTTATACAAGTACATTGCTTCTCAGTGCTAAACATCCAAATTGATTTTTTTTCCTATGAATTCTCTGAATTATTGATATAATTGCCTAAATATTTTGGCATTAGGTGAAAAATGATTTATGTGGTGGTTTATATTTATTGGTATGAACTATGTTGAGTTGTATGACTGTTTGATAGTGCTGCTTGGAAGAGATGGATGTGCCCTGTTCTGCTTATTTAAATCAAAATTTTGGAAAATTTGAGAATTTGGGAGGAAGAAAAGGAGATTATTGAGCATATAGGTTCTCAGCACATGGAACATTAGGGAAGGGACAATTTAAAGGGGATTTTGCATAATGTTCTGGGATAATTCTAATTCAGAGAAAATAAGAATAAAGATGAATAAGTCTTTCTGAAAATTAAATGAAATGAATTGTGTTTCTGTGACTTTTCTATTGCCCCAGAAAAGCAAAGAAAAAAAGAAGCCAAAAAAGGAGTTTTGCTTAAATAGCATTGTGATTGTGATACAAGCCTTCAAAGCTAAGAACTTCAAAGTTTTTTTCTACACTCTGTGAGTTAAAGAGGTAGTGTCAGCCTTAACTGAATTTCCTGGCTTTAGTTGGTCTAAGTCGTGAATGTTATTCCCTTTGTTATTAGAACATGCACTAGCTCTTTGTCTCTGAATTTATTTAAGTTCTGCTGTGAAATTATATGTGGCAGGATCCCATGAACAAAACTTCAGTTAAAAAACTTTTAAATTGATCTCCTGCAGTTGAACAGTGACTCTGTGTAGCTTCTTATAGCCATTATACATGTAAAAATAAGTCCTTAAAACTTTGTCCTTGTCCTGTTATTCAGTCATGCTTGTGAAGCATACTTTATGAAGTCACAGGGACATGTTTTTCCCTTTCCAACCTCACACATCATGAGCATTTACCAATATCTGTCCTCTTCTTCCCTTTTCTTAATATGAAGAATTATAAATCACATCCTTTGGAAGGAATACTACGTTTGAAGTCAGAAGACCTAGGTTCAAATACAGGCCCCATCATTTCCTTTCTTTGTGACTCTGGACTAGTCACTTCATTGATCTGATCTTCATTTTTGTCATTTGGAAAATGATGGCTTTGGAATAAAATATCTGTAAGATCTCTTCCTGGTCTAAGATGCAAGTTGTTGCATGTAAATTTCTATGATAAGTGTCTTACCGTGTCATGTTTCTGCCTTCTGAATTCACCAACAAAAATTTATTGGTCTCTTACCATGAGCTAGGTTAAAAAGAGGTAGAAGAAACACAACCTAGGGCGTAGTGGTATGGGAAGGGCCTTAGATTTTAGCTCGGTTTTAGCTTTACTTTCAGTCCTTACTTTGGTCAAATGTTACCATTACTTAATTCTTTTTTAAAAATCTGTGATGATATCTTTTTTTGCAATTTATTGTGAACACTGCTAAGGAATTTCAAGAATCAGGTCAAGTACAGAAGCATTTATTAAGTGCTTGCTATATACTAGGCACTGTACTAAGCATTGGTAACATAAATACAAGCAGAAAGACAAGTCCCTGCCCTTGAGGAGCTTCCATTCTAATGGGGAAAAAACACATAAAACAGAGCTGCAAAAAGGGAGGGGGAGGTACCTAGCTCAGGGTATAGTGGAGAAAGCCTGGAGAATAAATGCAGCTTAGAGAAGCATGAAGACATGGTTGGCCTGGGCCTCCTTATGAGCATGGAAGTTCTGGAAGAATTCACCTATGAGAGAGAGATATCCAAGGGCAGAGAATATATCTAATGTAAGAAGTTGGTAGAGTAAGCTTCCAAGGTGGAAAGGTTTCTGTGGAACGGTAGGGAATGTCCTGTCATGATGAGTTAGGAGTACTAGGGGAGAAATGAAGAGGAATCAATTCCCTTTTCAAGCTAGCATCTTTAGAGATTAGCAGAATAGATGGCAGGCTGCTCATTTAGGTGAATCTTACTTAGTACAGGTATAGCTTAGGGGGCAAGGAGTAGAAAAGTTAATGAGGACTTAAAATCATTTTAAGGGATTTCTTGGGGGGGAAATTTCTAGTTCAATGAAAATATGCAAATTGATCAGAAATGACTCCTAGAAACTGACATTTTAATTCTTAGCAATAACCCTAAAGATACAGATACATAAACATTAATTCACATAGGATGGGAGTAGAGATTAGCTTTTAGACTGGAGGGGCAGAGAGAAAGGAAAAAGAGATTCCCATAAAGAAAAGTTGTGACTTTTGATGTGGTCAGCCAAAAAGGAGGGCAATGTTGGCAGATATCCAAGAATGAAGAGAGCTACAATCTGCTGCTCTGGCCACCAGGGCAGAAACTCCTAAAGACGGCAAAAGTCCTTTGTGACTGCTTCTGCTCTAGCCAGATCACGTCTCCTTTTCCTAGACTATATAGTGTTAACTCCTTTGCATCTCCTAAAGCTTAGAGACAAAATAGCATGCGCTTCATTCAAAGCTCTGTGCCAAATTTGACATTTGTTATGCATACAGGGAGGGGAAGTAGGGCAAGGGAGGCATCCCACCATTTTAAGGAGAAGATTATATTTTGTCCAAGAAAGTCCAGCTGTTAATAACAAAAAAAGTTGCCTCAGCCAATCACATTGCTCTTTGCTGATCACTTTTCCAAGACCTACTGTTCTAACTGTAAGTGAGGGGTTAGGTATCATGTTTTCATGTGTCTGCTTCCACATACCTACAAGGTAGTAATTTTTCAGTTGACAGTGACAATATTACAAAGGATGAATGAGCAGACAAGTAACACACTAAGTAAGCTTATGACACTTCTCAGAACATGAGTTTCTTCATCTGGAAAGGAGATTAATAATACTTGGGCTTGAGAGTGTGAGAAAGGATTAGGAGTTAGGTTTCCACAACAAAACAAGGGAATCCTGAGAAGGACTTCCAAGATCTTGTGGATCAGAAAGTGCCCCAAACATTCTGCAAACTACTAGTTCCTTAAGAAAGAGCCCTGCAGGCTAAACCAGTTGCAACCAGTCTGGGTCAAGGACTGGGCAAAGGCTTTTCTCCACTGTGCTTGTTTAATAAGCTTATTAAATATTAACTGACATGCCTCAAGGGTGGAGATAGCTGCCATTTTTGAACATAGGACGCATGAACTAACATGACAAGGAGGAACATGGAGGAACATGGAATGGGTGGTTCAGGAAGTGTAACTCAGATGAGCTAGTCCAGTCCCGGACTCAGGTGAGTGGAGTATGGCTCTTACTAATCATTTAAAAGTTGATTCTACCGCTGTACCAGCGTGCACATGCTGCTGTGGTGCAGTGTGCCTGCTTCTCACGAGAAGCGTAATAAAGGCTTTCCTTCACTCACTCCTGTAGTAGATTTTTGTTTCAGATTTTTCTAACAAGAGGGGGAGAGAGAGAGAGAGAGAGAGAGAGAGAGAGAGAGAGAGAGAGAGAGAGAGAGAGAGAGAGAGAGAGAACACTTAAATATTAAGTACTTACTATGTGCCAGGTATTGTGCTAAGAGCTAGGTATACAAGGAGAAGACCAACCCTACCCTCAAGTAGCTTACATTCTAATGGGAAAATTGGAAATGTGGGAGCAGGAGGTTGAGAAGAAATCCTAGGAGTAGACTGGGTGAGGTATTCACCAGTCAGAGAAGTGGGGCCTTGTGACAGAGCACTATCCAAAGTGGGAAAAATTGTATGTGTCTAGAAAATTTAGAAAAATTTATAATTATGTTTAGTTGAGAAGAGTTCACCTGCACTTAGAATAATTATTCAGAAGAAAAAATTTGTTTTGCTTCTTTATCTCAAATGATCTGTATATTAAACGTATACGTTATTTACAAATCAAGGATGCTTATCATTAGAAAAATAAAATAGCATTATATGCTAGCCTTGGTTTAAGATACCATCTCATTTTTAAGAATTAGTGAGTTGGAAATTACTGTATGTTTTTAGGTGAATTACTGCCTGAAGGCAGAAATTGTTTCATCTAGTTTTTAAATCAAAAAAGAAATCTTTGTGATTATATTTTAGCCATACAGAAAAGGCAAAATAAGTAGTTTGCTAAGAAAAGATAAAAGATGCCTGCTTAAATGCAAGCATTTTTTCAAATCTATTCTGTCTCCATTTATTAGCTCTGTTCCTCATAACTTAAGTTGCATTTTTCTTTGGAATGTAGCACTTACCCACCCTCACCTACAGCACTTTAAATTCAACATTTCTGAAATCAAACTTGCCATCTTTTCACATAAATCATCCTTTTCATTTACACTTCCATCACCCACTAGTCTCAGGAGTTTATCCTTGACTGACCTAAAATTAGTGTAGCTATTCCAGCACTGTCTCCCTAGCCAAGAGAGAAAAGTGTTTAACGGGTTTGGATCACAGTGGAATCCCCTGAATTTCCCAGGGATGTGGTGACTGTTCCATTTTGTGCAGGATCCATGCACTTGTGGTGTTTTCTTGAGATCCTGTCAATCTTTTAATTGCATCTGATTGTCTGAAGGTAAATAGATCACTTTTGGCTGTGGTTGGTGAGTACCTGCTGGCAGATGAGGAAGGCAAACCTGAGAGATTTTTAATCACAAACTAGCCTAAAGCTTTGGAGCTATGTGACACTTGAGGGATTGTACCGCAAGATATGATTCATAGGTAGTTAGAGAGGAAAAATCTATTCAAGTTAAAGACAGACTGTGATAGGTGACAGTCAACAAAACATTTATCAATATTACTTTTATCTCTGCTAGGCAGTGGTGAGAAACTTAGGCTTATAGGAGGATAAGGCACAAAGCATGGATAACTATAGTGTCCAATATTACATTAAAATTCCACTGAAGAGTTTTAAAACAAAGTGCTCTGTGAGATTAGAGGGAGAAGGTTATCTGTTCAGGACATCAGGGAAGGCTTCCTGGAGGATTTGGTATTTGAGGTGAGCTCAAAAGAGTTGGTAACAGTTTACCAGGCAAAGCTGGAGGTGGAAGGCATTCCAGGCCTGAGAAAAGAGTATATTGGAGAGACTAGCCAATGGTGGGATAGAAAGAAGCAGGACAGCCCATCTCTACCACATGACTACCCCAGCAAAGATCTAACAACATCATACAGAATGAGGACCCAAACATCCAAGGAGAAGACACAAGGAGCCCTTTTTCCAGCCCAGTAAACAGAAAAGGAACCAGCACACAACTTTGTCTCTTTGACCCCAGAGCTGGGCTGCAGAACAACAACAACAACAATATTGGCCCCAAGCTCACCTGAATTTATTGCGAGTAAGGAAGCAGGGATTTTAAAGTGTTAAAGATAATATTGTAAATTAAATTAAAGGACTAGAAAAAATGGAAAAGAAATGAGAGTGCTGGAGGAAAGACTTGGGAGAAGAATTAACAGTTTAGGACAACACCATATACAAGGAATAAACTTTCTGAAAATTAGAATGGATCAAACAATGTCAGTCAAGAAGTATTTATTAAGAACTGTTATGTGCTAGGGAGTGCACTGAGCAATAGGGATGCAAAGAAAGGCAAAAGACAAGTCCCTTCCCTCAAGGAGTTTACAGTCTAATAGGAGAGACATTGTACAAACACCTGTGGACAAACGTGATATATATAGTATAAATTGGAGGTAATTGACAGAGGAAAGACACTAGCATTAAGGGGGATCAAAAGAAGTTTCTTGAAATAGAATTTTTTATTAATTTATTCATTTAATTTCAGTTTTCAGTATTCACTTTTGTAAAATTTTGAGTTCTAAATTTTTTCCCCTCCCTCCTCTTTCCCCTCCCTAAGATGGCATGTAGTCTGGTGTAGGCTATACATGTACAATCATTTTAAACATATTTCCACATTAGTCATGTTGTGAAAGAAGAATCAGAACAAAAGGGAAAAACCATGAGAAAGAAAAACAGAAAGAGAGAGAGAAAATAGTATGCTTCTATCTGCGTTCAGACTCCAAAGATCTTTCTCTGGATAGCATTTTCCATCATGAATCTTTTGGAATTGTCTCAGATCCTTGTATTGCTGAGAAGAGCTAAGTCTGTCAAAGTTGATCATTGCACAATGTTGCTGTTACTGTGTACAATGTTCTTCTGGTTCTGCTCACTTCACTCAGCATCAGTTCATGTAAGTCCAGGTTTTTCTGAAATCTGCCTGCTTGTCATTTCTTATAGAACAATAGTATTTCATTACATTCATACACCACAACTTGTTCAGCCATTCCTCATTTGATAGGCATCACCTCAATTTCCAATTCTTTGCCAACGCAAAAAGAGCTGCTATGTATATTTTTGTACGTGTGGGTCCTTTTCCCTTTTTTATGATCTCTTTGGGATACAGACCTAGTAGTGGTAGCACTAGATCCAAGGGTATGCACAGTTTCATAGCTCTTTGGGCATGGTTCCAAATTGCTCTTCAGAATGGTTGGATTAGTTTACAACTCCATCAGTAATGCATTAGTGTTCCACTTTTCCCACATCTCCTCCAACATTTATCATTTTCCTGTTTTGTCATGGTGGCCAATCTGATAGGTGTGATGTGGTACCTCAGTTATTTTAATTTGCAGTTCTCTAATCAATAGTGATTTAGAGCATTTTGTGAAGTAGAAATTTATAAAAAGTTAGATATTTTCTAGACAAAATTGAATAGGAATAGTTTATCTTATTCTTAGCTGTGTATGTCAGCTTCTCAAAAATTGACCATGTATTAGGGCATAAAAGCTTCACAACCAAATGCAGAAAAAGGAAAAAATATTAAATGCATCATTTTCAGAACATAATACAATAAAAATTACATTCAATAAAGGGCATTGCAGACATAAATTAAAGATTAATTGGAAACTAAATAATCTAATCCTAAAGAATGAGTGCATCAAAGAACAAATCATAGAAATAATAAACAATTTCATTAAAAAGAATGACTACAATGAGACAGCATACCAAAATTTATGGGGTGTAGCCAAAGCAGTACTCAGGGTAAAATTTATATCTCTAAATGCTTACATCAGTAAACTAGAGAAAAAGCAGACCAATGGATTGATTATGCAAGTAAAAAAAAAAAAACTTGAAAAAGAACAAATTAAAAATTGCCCAGTAACACCAGATTATAAATTCTGAAAATCAAAGGAGAGTAATAAAGTTGAAAGTAAGAAAACCATTGAGCTAATGAAAATAGGAGCTGATTTTATGGGGGAGGGGGGACCAGTAAAATAAACTATTGGTTAATTTGATTAAAAAAAAGAAATTGAAATTTCCAGTATCAAAAATGAAAAGGGTGAATTCAACACCAATGAATTAAAGCAATTATTAGGAGCTCTTTTGCCCAATTATATGCCAATTATATATATAAATCTAACAACCTATGCAAAATAGATAAATATTTACAAAAATATAAATGGCCCAGATTAACAGAAGAGGAAATAGAATATTTAAAAACCCTATCTTAGAAAAAGAAATTGAACAAGCAATAAACGAGCTCCCTAAGGAAAAATCCCCAGTACCAGATGGATTCACAAGAGAATTCTACCAAACATTTAAAGAACAATTAATTCCAATACTATATAAACAGTTTGAAAAAAGTATTAAAGAAAGAATCCTACTAAATTCCTCCTATGATACAAATATGGTGCTGATACCTAAACCACGAAAAGCAAAAACAGAGGGAAAAAAAAAACCTATAGACTAATTTTCCTAATAAATACTGATGCTGAAATTTTAAATAAAATATTAGCAAGGAGATTATAGCAATGTATCAAAAGGATCATATACTGTGACCGATTGGGATTTATACCAGGAATGCAGGGCAGGTTCATCATTAGGAAAACTAACAGCATAATTGACCATATCAGTAATAAAACCAAGAAAAATCATATGTTTATCTCTACTGATGCAGAAAAAGCCTTTGACAAAATATAACACTCATTCCTATTAAAAACTCCAGAAAGCATAGGAATAAATAGAGCTTTACCATTACCATAAAATGATAAGTAGTATCTATCCAAAACCATCAGGAAGCATTGTATGTAATGCGGATAAGCTAGAGGCCTTCCAGTAAGATCGGGGTGAAGCAAGAATGTCCATTATCACCACTTTTATTCAATATTGTACTAAAAATCCTCGCCATAGCAATAAGACAAGTAAAAGAAATTAAAGGTATTAAAATAGGCATTGAGGAAACAAAACTATCATTCTTTGCAGATGACATGATGGTGTACCTAGAGAATCCTTGAGAATCAACTTAAAAAGCTTAGTTGAAACAAGTAACTTGTTTCAATGTTGCAGGATATGAAATAAACCCACATAAATCATTAGTGTTTCTATGTATTACCAACAAAGTCCTTCAAGAAGAGAGAGAAAGAGTAATTCCATTTAAAATAACTGCAGACAATATAAAATACTTGGGAGTTTAACTGCCAAGACAAATCCAGGAACCATATGAACACAATTACAAAACGCTTTTCACACAAAGTCATATCCAAATAGTTGTAGAAATATTAATTGCTCATCGACAGGCCAAGATAATACATTAAAATGACAATTCTACCTAAATTAATTTGCTCATTCAGTGCTATGCCAAACTGCCAAAAAATTGTTTTGTAGAGCTAGGAAAAAATAGCAAAAAATTTAAGAATATCAAGAGAAAAAAATAGCAAAAAGATTAAGAATATCAAGAGAATCAGTTTTGAAAAATATAAAGGAAAGTGCCTTAGCAGTACCAGATCTCAAACTGTATTACAAAGCAATAATCATGGAAACAGTGGTACTGAATAAGAAATAGAGTGGTGAATCAGTGGAATAGACTAGGTACACAGGACACTGTGTAGTAAATGGCCATAGTAGTCTAGTATTTCATAAACATAAAGATCCAAGCTTTGGGGAAAAGAATTCACTATTTGACACAAATTGCTGGGTTAACTGGAAAGCAGTTTGGCAGAAACTAGGTATAGACCAACATCTCACACTGTATACCAAGACAAGGTCAAAATGGGTACATGATTTAGAAATAAAAGGTGATATCATAAGCAAATTAGAGGAATATGGAATTTTTTACCTGTTAGATCAATTGGTAAAGGAAGAATTTATGACCAAATAAGAGATAGAGAGCATTATGAGATGTAAAATGAATAATTTTTGAGTAGAGTAAATTTAAAAAGTTTTATACACATAAAACCAATGTAGCCACAATTAGAAGGAAAACAGGAAACTGGGGATGGTTGGATTTTATAGCACATTTCTCTGATAAAGGCCTCCTTTCTCAAATAAATAGAGAACTGTTTCAAATTTATAAGAATGTGAGTCATTCTCTAATTGATAAATGGTCAAAGGATAAGAACAGGCAGTTTTCAGAAGAAGAAATCAAAGCTATATCATATGAAAACATGCTCTAAATCAATATTGATTAGAGAAATGCAAATTAAAACAACTCTGAGATACTGTCTCACGCCTATCAGATTGACTAATATGACAGAAAAGGAAAATGACAAATGTTGGAGGGGATATGGAAAAATTGGGATACTGGAGCACTCTTGGTGGAATTGTCAACTGATTTGGCCATTTCGGAGAACAATTTGGAACTCTATCCAAAGGGCTATAAAACTGTCCATACTCTTTGATCCAGAAATACCACTACTGGATCTGTACCCTAAAGAGATCAAAGAAAAAGGAAAATGTCCTATATGTACAAAATTATTTATAGCAGCTCCTTTTGTAGTGGCAAGGAATTGGAAATTGAGGGGCTACCCATTAATGGGGGAATGGCTGAACATGTTATGTTATATGATTGTGATAGAATACTATTTTGCTATAAGAAATGATGAGCAGATATTTAATAGGAATGTATATATAGAGCCTATATCAGATTGCATGCCATCTTAGGGAGGGAGGAGAGAGGGAGAGGGAGAAAATTTAAAAATCAAAAGCTGATGGAAGTGAATGTTGAAAAGTAAAAATAATTAATTTTTTTTAAAAAGTTGATAAAATTAATTAATTAATTCATTAAAATGTAAAAAGGTTTAATAAAATGATATTCCATCATCCCCCCCACCCCCCCCAAAAAAATAGAAATGACTATCTGGATGATTTCAGAAAAAACCTGGGAAGAGTTATATGAACTGATGTAAAGTGAACTGAAAAGAGCCAGGAAATCATTGTACACAGTAAAAGCAATATTGTATGATGATGATCAGCTGTGAATGACTGCTATTCTCAGCAATACAGTGATACACATAATTTAAAAGGACTTAGGATGAAAAATGCTTTCTACCTCTAAAGAAAAAACTAATGGAGCCTGAATGCAGATCAGAGCATACTTTTTTTTTTTTTGGCTTTATTTCTCTTGTTTTCTTTTTCTTTTTCTTCTTCTTTTTTTTTTTTTTTTTTTGGTTGGGGAGAGGTCTGTGTTTTCTTTTGCAACGTTAGCCCTATTGTGGCTAATGAGGAAATACGTTTTGCATGACGGTACATGTGTAATCTCTATCAAAGTGCTTGCTTTCTCAAGGAGTGGGGAGGGAAAGACTGGGAATTTGCAGCCCAAAAATTATTTTAAAAGAATGTTAAAATTTGTTTTTACATGTAAATTGAGAGAGAGAGAAAAACATTCTTTAAAAAAAAAAAGAAAAGAAAAGTTTCTGGTAGAAGTCAGAATTTTGGCTGGGACTTGAAACCAGGCAATCCAGGAAGCAAAGATAAAGAAGGAAAGTATTCCAGGTATGGAGGATAACCAGTGAAAATGCAAGGGATTGGGAGATGGAGTGCCTTGTGTAAGAAACAGCAGGGAAGCCAGTATCACTGGAATGATGATTGCATGGGGGTGAGTAAGGTATAAGAAGCCTGGAAAGGTAGGAGGAAGCCGGTTATGGAGGGCTTATATTTGATCATGGAGGAGTTTGGTGTAGAATACATTCAATTCAAAAAAGAAACAGTAGGGAATGAAGAGGGGGGATAAGGATAGGTAGGAATTAGTCATAAGCAAAACAAACTTTAACCTTGGAGGATGAATCAACGAGAAGTAATTGAAAGGAAAGAAAAAAGGGTAAGAACCTCTAATTGGGTACTAAATGAGGAGAAGAGAAGTGAAGAGGGAAGCAGAAGCAGGGTGCATTGAGTGTGTGGCGTTGGTTGGTTCTGACCATATTCCCTTTTATTCTTGGTACAGAAGAAAGGTGACTCACCACAGTTCCAGGGGATGCTACCTAATTCCTCACATAGAGGTGATGGATTGAAGATGAAGACTGACACGTACTTTTGGACATTGTCACTGTGGAAATGTGTTTTGCTTGTCTATGCTTGAAGGTTTTTGTTTTTTGTTTTTTGTTTTTTTTTTCTTAATGAAGGGAGGTGAGGTGGGAGGAAGAGATAAATATTTGGTAATTAAAAAAACAATAATAATAATAAAGATATGGCAGTATTATGAATTATTGAAAAAGGCACTACTTAACTAGGTTTCTAAGTTCCCTGCTAATCACCAAATACAATAGGTTTTTCTTAATACTTTGTAGACTTTCAGTAACATTTGACACTGTTGACTAATCAGTCCTGACCTCTTGATAAGACTCTCCACCCTTTGTTTTCGTTTCCCTGAATACTCGTAGTTCTCCTCTCTCACTGACCTTTTCTACTTTGTCTCCTTCCCCAACTTGAGGAATTCTTCCTTGGACCTCTCTTCTCTTCCTTGGTGATCTCATTGATCCAGATATGCATATCACTCTAAAATCTATGCCTGCAGTTCTTCCCTCTTTCCTGAGGAATGAACTTTTATTTCCAGATGCTTCCTGAACATTTGTACCTGGATATTCCACTAGGATATCAGGCTCTATATTTCTAAAATTGAACTGATCATTCTCCGAAAGACTATTTATCATTTCCCATACTAATCTAATAAGTCTCTTATTCACTTAGCTTCAAGTTCTTGGAGTGGTTTTCACTCCTCCTTTTCTCCTTCTACCCCTATGCGCCCTGGCCAAGTTGTTAACATCCTATTGATTCTTACCTTTGACATATCTTGTGTATATCCTTCTTTTCTACTTTCCTCAATAAAGTAAAAGAGTATGTAAAAGTAAGGGAGTCCCTACCCTCAAGATCTAACAACTGAGTGCATCAGGAAATTCCTCTTGAAGAAAGTGGTGCCAGAGCTGAGCCCTGAAGGGAGCCAGAGCTCCCCAAAAGGCAAAGGTGAGGAGGGAGAATATTCCAGGCACCATGTATTATCTCTAACCTAGGCTATAGCAGTAGTCTCCCAACTTGACTTGTGGGAGGCAGTTACTTTAGGTCATTTATATCTGGATGCTCTGTCTATTCTTGTATGTATGAGACATTGGCCATTATCATACGCAAGACTGGGGATACAGATTCATATCTAGCATTCACTACAGATTGTTAACCTTTTCTGTAGGTGAATAAAGGCAATAGTGATTTTTATCTTTCTTAGGCAGTTGCAGAAATAGCTTTTCTTTAAATGCATGATTTTCTTTCAAATAAAGTATATGGTAAATTGTATAGATTTGCAAAATACATATTAACAACCTGGTTTTAAGTAATTTTATTTTATATGTAGGACTGCTCTGCCTTCTGCATTGTATAAGCCCAGAAATTCAAAGACAATACATTTGTAGCCAATAAAAAGTATTTTGGCTTACATCTAACACATTTTGAAGCCAAGAGATAGTTGGTTCCCAAAAGTGATGCCTATGATAGAGTGAAAAAAGCACTGGACTCAGAAACAGGGAAATTGGAGTTCATGACTAACTCTTCCATTTCCTGGCCACGTCTCCATGGGCAAGTCCTGTGTTTTCTGAGCCTCAGTTTCCTCTTAGGTGTGATATTTGAGCCCCACCCCCACCCCACCTCCCAAAAAAATCTGGCTCCAAACTGTCCTAGATTTATTTCACATTATTCTCTATACTATGTTTCAGTGTAAGTGGAATATTCACTTTTCCCTGAATTCAACATGTCTTTTCCTGTCTCTGTAGAACTCATGCCCTCATCTCTGCCTGTCAGAATCCTTATCTTCCTTGACTGCCCAGTTTAGAAGCCATCTTCTCCATAATGTTTCCCCAGATTCCTCTGATAAGAATATTCCCTCTAACTTCAAATTTATCTGAAACTCTCCTTTGCCCACGACACACTTTACTTGGTGTCACGGGCACATACACATCCATACACATTTTTCCTTCATGATGTGGCAGTGACCCTGGGTTCTGGAAGGCTATGTTAGCGTGGTGCGGGCTTTGTGAGGGTCTGTCAGCTCCTGGAAGCAGAGTGAAGAACAGCCCCACTAAGCCCAGAGGGGCTCAACTCCAGCAGCCTAGCCACTTAGTAGCAAATTTTTTTGTCGTGTGAATCCACGAAACAACAATACAAAATGGTCCTCAGTCCTGTGCACTACCCTTCTGCAGTAATAGTGGAGGAAAAGGGTGCATGTACACTTTAATTTTAATGTCGGTACTGAGGAACTAAATCATAGCAATCTTGACTTCCTTGCTATCACTGAAATAAGAAGAAAGAAGGAAGTTGTGGATAAATGGGAAGAAGTGTCATAAGTCCTCCTTGGACAAACAAGTAAAGGAGTTGGCAAGAGGTAGCTGAGGATGAAGAGGTAGAGAAATTCTATGAATAACTGGAAATGGTTCTCCATTTTAAATCAGCATACATTCTCATACTTTGTAACTTCAGTTGAAAGCTGAAAAATAATGAGGATGATGAGAAATGTGGGAAAGCATGTTTCCAGAAAAAGGAATGGGAAAGACTAAAGGCTTAAACGGCACAGAAGGCTCAGGTCTTTATATCATGAGCACTTTCATTCGGAAAAGAATTGGTAAATGCACATAAACTAAGATGTTAAACATGATTAGCATGACAGTATATTTTAACAAGTGCAAAAAGACTTATTATTGATGTTAGTCATTTATTCCTGAAACAGCTGTTGGTATACAGTCAGACCCGTGGCTTGTGAGGGCAAAGCTTAGAATTAGTAAAAAGGAATAAAGATAGTAGTGAGAAAAAGATGTCATGTGCAATTGAGTTAATTCTATCCTGAACGATTTACATCAGCAGTGAGAACTGGGAAATGGATGTCAGAAATGACATCGATATCAATCACATTAATTTTATATAGAATTTTAATCACTCTATGTCTGTTGCCACAAGAAAACCAGGAAGCGCCTTACTCAAAACCTACTATCTCTTAAAAGCAGAGAGAGATGGTAAGTAAAGCCAAGAGAGGTTGTTTATAAAATCTTACAAAGAAGAATGGAGGTCAGTAATAAGCAGCATCATTTCATAGAGCAGAGAAAAGCAGTGGAGAGGAAAACCAGTTTAGAGAAAGTTTGGCAAGTAATCCAGCTAAGCAGTTATCCCAAGGACACTTAAAAATAAAAAGGAAATAAGACAAGCAAAAGTATAAAGATTACTGCAATCACGATTAAGTATACTGGAACTACCCTTGGATTCAACTGTCACAGTCCTGAATATGCTTATTTATAGGGAAGGTCAGAACTGGCATCGAAGAGTAGAAAAGCATCAGATTGGACCAAGTGTGCATAAAGGATATCTGTGCTTCAGGAGACATATTTAAAAAGCTATATCTGAAGCAGGGAAGGATAAAGGTAGGAGAACAGTTCTGAACCTTATTAGTACCAAAAATAGTGAAGAAAACATGAAAAATTACCAGTTTAAATGCCTGGCTTACCTATACAAAGTCTTGATGAGTCATTTTTTACACAGCCACAGGCATCCTTGATGAGAGTATTAGTAGAGAATAAATAGATTTTCACAAAAATATTTTCAGTTGTACCATATCTTTTCCTGGAGCAACACAGGCCACTGCTCTGCCTACCCAAGATACCATTTCCAGAGTAAAACCAGGTGGAACCACAACTGACAAAGGCAGCAGTGATGGTCTTGAGCAGTGGAAAACTTGGCATTGTCCTGTATTTGGGCAGAGCACATTTCCAAGGGTCCAGAGAAAAGATTATGTATATGACTCCATGGTCTGTAATTTTATAGGAAAATTCCTAGTGGGGGGGCAGCTTCATCCAGCCCCTGAGATGAACTGCTAGTGGAGGAATGGAGAGGATTCCCTCCCTACCCCAACACACACACTATCTCCTTGATCTTGTGATGTCACAAGTCAGGAGAGTTAGACTTCTCATCAACGTCCATAGCAGTGTCTCCGAACAGCATTGTCCTGAGGACAAACTAGATGAAAGATGGCTTCAGGACTGTCCAAGAGCCCAGCATGGACCTATACACACCTTAAGGGAACTTCATTAAGACTTGTGAGAGAAAATGACTTTCATCCGACCAGAAGCTCCATCTACTCAGTCCATGTCACTGGCTTCCTGTAGCAGACCTGATCTTTCCCCCCAGTACTAGTACCCTCACGTTGGACTCACCCTTGTGTGCTGGTACTGGTAAGAAGGATCAAGTTTGCTGCAGGAGGATGGTGATACGCACTGGGTACACTTTGTTTCCTCCCTCAGACTGTGAGCTCCTTGAGGGTAGGGATGATATTTTTGCCTTTCTTTGTATTCCTGGGGTAGATAAGGGTAGGAAAGGCCTGTCGATGAAGTTAGGATTTGAGCTGTTTTGAAGGAAGCCAGGAAGTCACACTTAGAACATCTGTAGTTAAATCAATGTTTATAGACAATCTAAAAGCTATGATTCTTAGAATCCTCTGCCCCCTTTTCCACAGCTCTGCAACTCTCACAGATGACCATGGTTAAAGAACACATTGCCCACTGGTCAATCCAGTGGTGTTAGATTTATTTATTTGTAGTATAGCAGACTCAGATTTTACGGATGTCTCTGACGAAAAAAATGATAAATTGATAATGATTTGAGTAAATTATATTGTATTTGTAGTTATTATTGCTGTCTTGGATTGGTTCTATTTTTGGACACATTATGAATGCATCTATTACCTAAAAGAGTACATAATTTAAAATTGTACCCTTTGATGTACGTTGATTTTGATTGAGACATTAATGTTCTAGTTCTGGAGAAATTAGAATCATGGATCAGGGTAGTGTAGATTTTTTTTTTAATAGTGAAGAAGATCCTGATAACTAAGGGAAAAATTTTAAACCCAAAAGTGTTGTGAATTGTTGCAGAGGAGTTGTTAGTTATCACAATATTTGGCAGTTTAGGATCACTTTATGTTTTTTACATGTTGAGATTAAGAATATTTGGATAGCTATTTGACCACACTTATTCATTCGATAATTTTCAGGAGCCATTTACATATAGTTAGAAGATCAGCAAATTCGAATCATTATATAACATTGGAAATAACTACTGTGGTTGCAGTAAGGAAAGTTCCAAGGAGTTAGCATTGTATTAATCTAGTCTTGGGGATTTTGAATGAGATCTGTAGACACTCAAATACTCAAATGGAATTGTGTTCCATTAAGTCTGGTTGTTTCCTCCAATGATTCAGACCACATCCATCCATGCCACCTGTCCTGTGTGACTCTTGGATAGGCTCTTCTATAAGTTTGCCTCAGGGAATACATCAGATATGCTGCAGGCCCCTCTTGCTTTCTCCTAACATCAAAAGGGTGCCCATGGAGTACTCTGGCTGTCCACCTGTAGTCCTTTACCACGTGACCAGCCCATCTTTTCTTTCTGTCATAGAATTCCCTGATGCCACATTTTACTGCTGGTGTTTGCAGTTACATGTTGAGTCTATGTTGCAGCCTGCTCACAACCATTGTATCTACTTTTCATCTTTAGTTCTTTAGAGGTAGTAGTGTTCTATGTCTTGCTGCTAAATAGAAGCACTAGTGAAAATGTTATATTGAAAAGATTGGACTTTGCTTTCCTAGGAAGCTTTACAAAGCTGTCCCAGCCTGTTCTCTACCTTTTCAGTTCTGGGCCAGATCATTGGCCATCTGCACTGTCTATTCCAGATATTCATAATCTCAGACAAGCTTGAAAATGTAGTTCCCAACTTGGGATACATGGACCTTTTAGGGATCCATGGATAGATTTCAGGGAATCTGTAAATTTAGATGGGAAAAATAAATTTTTATTTTCACTGACCTCTGACTACAATTTAGCATTTCCTTAAGTTATGAATTTTTTTTTTCTGATAAGAGGCCTATAGACTTCACCACACTGCCAAAGGAATCCATGACAGAAAAAAGGTTAAGAATTTCTACTCTGTAGCATCCATCCAAATTCATGTTGGAATATGGGAAATAAACATTCTGAATTCATTTAGTCTTTCCTGTATGGATGGACAGGCAAATGCTTTTGAGTACTTACATATCTGTTCTAGGGGCTTGATGCTGTCAACATATTGTCATGCAAAACAGGAGCATTTAAAAGACTTCTCCACCTACAGTAAATCTAGTGATACTTGGCGTTAATACTTGCTATTGGTCATTACTTCAGTGACTGCATTAATAGAAAGTTCAGCATGGAACATCCGTAGGGGATAATGGAAAGAGCTTTAGACTCAGATTCTCTTCTGACTCTACCACTGAGAATCAACTCTCCGGGTCTGTTTCCTCATGTGTATAAACAAAGATGTTTTGTAAAATGAGAAGGTTGGATTAAATGTGTTGTAAAATTCCTCTCAACTCTAACATTTCTTTAATTAATTCACTCTTTTCATCTGAATTTTAAAAGATTTCTTTCATGAGTCTTTAACCTTTCACTAAATAAAATTATACATGTCTAAAATAGTCATTTTCCTAATCCAACTCCTTCTAAAATCCCTACTCATTCCACCCACCACCTGGAAGGAGTGAATGAGGTCCTGAAAGCTATACTTGACTCTTCTTGCTCCACATTCATTCCCCCTTGCAAAGGTAAGCCTGTTGCCCCGAGGCTTCAGAGAAATTGTGACAGGAACATTCCCCTTCGAGAAAGAAGAATTAATACAGCTGCCGAGCGATCTTTATGTCCCTGTGTGTTCTGTTAATTCTAAATGGTTCATTCTCTTCAAAATCCCCACTCGCAGCTCAATCTCTGCAAGGAAGCAGTTATTAAACATAGGTTTCATTCTTAAACAGCTACTCTCCTTGTGTAACCTAGGAAAAATATGGAGAAAACAAGTTGATCTTAACATCATAGAACAGATACATCAAGCCAAGTTTTACTTATGATGTTCTTAAAGAAACAAAATACAACACAGTCTCCTCACTCTCATTTTCAAGATATGATCATCTGGCAATCAGGAATGTATTATCACTCACTGAACATTTAGAACCTACATTGTGTACATGAAGCAGTTTTAAGGCCATTATTTCTATAATAAAATTTATGTCTGTTGTGTCCCAAATTTACTAAAATTTCTCAAATATGTACATTTTTGGATCACAAGGAGTGTTTTAGATTCTGTGCTGTACTGTGGAGATCTTGGAGAGTTATCCGTGTGGCAAAGGTGTAAGTGTGAAAACAGAAAGGGGAGAAGGTTTTCAAGAAAAAAACTTTCTCATATATGACTTGATTGAAGTAAATCAATTGATTTGATTGGAATAAAACCTTTTGTGGCTCCTGATTAAGGTGACAACTACTCAGCTAGACATTTAGGCTCAAATGCACACTGGTTTCATTTCACCTTTCCAGCTTCATCTTACATTAATCCCCCTTGCTTGGTCCCCACAGTGTGCTATATGCACTGGACTCATCACCATCCTCCAAACACCTCTGTTGTCCCATTTCCACAACTGTGATTTTATTGTTCCCTATTCCTAGAATGTGTTTCTCCCTTTACTGCCTACTTCTCCTTGTAGATGCCCTTCCCATCGTCAAAGCCTAGCTCTCATATGATCACATCCATGAAGTCTTCCCTGATTTTTCCAGCTAAGAATGATTACTCCTTTGTGTGACCTAATAGCACTTTACAGTTTTCTTATGAACTTAACATATTTGACTTCATATCATACTTAACCTCTGTACATGGGGTCTTATTATCCCTATTAGGTTTTAAACTTCTTATGCAAGATATAATAATATATGGTCCCTGTCCCCAATACCTACCCCAGTTGATTACACATAGTAGGTTATTAATAAATATTTATTTATTGTAGGGGTAAAGGAAAGGACCAAAAGGGAGGATGTCCAATCCTTGATAATGAGTTTAAGTGCAAGGCATTTTGAAAGAGCCACCTAGGGCAGAGGGAATGCAAAGAATGCTGGATTTAGTGCCAGAAGGCCTGGAGAGGAATCTTCCTCTGCTGACCATATGACTCAGCACTTAACCCCACCCTGGACATCTGTAAAATGAGGGAAGTGAGACTGGATGGTTTCTCAGGCCCTTGTAGTTCTATGTCCCAGGAGCCTATGATGTAGGCTAAAGCATCAAAGGAAAGGATACCAATAGTGAATGGAGTTGATTTTCTCCACCATAAAAAGAAAATCTCCATGCCTGATGTAGCTGAGAAAAACCACTCTTGGAGTAATTCCCCACCCCTCTTCCTTCTTCTGAGAAGGCTTTGGAAAATGTGTGAGATGATCATAATCATCACTATCACCATCACTGTCATCATTATAACGAATAATTATAAATATAATCATTGATAAATATTAGAAGGGTACCATTTTGCTATTATTTTAGTCTGTAATTCTAATTTTCCCCTCATTTAAAGACTCATTTTTCGAAAGAAAACAAATGGTGACTTGAAAAAAGGTAATGCATGCATCTGGGTAAGTTAATCAGTTTTAATGAAGAAAAATGTCTAATTCTATTAACTAATCCCTTCTAAAATCCTAAAAATTAGGGTACCACTTTACTTTTAAAAGATATGAAAAAAAAAGAAGAATGGGGTAGGGTAGGGAAAGTATTCTTTCAATCCTTAGGAGTGATTAAATGATCCTACAGGTTTCAGTATTGCCAAGGAACTTAAAATATTGATTACTTTTTGGATGCCATCCATTCCAACTCCGTTATTTTACAGATGAGGAAATTGAGGCTGGAGGAAATTAGGTGATTAGTCCAGAGATGCACAGCTAGTGTCTAGAACAGGATTCAAGCTCAGGTCTTCCTGACTCCAATTCCAGTACTCTATCCAGGCAGGATTTGAAACTCCAAAGCTAGGGCCCTTTCCACTGTACTTCATGAAGTCTCAGAAGGTATTTTCTAAAATATATTCCCATATAGCAACAACTGGAAGCAAAGGATGTGTCTGTTGATTGGAAAATGACCTAACAAATTGTGGTATAGGAATGGCATGGAATAATACTATTGTGCTGTAAGAAACAAAACATGAGGAATTCAGAGACACACAGGAAGACTTGCATGAAATCTAAACTGATGGAGAGTAAAATGCAGAACCAGGAAAACAGTAGGCCTAACTACTTCAGTAAGATAAATAAAAACACCACCAAAAGAATGCCAGACTTTAATTACTTGTAGCAACTACTTTGATCTAGAGAATAGAATGAAATATACCTCTTTCCTCTCATTTCAGGATAAGAGTATGGGATTTTATATATGCAGCCAAATGCAGCCAATGTGTAGGTTGGTGTTAACTATTTTTCTTTGTTAAAAGGATGGACTGGGGGCTGGTGGAGGGGCATTGTAAGAGGGCAGGGATTGGGAATTGAGAAATTACTATTGTGTGAAAATAAAAAGCATCAGTAAAACAGAACATGTTTTAAAACCAAGTGTAATATACCATAGTGAGTGAGTGAGGGTAGACTAGTTGTTCATTGTGAACATAGGGTGTTGGAGGAGCATTGGGTGCTTGGTCTGAAGCCTGACTTTAGTACTAAAATGTAAACACTTCATTTCATATTTCTTTTTTCTTGCTTATGAAACATTCCTTCATGCCATTCCAAAAATGTTGTGATTTCTGTAGCTGTTATTAGTTGTTAAATTGTCTTCACTTAGTTCATTTAGTTTAACCTATTTTCTTACATTTAATAAAGTTAAATACCAAGGGCTGATAGATTTATGAAATAAATTAATGTCTGTAAAATGTAACTTGAATGTTAATTGCAAAATCATTCTATGTATAATTTTTAAAAGAATACCTGGGTAACAGGGTGGTATGAAATCAGCAGTTCTCAAGCTTTTTCATTTTTCATTTTGTACAGCACTCTTCTCTCTCCAAAGTCATACCCACAATTAATATAATAGTCACCATCCTGATGGGCTAGGAGTGAGGGGAAGGAGAGAAGTTAGGAAATGCCAGAGGCTGGCTCATCTCATTTGTACTGTCTGCTCAACCTTACTTTTACCATCACTGCTTTATTCTATAAGCTACGTCTTATCTTTCTCTTTAGCTTCACTCTTAATCATTTACTTACACAATTCTCTTTTGTACTCCTTCCTTGGGACTTGATTTGTTTTCTACTTTTAGTGGCTCTCCAATTCGCCTCTTTCTATTCTTCTTCTGATGATATTATGGACAAATGGTACCATTGGTAGTTCTGTTAGATAGCTTTCTAGTAGTGAGAATGGATTTGTGCCAATTCATCTATATTATCTTGAACCTTGTTTTGCATATTTGGCATTTTTAAGCTCATATGTTTCTGAAGTAGTTGTGTGTGTGTGTGTGTATGTGTGTGTGTGTGTGTGTGTGTGTGTGTGTGTGTGTGTATGTGTATGTGTATGAGATACCTTAAACCACAAATCATTTGATATGTTCCAAGACCCAAAACTCATATCGATCCTCGGTAAAACTGAACCAAAAGTTTAGATAAAAACAGTGAATGCATAATTATAATGAATAATGAAATATTCAGTTGAAACATCTGTTAAAAACTAAATTTTATTTACTTGTTCATTTAAGTTAAAGGTACATTGGCATAATATAATTCAACTCTCAGATAAAGTTCCACCAGCAGGAATGTACAGACCATTTATTTCAGCTATTTAGAGGGCAAGAAAAATATATGGAAAAATAGTACAAATAATAAACATAAGTTTTTCTTTAGTCTTCTGACTCATGATTAATTAGTTCTGATGGGGTTATTTTTGATGATATATAGTTTTTGGTTTGTTTTTTTTTTAACATGGAAGAAACAGAAATGTCATAATGACCCTTTTTGTATTAAATTTGTGCTAAGATAGTGCACATATCCTTTCAAACCTAAATGTAACTTCCCTTTCTATTTCATTGGTGTTTTGTCATGCTTCAAGGGAATACGCCACCCTCTTAGCCTTTAGCATGTGGCTAGTGGGGGAGATACTAAAGATATATTAATTTGTTTCTTTTCTTGACTAATCAGAGGTTATATAGTTTTGTTTTTCTCACAATTATAAGGGGACACTAAAAAAAATTTTATGCACTCATGCATAAAGATTAAGATAGGCAAAGAGATTAAGATAATTTATTGCAGAGTGGACATTTTTTGTTACTGTTTTTAGATTTTGCTCTACTTGTTGTATTTGATCTTAGTAGAATATGTTGATACTTGCTAGATAATATTACCTAGTAAGTATTGATCCCTCTGTAGAATTGGACTATTTTACCTCAAAGGCACTTCCAAAAGTTCCATGATACTTGTTAGAGTGAGTTTATGTCCGTCGATGGCACAAGAAAGGAAATGCTTTAGTATTTACAGAACTCTTTCTGTATGTTTGTTTCCAGAAAACAGATTCGAGCTTTGCTAGGCCAGTTTAGCCAAGCTGAGGCCATGCTAATGAAAGCTGGAGTACAGCCCGGAACTGTTGATGGAGTTCTTCTAGATCTTGGGTGTTCCTCCATGCAACTTGATACTCCTGAAAGAGGTTTTTCCCTTCGAAAGGACGGCCCCTTGGACATGAGAATGGATGGTGGCAGGTGAGTATTGATAAAACACTTCTTCTCACAACAAAAAATCAATTTTTCAACAATACTCTGAATTTAATTTCCTTTTTAGACTGTAGAATTCCCATCACATGCCTACACCTAAAGCTACACATACATAATAAATCATGTTTTGGGGTTGTTTTTTTCCCATTATATACTTCTATATTTCTCTGTATTTTGTTTTTTTGTCTTTATATTTAAAGTAATAGTTTTCCAAAATGAATATTCTTAAACTTTTAAATCAAAGAAAAATCATTTCTTACTACTGTGACAAACTCTGGAAGGAATTGACTCTCCTGTCTTTATCATTGTAGTTACATTAGCCAAAATGAAGTTTTAGATGCATAAAAATCTCTGGTTTTATGATATTTACAATAGTAGTTTTTGGTAATGAAATTGATACTGTTGAGCTCAACTAAATGTTAGTCTTACTTTGTTTCCAATGTAACTCTCAGGAAGCTTCCCTACTTTGGAGTGTTGTTGAGTAAACAAGGGGTAAAGCCAGTTCGAGGAGAGGGAAAGGTCTAAGACCTGGGGAGAAGAAGAAAGGCTTTCCACAGGAAGTAACCCAAGAGCTGAGCCTCAACGGAAGATCAGAACTCTCAGAGGCGCCCCTGAGGAAGGAGTGTGGTCTGGGATTGAGGGTAGCCTGTGCAGAAGTGCACAGGTCACAGAGGAAAAGAACAGCAAGGTCATTATGGCTGGAATACAGAGTTCATGGATAAATCTAGACACTTGGCTGGAGTGGTAACCTTAAAGCCAAACCGAGGAGGAAGAGGAGAGAATAAGCATTTGTTAACTGCCCATTATGTACTAGGCACTGCAGTAAGAACTTTACAAATATTATTTCATTTGTGTCTCACAACAGCCCTGTGAAGTAGGTGCTATGAATATCCTCATTTTACAGCTTAGGAAACTGAGGCAATCAGAAGTTAAATGACTTGCCTGGAGTCACACAGCTAATATGTGAAGCAGTATTTGAAGTCAGGTCCTCCTGGCTCCAGACCTAGAACTCTGCCCATTGCACCAGATATAGTAGTCGTTGAGTCGCGTCTGACTCTTTGTGACCCCCCTGGGGTTTTCTTGGCACAGATGCTGGAGTGGTGGCCATTTCCTTCTCCGGTGAGTTAAGGCAAACAGAGGTGAAGTAGCTTGCTCAGGATCACACAGCTAGTAAGTGCTACATCAGCTAACTGCCTATGTTTATTCCTCAAGGTAATAGGGAGACACTAAAACTTCTTAAGTAGAGAGGTAGTATAGCTCATAGGATTACAGATCATTGGAAGTGACCTCAAAGGCTGTCTAGGTTCTGCCTCCTCCTTTTACATAGGGGGTTACCTGAGGCCCAAAGAAAGTCAAGTGACTTGCCCAAGGTCATCGAGGTCCTCTAATTCTAGACCAGTGCACTTTCCACAGATTAGGCTTATGCCCTAAGGAGCTACTCTTGTCAGCTGTGTGGAGGATGGCATAGAGGGTAAGGAGGAGAGCGGGGCTGCATTGAGGGATCTGCGAGGAAGGAGGACCTGATGCAGAGGGGAGGGAGAAGAAGCCAAGAACAGTGCTACACGAACAAACAGCTTTGAAAGCTGTGGGAACTCTGATGAGTGCAGTGACCCTTCATGAGAACAGGATGACAGGAGTCTAGGCCAGAGTGGTGGGGGCTTGCCCTGGCCTGGAGAACGGAGGTGAGAGGTGTGCGGCTCGAATCAGTGACACCTGTCAAATCATGTAAGGAAGATGAAGGAGAGGGAAGAGTCGTGGCTAATTGCAAGGTTACCAAACTGAGAGACAAAGAGGAGAGTGATTTCCTTGACAATAGGGAGATGGGGAGAGAAAGTTAGATCTAGAAAGATCCATTCTGCTTTGAACATATTGAGATGCTCATGAGACATCTAGGTGGATGTGTCAGGAGACAGTTAGTGATGGGGGACTGGAGCTCAGCAAAGAGATTAGGGCTTACTATGGAGATTTGCAAGTCAGCTAATAATGATAGCTTATGAAATCACCGAGAGAGAGAGAGAGCATAAAGGGAGGAGAGAAGATATCCCAGAATAGACTTGGGAGGGTCTTGTACATTCAGGCATCAGGACATGGAAGATAATTTCCCAAAGAAGATTGAGAAGAAACCAACAGATAAAAGGAGAATGTTATGAAAGCCAAGTTTACTTTTGAATGTTGTATGTCATTTTCTTACAGGTAGTTAAATGGGACATTTTGTTATTATTTTCATTCTGTAGCTTTGGGTGTGCATGAACATTCTCATAAAAAGAATGCTTACCAGGTCTGTAAGAAGTAATATTCATTGATTTCCAAGGTTGTAAACCTAGGTGCCCAGGAGGATATTGGTACCCTCAGCACAAATAGGGAAGTTGAAAGAGGGGTCAGTTGGTGGAGAAAAATAGCAAATTTCAATTTGAATGTGTTGAGTTTAAGATGTCTTTGAAGCATCCATTTGGGAATGTCCAATAGGTCCAATGTCCTTAGTGATATAGGACTGGAAATATGAAGATGTGACAGGGAATGTAAGGAGGAACCTGTAAAAAAATTCCTCAGAAGAACAATCCCCTGAGTGCCTAATGGAAAAGAACTGATATCTTCTCGTGTTTGGAAATTAAGGTTGTTGGGCAGCAACGACAAAATGATGACCAGCAAATTTATGCTTTTTAGTTGTTGTGCAAAAAGAGGCTTCAAGCCTTCTGACATAGGATAAACCAAATACAAATCCTGATTATCTTTAGTGACCATCAACTTCAGATGAAAGAGTAATGTGAAAGCACAGGAATATGGCAGGCTCATGATGTGCATTCCTGTGATTCTTTGAAGCAGGCAAGGTTAAGAGCATGTGTAAATAAGATTTCAGTACATCAGAAGGGAAAGTTCTCAGAAGGAAAAAAGATCTCACAGATAAGCTTTTATCACATCTGTAAAGAGTCCTACTTTGACCTATGTAGTAAACAACAGGCAAACTCTGTACAGGTTCACTCCATTCTCTCAAATCTCATTCACTTCTCCCCTGCCTTGCAGCATGGCTTCTGACTCCACCACTCAACTGAAATTACTTTCTGCAAGATTCTATATCATCTCTTAATTGCTAAATCCAATGCTTTGTTGGAGCCCTTCATTCTTGAACTCTCTACAGCATTCTCCAATGTTGACAACAGACCACAACTTTTGAATATACTCTCTTACCTGGGGTTTTGTAGCATAGTTCTTTGTTAGGCCACATAGATAGTTCTACCTATCTGGTTGCTATTCCTACTCAGTTTTCTTTGCCGGACCATTGTTCATGTCTTGCACCATATGGGTAGACTCTGTCCAGAGCCCTCTTCTTTTCTCACTCTTGGTTCACAAGCTTTTATGGGGTTCAGTTATAATCTGTAACCAAATGACTTCTAAATATACATATCCAATCATTGTCTCCCTCCCGGCTTTACCAACTGCCTCCTGGGTATTTCCATTTGAATGTTCCATAGAAATTTCAAATTCACTATGGCCAAAATAGATGCCATTTTCTTTCTGACTGAACCCATTCCTTTTCTAAACTTCCTATTTCTGTCACTCTGCTTCTAGTGACCAGGTTTTTAACCTTGTAGTAAACCTCAAACTCTTTATCTGCTATATCAACTCATTTAACAATTTGTATCAACTCTGTCACCCACCACAACCTTTCTTGCCACTCACATATTCGTGACGCAAATTTAGGCTGTTACCACCTCTGTCTTGGACTGTTCTAGTAGCCTCCTTCCAGCCTCTCCCCTCCCAAACCCATCGCTCCTGCCCCCCAACAATTGCTATATTGATATTCCTGAAACACAGGTCTGCCTGTGTCCTTCCACTGTGAATTAAGCTTTAGCAGCTCCCTATGGCCTTTTGTACAAAATACAGAATCGTTTGTGGCACTTAAAATCCCTCATAGTCCAGCTGTTCTCTTTCCAAATTGCTTTCACATTACTCACTACTATGCCTACTATGTTCCAAACTAGCCTACCTTCTTTTCCATCCATGGCATTTCATTTTACCCTTGGTGCCATTACCCTGACTTTCTCCCATGTCTGGAATGCTCTCCCTCATCAGCTATCTCCCAAAACCCCAAGTTGCCATCCAGGTTCAAGTCAGATGGATAGATCTCTGGACTTAAAGATAGGAAGACCTGAATTTGACTCCTGCCTCATATGCTGGGGAAAGCACATAACCATTCTAAGCCTCAGGTACCTTATCAGTAATGTGGGGATAATAACAGCAACTTTCTCTCCAGTTACTGTGAAGTGCCAATGAGATAATGTATATGAAGTACTTTGCTAACTTGAAAGTAATAAATGTTGGCTATGATCTTTCCTAGTTATTCATACTATCTTCATTGCCATAGCTACCTCTGTAATTAACTCACATTTACTTTGTAAATATTTTCTATTTTCTTATCAGTGTACATATTGTTTTCCCCTCAGGAAAATGTAAGCTCTTTGAGGAAGGAATTATTTCATTTTTCTTTGTGTATTCCCAGTACGTCGAACAGTACCTGGTACATAGTAAGCATGTAATAAATGCCAAATTAGCTACTACATCCCAATAAGAAACCAAGAAACCTCAGGGTTTCATGGCCCATTTCTGGGGCATATTATATTAATGAAGATATCCTAAAACATTGATGTTCTTTTTGTTCTCATATATTAATTTCTCTTTAACTTCAGTTGATAAGTGGTATTTCCCTTTTTCAGCATTTTAAACCCCCCATCCATGCTGAGAACTATTGGTTGGTTGCATCTTGGTTTTGTTAGTTGCACCAATCCGTGTAATTTGTTTTATATCTATTTCCTCTATAGTCATATATATATATATATGTATGTATACACACACACATACATATATGTGTATGTATGTATATATGTGTATACATATATAGAGATATAGATGTAGATATGTTGTTTCCTTCAATAAAATGGAAGCTTCCTGAGGGGAGGGACTGTCTTTTTATTCCCCTTGACTAGCATAGTACCCAGAACATATATAATAGACTTAGTAAATACTTGTTGATTGATTTAGTGTTTCAGTTTTGTGTAATTATTTTTAGTTCATAATATTCTTTGATGGCAAATGACATCATTGTCATTGTAGTTCCTCAAGAAGTTCTCATGACAGAAACTGACCAATTGCATCTTTTTTCAGGCACTTTCAGAATTTGCATTGCAACCCCGTTTATAAAGCAGCAAGTGCATTTTATCATATCCAGTGCAGTCATTTTTTTTTTTTACCTGTAGATTCTTATGTCCCTGGCAGCTTCTACACCTGCCAAACTGAAAACATTATTCAGAATGACTGACAATATAGATATGATACAGGATTATAAAAATCCCAAACATTTCCCACTGTTTTAGGCTAAAGAAGCCCTGTTAAGATAATTTTCTTTTGTATATTAAAATTATTTTAATTTAAAAAATTTTAAATTTTATGTTTTTTATGTACTTGTTAATGTTATAAATGGAACAACTTGATATAGTGATAAGGAATGTTAAAGGGAACATCTCTCCCATTTGTACAAAATTCTAGTCTCTTATTTTAAAAATCTCTTAAGTCCTCATAGCCTGTGTGTCTCAAAGCTCTGAAGCTTCACCTCTTGTCAACGAAGGCTGACGTCAGTGAACTAATTGGCTCTTCTTGTGCGTAGGTACCCTGACATGCCCACTGCTGCTGATGTTGTGAATGCCTTAGATCAACAGGCACTCGCGTTGATCCTGAGAACATACGGGGAAGAGAAGTATGCCAAGAAAATCGCTTCAGCAATCGTTCAGGCACGCAGCATCTACCCCATCACCAGAACCCAGCAGCTTGCCAGCATTGTTGCAGGTATCCTCATTAATTCCAAACAGTGTCTGAGAGGGGGAGAAAAAAATATATTAATCCCCCAAACTCCCAGAGGGATCTATTTGTTCCTGAAATCATGCAGGATCTAATTCTGCTCTCCATCTCTGATGTCAGCTTTATTTTTGTTTTTTTAAGCTCCCATTTTTTTCTACCACTGTAGTTTTCTGATTAGTTTCATAATAGATTTTACATGAAGTAATTTATCATTGGTGCCTACCAAGGTGTGGAACATGGAATGACAAGAGCAGAGGGAATTCTTGATCCATTCCCGGTGTTGATAAGTATCCAGTATCAGATATGACATAGCCTTCCTTAGATTTCAGATTTCTGCATTTTAATATTTTGGGGAAAGTAACATTGCATTGCCCAGCTCCTAAAATAAAATCTAGTGACTCACACCTCTATTCTAAAAGACCAGCTAACAAAGGGTATGTGATGTGTAGGTTATTTCACTTTGTGAATGCTAACTAAATCAGCCTGAGGGCTTTATCGAAACATTTCATCTCTTCTGCTGTTCCCCATCATAAACCTCCTGAACCAAAATCTAGCTAGGAGGCGCTTTATTATAGTCTCCCTTTTTGAAGCCAAAGTTGTTTCACAGCTGTGTCCCATGATGAAAGTTTTCCGAGGCAAAAAATACCTCTGCTGCAGTTACTTAATGCTAGTGGAGAATGAATAGTGTTGGTAGGAACTCTGAAATACATCACTTGCAGCTGCCATTTACATTAGCCAGAAAACTATCCACTCTATTACAGTTTCTTTTCATTGTTGCATCTTAAGTTTCCTAAAGAACTAAAAAACTTAATAAGGTATATTTGGATTGTTTATAAATGGAACTTGAGATTGGCTGCCTCTACCTTACGGTTACTCATCATTTAGTTAACTCAACCTAATTTTAATTTAAATCTGGTTTAATTTAACCAGATCATTAAAATGTAGAGATAATTTAGCAGTTTTTTAGACATAATTTAATAAGATCATGTTCCACATAATTGTGATGATTGTGGCTTACACAATAACAATAATTTACCATACACCTTCAATTTTTTAACCTCCATACTTCATGCTGCTTCTTGCATAACATGGAGATTATTTTTAGATAAATAAGTCTTGTGGGCTATGTGGGTATCAGCTATTCCATGGTATCTTTCCTAAGAAGAAATGTTTACTTAAAAGTATCTTCATTAAGTCAGCCTCAGTTTTGAGAATCTTTCTCTCTTCCCACTCCATTCCTACTGACCTTGTCCTACGCAGGTCCTTTCTATCATTCTTCAGCAAGCTGTATATTGTTCTCTCTTCTGTTTCACAAAGAGATAGAACCAAAAGTCAAATATTTGCCCCATAAGGAAAACACAATATTTCATAGGTAGAAAACATTAGATCACATAGTCCTTGGGTACTGATGAGGATATATCTTTATTTCATCTTTGCGTTTGTCCACAGGGCCTAGCACACTGCCTCGAATATAATCAGTGATTAATAAAATTTTTTATTTGATTTTGAATGATAAAAATGTAAAATATTAGAACTGTAAGGTACCTTGGAGATTATGTACTTTGTTCCCTTCATTTTAGAGATAAAGAGCCAGACTCAGAGAGACTGACTTTCTCAAGGTCATATGTTTAATTAGTGACAGAGTAAGGACTAGGCTTGAAAGCAGAAATTCAGGAATTCTAAGCTTGGTTGCTAACTTGTGTTTAAGAAATAATTTGACTTTTCCACCTGACATTCTTCATCTGAAAACCAGAGAAAATAAAACTTGCAGTATGTCATGGAAGTGTTATATGTATAAAAATATATATTTGTATGTATATATATGTATATGTACACACATTCATATATATATATATTAACAATGGAAACTTTTTTAATCATCTACGAGAATTTAATGTGAAGCATCTTCACTAAATTCCTACTTTTGTGACAAGGGAACAACCCTAGATTTTCAGTGGCTGTGCCATCCTTACTAATATCCTGCTCTGAAGGCCTTTCATGATGTGGGAACGAGCCTGGACTTTTGGGGGCTGTGCCAGGGGAGCACAATCTCTTGCAGATCTCAGTAAGCTAGAAAGTCTTCCCAAGGGCACATTCCTAGGGATGGGCAGTAGGAGTCCCACTGGAACTCCAACTCGGCTCTGTTTTGAGAGCCTCATCACCAGATTGACTGCAAAGTAATTAATTTTTTAGCCACAGCAACTTTCAGAGGACACTTACCAAGTTATCAAGTTAAGATCTTTGTAGGGAATACTCTTTCCATCTGTGATGGAATTGGAGATGCTCATAGTATAACAGTTGTGTGAAGGTACAGAAAAATGAATCCTTAAACATGTTTAAAAAGAATTTCCATATGAACCTAGCTAGAATCCTACTTTCAGAAATAATAATCACCTCTGGTATTTCTCTAGTACATTACAAAGTGCTTTATGTTTGTAATTTCATTGGATCATCCAGATAAACATGAAGAGACTATCTATGCTGTAGCATCAACCCATACTTTGGTGACTTTATGGTTGGTAGATGAGAGATTCTGCTGAGTGAGAAAACCTGAAGAATATGTATTTGTGCAGTCCTGCTCCTGTTCCTGATGCCCTCAGATATTAGTGCCATTCCTCCCCAAACTACCTGGTATTCACTTTGCATAGATTTTGTGTACACTTGTCTTGTCATTTCTATTTAGTTATGAGCTTCTTGAGTACAGAGAGAGGTTTTTTTTTTAATTTGTTTTTCTTTAAATCTTCAGAGCATAGCACAATTCTTGGCACATAGTAGGCAGGTAATAAATCTATGATGAATGAATAAATAAAGGAACAGATTAACATGTTTCCTATCTCTCCCATTGCATAAGAAGCATAGTTAATGTTCATTGAATTAAAAGAATTAAATGTTTGATAATTCTCTCCTTTTTTAAAGTGATCTTTTAATTTTTGTGTATATAACAGGGAAAATTCCTTGGTACTAATGTGGTTTTATGTCAAAGTGTGATAGACCTGTGATTTCGTTGTTTATGTGAACTCCTTCCACTAAGCAAATCACAACCTATTTCTGTAACTTACAGCTTTAGAGGTTGTTGTGAGACTTACCCTGGGCAACACAGGCAGTAAATATCAGAGGCAGAATTTAAACCCAGCTGTTCTTGACTTCATGACCAGCACTCTCTCCACCCTACCTGCTGCCTCTCAGACCTGCCTGTCTTTATCATCTGAGCATGCCCCTTGTGAGAAGAGAAGCAGGACACTAGGGAGCCGAAGGCAGTTTAGTTTGCTCTAGGGGGTTCTAGGTAGACAGGGATTATCTTAAACCTGGAATTGAGATCATTTCTTGAATGTGATCATTGAGTTCCAGATTTAGGCCTTCTCCAAAATTCCTGCTTTGGAGCCTCATAATAATGTTGAGGTCAGCCACAATTCTCCTAGTCTGGCCAGCAGAGTGCATATTCCAGCAGGTTCTACCCAGCCAGAAAATCTGTCAGTATGGTCCTAGTTATAGATAGACTGTGTCTGCCATTCAGGTCAAGTATGAGAGGCTCATCACCAGAAGGTTGGTCATCAGGTGGAATTTTTGTCCAGTCACATAGAAACAGGTAAAAATACGAAACCACCCCAGGTGTGCTTTTGTAATGATGGTGGTGAAAATGCAGAAAAAGGTGAAAAGGATGTTAAGAATCACAGAATTCTTAGACTATCCACATACATTAACTTAACTTCTGTCGTCCTGAATATGTGATCTTTGTTCAGTGATTAACAAGTAGATAGTGAAACCAGAAGACACAAAGAACTTGAAGCTAAATGAAAGGATAGATCACAGTATTTTCTTAAAAAGCTATCGAAGGATTTGCCTTTACATGCACCCAAAAGCAGCGGGAAGTATCAGGATATTATGGGTAATATCACTTCACAAAACAGTGAAAAGCTGATGATAGGAAATGAGCCTGCCAAGAGTTTGGTGTGAGACTGAGCTAAATCAGATCATCATGAAAGCAGCTGTAGATTAAAGTGGAAAGACAACAAATAGATGTGAAATGAAGCAGATTTGCCAGTATTTCTATAACAGTCTGTTCTCATCTATGATTGTAATAGAAGCACAATGTTTGGTTGTCACCCCTAGGGGAAGATGAAGATGGAACAAGTATCTAGCTCTGATCATTTGTGTAGAGATGAAATCTCTGAAGACAACAGGATTTTTAAGGAATTATGATATTAGTGTTACAGAAATCCTTATATTAGGGACTAATTTTTATGATACCTCAAAAAACCTACCTTTTTAACACTAACATTCTGCCTGCTGTGAATTGTGGAACATCTGGTCTCTTAAAAGAAGTTGTTGACTTAAAAAAAAAATCAACTTATAAATGGATAAAAGTAAACTTATATGACTCATCATTTCTTAAAACACTCATAACCCCACAATTTCAGAATAATCTAAATTGCAAGTGATTTAAAAGACAATAGAAAGATACATGATAGGTATAAGTAGGATGCAACATCTTACCATCTTACGTGTGCCTGAGGCATGATATAAGAGATATCATCAGGGATCAGAATGACTGAAAAATGCCTGTTATACAGCATGACCTTAAAGGTGGGCTGCTGTGTAGAGTGCTGGACTTGGAATTGAGAAGACCCAAGTTAAAATTGCTCCAGATTTCTGTTGGCTAGGTGACCCTGAGAAAATTGATTAATCTTTTTCAGTCTTAATGTCCTCATCTGAAATATAATGATCATAAGAATGCCAATTTCCCAAGATTGTTGTGAGGATCAGGTTAGAAAGTGTATGTAGAGTACTTTGCAAACCTTAAAGCTAGTATAAATGCTAGCTATTACTATGCTATTGAAACAGCCCACATGTTCCATAGGTAACCACAGAATTTTGAAAGAACCAGATGAAGGTCCCCTGTACATTGGCTAGATCCTCTTTAGAGGATTTGTTAAAAGACATGGATGAGAATTTCCCAGGATGAGAAGGTGTGGATGGGTTGGGATCTGCATCTTTGAAAAGAACCATTACAGCAGGTGGAGCCAAGATGGCAGAGTAAAGGCAGAGACTCTCCTGAGCTCTCCCCAAAACCCTCCAAATACCTTTAAATAATGACTCTAAACAAATTCTAGAGAGATAGAACCCACAAAAAGACAGAGTGAAAAATTTTCCAGTCCAAGACAACTTAGAAGGTCGGCAGGAAAGGTCTATAGTACCAGGGTTACAGAGTAGCAGAGTCCAGTGCAGGCCATGCCAGAGCATACTGGATCCCAGCAAACCAGAAGCAAGCCTGGAGTGACTGAATCAGTAGCAGTAGTGGCAGTTTCTAGACCTGTCAGTCCACAGATGGTGAGGGGGGTCAAACAATTGGTCAGAAGACTGCAGGGGTCTCTTTAGCACTGAGGCACCATTCTGTTGCTTTGCCCATACTCAGATCTGGGTGGCAGTCCTAGGGTGAGAAGGAGCACGAGCATACCAGAGCTTGTGGCCGCAGCGGATCAGGGACCCTCCTCACAGTTGCAAGGCAGAAAAGAGTGCTTGTCATCACTCACAGATCACAGCATAGGCCAGGAGAGTAGTAAACACCTTTCCTTATACCATACCAAAGTCAAAGCTCCTACATCCAAAGCCTCCAAGAAAAATATGAATTGGTCTCAGGCCATGGAAGAGCTCAAAAAGGATTTTGAAAATCAAATAAGAGAGGTAGAGGAAAAATTGGGAAGAGAAGTGAGAGTGGTGCAAGAAAATCATGAAAAATGAATCAACAGCTTGGTAAAGGAGAGAAAAAAAAATACTGAAGAGAATTACACCTTAAAAAACAGAGTAGGCTAAATGGTAAAAGAGATACAAAAAGCCAATCAGGAGAAGAATGCCTTAAGAAGCAGAATTGGCCAAATGGCAAAAGAAGCACAAAATTCACTGAAGGAAAAAAGAAAAAAAAAAAAACTTTAAAAGTAGAATTGGCCAAATGCAAAAGGAGGTACAAAAGCTTGCTGAAGAAAATAATTGCTTAAAAATTAGAATTGAGCAAATGGAAAGCTAATGACTTTATGAAAAATCAAGAAACAATGAAACAAAACCAAAAGAACATAAAAATAGAAGACAATGAAATATCTCACTGAAACAACAACTGACCTAGAAAATAGATCCAGGAGAGATAATTTAAAAAAAAATATTGGACTGCCTGAAAACCATGATCAAAAAAAGAGCCTAGACATTATCTTTCAAGAAATTATCAAAGAAAACTGCCCTGATATTCTAGAACCAGAGGGTAAAATAGTAATTGAAAGAATCCACTGATCACCTCCTCAAAGAGATCCCCAAATGAAAACTCCCAGGAATATTCCTGAGTTCTTAGATCAAGGAGAAAATACTACAATTAGCCAGAAAGAAACAGCTCAAGTATCATGGAACCGCAGTCAAGATAACATAAGATTTAGCAGCTTCTACATTAAAGGATTGGAGGGCTTGGAGTATGATATTCTTGAGGGTAAAGGAGCTAGGATTACAACCAAGAATCACCTACAAAACTGAGTTTAATCCTTCAGGGGGAAAATGGACATTCAATGAGATAGAGGGTTTTCAAGCATTCTTGATGAAAAGACCAGAGCTGAATGGAAAATTTGACTTTGAAATACAAGTCTCAAGAGAACCATAAAAAAAATGGAAAGGGAAATTATAAGGGACTTAATAAGGTTAAGCTGTTTACATTCTTACATGGGAAGATAATACTTGTAAGAACTTTGTCATTATTAAGGTAGTTAGAAGGAGCGTATATAGACAGAGGGCACAGGTGTGAGTTGAATATGAAGGGATGATATCTAAAAAAATAAAATTAAGGTTTGAGAGAGGAATGTATTCAGAAACAGGAAAGAGAGAGGTAGAATGGGATAAATTATCTCACCTAAAAGAGGAAAGAAAAAACTTTTAGAGTGGAGGGGAAGAGGGGGCAGGTGAGGGGGCATTAGTGAACCTTTCTCTCATCAGAATTGGCTCAAAGAGGCAATGACATACACACTCAATTGGCATATACATCCATCTTACCCTACAGGAAAGTAGGAAGGGAAGGAGATAAGAGGCAGGGCTGATAGAAGGAGGGCAAATTGAGGGAGGGGGTAGTTGGAAGCAAAACACTTTTGAGGAGGGGCAGGGTAAAAGGAGAGAGAGAATAGAGTAAGCGGGGGAAATAGAATAGAGAGAAATACAGTTAGCAATAGTAACTGTGAAAAAAAATTTTGAACCAAGTTTTTCTGATAAAAGATTCATTTCTTAATTACATAATGAGAACTGAGTCAAATTTATAAAAATAAAAGTCATTCCCCACTTGATAAATGATCGAAAGATGTGAACAATTTTCAGATGAAGTAATCAAAGATATCTAGAGCCATATTAAAAAAAATACTCTAAGTCATTTGGTTGGAAAAATGACTAATGGTTGAGGGAATGTGGGAAAAATGAGACATTCATGTGTTGTTGGTGGAATTGTAAACTGATTCAGCTTCTCTGTAAAGCACTTTGGAACTATGCCCAAAGGGCTATAAAACCATGCACATACTCTTTGACCTAGCAATATAACTAGTAGGTCTATATCTCAAAAGAGATCTATGTGTACAAAAAAAAATATTTATAGCAGCTCTTTTCGGGGGGCAAAGAATTGGAAATTGAATGGATGCCCATCAATTGGGGAATGGCCAAACAAACTGGTATGTGATTATGATGGAATGCTGGTGTGCTGTGAGAAATAATGAATAGGATGCTCTCAGAAAAATCTGAAAAGATTTACATGAGCTGATGCAAAGTGAAATGTACTGTGTATAAAGTAACAACAAGAGTATAAGATGATCAGCTGAATGACTTAGCTATTCTCAGCAATACAACGATCCAAGACAATTCTGAGGGACTTTTAATGAAAAATGCTGTCCCTCCCCAGAGAAAAAATTAATGATGTCTGAATACAGATTGAAGCACACTTTTTTTTTAACTTTCTTTATTTTTCTTGAGTTTTTTTTCCTATGTTTTCTTTCACTACATGACTAATATGGATATGTTTTGCATGGCTACACATGTATAACCTATATCGAATTGCTTGCCTTCTCAGTGAGGGGTGGAGGAAAGAAGAGTATTGGAACTGACAGTTTTAAAAATGAATGTTAAATGTTAAAGATTGTTTTACACATAATTGGGGAAACATAAAATACAAATAAACAAAAAAGAAAAGAGAGCCATTATGGTATCATTAGGTTTTATTTAGCAATAGCTAGTTAGTTCTGAGTCCTTTCAATCTTAAATTTATACTGTGAATGAAAGCAGAAGACAAAAGCAAATTATAGCTACATGAAAGGATGGCTCACAAGCTCTCTTTTTGGTGAGAGAAATAATGGAATTGATGGAGTTGGTGTTACTATTCATCTAAAAGCAACAAGAAATATGGGTTTATGACTCAGTTATTTACCTTGTATTGTGGTGCTTATGGTATACATTTGCAAAAAAGACTGCCAGGAAGATAAATACAACTTATACTTCACCATCTTTTGCAAAGAAGTAGATGGAAAAGAAATGCCACAAAAAGTTCAATAAAACCCACTATCTAAACAGCGTATTAGGGTACAGCCAAAGCAGTCCTGTGGGAAAAATGTGGAGCCCTAAACACTTTGATCAGCAAAAAAGAGAGGGAAACAATCAATGAACTGGTCCTAAAGCCAAAATAAACTAGAAAAACAGTGAATTTTAAAGCCTCAGCTAAATACCAAAATAAAAATTCTGTAATAAACGAGATGAACAAAATTAAAAGCAAAAAAATCTGTTAAAATGATAAATAGAAAAGAAGCTGGTTTTTAAAAAAATAGAAAAGCCTGATTAAAAGAAGAGAGAAAGAAAAACCAAAATGCCAGCATAAAAAATTAAAGAGGGAATCACAACAAATGAAAAGGAAAAGGGATTATTGGATCATAAACTGGCTGTCTAGTCTGACCCCCACAGATGAAGAAACTGAGGGTTAGAAATGTCAAGTGATTTGCCCAAGGTGACCTAAGTACTAATTGGCAGAGCTCAACTTTAAACCTTGATTTTCTGACTCAGTCCAGGGCTCTTTGAATTCCACCATGCTGTCTCCAAAATTATTAGAAACTATTTTTGCCAATTACATGAGAACAAAACTGACCATTTAAATGAAATGGACATATATTTATTATGAAATATAAAATTCCCAGAATAATAAAATAAGAAATAGAGAATTTAAATAACCCAATTTTAAAAAAAAAATGAATAAGTTATTTATGAAATTCAAAAGAGAACAATCATTAGACTAACTGATTGTACAAGTCATTTAAAAAATCATTATATTACATAAACTCTTTGGAACACTAGATAAAAAGAAAGGATACTACCAAATAATCATAATGAGTCAGAAATGATCTTGATAGCTAAAGTGGTGAGAGAACCAAAGAAGAAAAAAATTATAAAGCAATATTCCTATGAATATCAGTATAAAAAATTAAGTAAAAGATTATCAAAGAGATAACATCAATATATCAAAAAGATTACACACTGTGACCAGGTATAGCCTGTATATTAGGAATGCAAAAATTGGTTCAATATTAGGAAACTATAGACATCATAGACCATATTAATAACAAAAACAATCAAAATTACATGATTATTCCAGTAGATAGAGGAGAAACTTTAACAACACACAGCATCTGTTTATGCTTTAAAAAAGACTTAAAAGCCATAGGAATAGATGTACCTTTCTTTAATATGTAAATAGTATTTATCTAAAACTGTGATCCAGCATTATATGTAATGGAGATAAACTAGAGGCCTTTCCAGTAAGATCAAGGGTAAAGCAAGAACTTTCATTATCACAACTATTATTTGACACAGTTCTAGAAATGCTAGCTATAGCAATAAGGAAGAAAAAGAAACTGAGGAGTAAGCATAGAAAATGAAACAAAATTGCAACTTTTTAAAGATGATATGATGCTATACATAGAAAACTAGTCAACTAAAAAATTAATTGAATCGATAATAACTTCAATGAAGTTGAAGGATATAAAATAGCCCCACACAAATCACTGACCTTTCTAATTTTTCCAACAAACAACAGGAAGAGATAGAGAAATTCTACTCACAATAACCTTAGAATAAATTAAAGATTTTCAGATCTACTTAGCAAGAAAAACAGGAATTATATAAAAACAACTATTAACATTTTTATGGAAATAGACAAATCTAGGTAAATGGAGAGATTAATAGTCATAGTTGGTCTGTGTCCAATAGAACAAAAATGCACACTCTACCTAAATTAAATTTATTCATTTAATATCATACCAACAAAACTACCAGAGAATCATTTTAGACAGCTAGGAAAAAAATAGCAAAATTCTTCTAGAGAAAAAAAATAACAATTTTCAAGTGAAATAATGAAAAAGTGGGAAAGAAGGGACCTTGGAAATAACTTGTCTCAAACTGTATTACAAAGCAGCAGTGATCATCAGAACTATTTGATTTTATATATATAGTTGGTTAGTGAAACAGATTATGTATAACCATACATAATAAGATAGAACTTGATGAAAACTAAAAATCCCAACTCTTGAGCTAAGATTATTTGAAAATCTCCTGGGAAAGCTGGAAAGTATTCTCTGCAAAAATTAGTTTTTAGGTTAATATCTCACAAGCTCCAAAAACATAAATGACTTAGATGTAAAAGCTTATATCATAAACCAATTAGAGAAGCAGGAAAGAAAATGCTTTTCACAGTTTTGGGTAGGGGAAGAATTCATGGTTAGATAAGGGAGAGAATCATAAAAGATAAAATGGACAATTTTGATTGCATAAAATTGATGTTTTTACGCAAACAAAACCAATACAAATCAAATTAGAAGGGAACTGGTTAACTAAGAAAAGATTTTTGCATCAACTTTGTCTGATAAAGATCTGATATCTAAAATATACAAGATGTTCCAAAAGTCTTAGTGCAGACTTCTACAACACCCAATTTACCCTGGAAAGTATTTGAATGACAGACATTCTACAATAACAAATGATCAAAGGATATAAACAGGCAATTACTAAAGAAAGAAATCCAAACTATCCAAAGAAAAATGCTCCAAATGATTGAGAGAAATGCAATTTAAAACAACCCTGAGGTTGCACTATACGTATCAGATTGGCAAAGATGATACAAAAAGGAAAAAAAAATTGGAGGGTTTAGGAGGAAATAAGCACATTAGTGCACTGTTGTAAAAAAGCAGGGTAGTGGTGAATATCCCAAAAAGCAATTTGGAATTTTGCCCCACAAGTCACTAAATTGTGCATACCCTTTTCCACGGCTATGCCTATACCCAAAGAAATCAAAGGAAAAGGGAAAGGGTCCACATATACAAAAATAATTTTAGAAAGTCTTGTTGTAGCAAAGAACTGAAAACCAAAGGTGTATCCAACAACTAGGTAGTAGCTTTACAAGTTATAGTATATGAATATCCTGGAACGCTATTGCACCATAAGAAATGACAAAAGAGATCATTTCAGAGAAACATGGGGAAATTTGATTAAACTGATGCAGGATGAAGTGAGCAGAATAATTTATATAGAAACAACAACATTGTAAAGTAAAGCAAATTTGAAATACTGAAAAACTGATAAGTACTATGACAACTTCAGAGGGCCAGTAATGAGGCATGTTACTGACAGCCTTACTGAGATGTTAACTCAAGAAGAATGAAATATACACTTTTTGGACATGGCTAGTATGTGGATTTGTTTTGCTTCACTCTGCTTACTTGTTGCAAGGATTGTGTTTTTCTTTTTTTCATGGTGGGGGGTAGAGGGAAGTAGGAAGGAAGCCAAACGGTGTTGCCAAGAAAAAGAATTATTGAAGTCATTTTAAAAATGTACAGAAAGGAAATCCAGAAGGAAACACACAAGTGGCACAGCTTTGAAAATTGTATGTTGAATTTATGATTACTTTTTAATAAAAGCAAGCTGTATGTAATGGAGAACCACATATAATCCCTTCTTTCTGTTATATTTTGTATGAAGAAATATTTTCTCTTTTTTGATGTTTGTGGAGTCCAGAATTTTAAAAAGAGTAATCCACATGTGCATCCTGGTTGCAGATAGGAGAAAGAAACAGGGAAATTTTCCTAAGTAAGGCTTGACTATGGCAAACCACATCTTAATAATCATACAGTTGACTGAAAGGGCACGGGATTCATTTTGTTTATTATTTGTTGACTCTGAATTTGTAATCTGTTGGCAGAGGAAAATTCTTACTTCCAAGCTCTCTTCCAACAAGGTGTCTCTCATGCATGTTTTACACTTATACAAGATTCCTTGAAAAGTGTAACACTGATAACTTTGTTCAATATCCCCTCTGATTATTAACATCAAGTGAGGTAGAAGGTCAAGGCCCTTCTACCTTTGTCAGGACCAAATCAAGTCACTTTTTCACGTGACAAATATTTGAAGACAGCTATCATGTCCCTCACAAATCTCAATTACTGGCTTTTTCCAATCATCACTAATTTTTCAACTACTAATTCTTAGTTTCATGTCTTCATCATACTGGTCACTTTCCCCAGGACATAATCCAGCTTGAAATGTGGTAAAGAATTGGGCATAGTATTCCGAATATGGTTTGACTCCATCAGAAAATATTGGGATCAGAAGCTTCCTCATTCTCGTTAATATATTTCTATTAATACAGTCTACAGTCGTACCAGTTCTTTCTGTTTCCATTTCGTAGTTTTGACTCATACTGTCTTCACAGCCCACTAACACTCCCATGTCTTTGGCACTGGAGATTGTTTTCTAACTATATCTCACCCATCTTGTACTCATGCCGTTCATTTATCACCAGATAAATTTTGTAGTCCCTTCCAACCCTTAAGAATCTATGATGCTATGATTAGAATTGACTGAAATTACATGGTAGTAAAGTTTATATGAAGTGTGAGGAATTTATTAAATATTGGTCGATGCTATTGAATTGAAATATATAGTGTGGTTAACACCTGAAAATAATTTAAGTAAGGTTTATTGTAGCTCATTGCTGGATACATGATTGAAACATGTTTGTTGAAGAATAAATCAGTGAAAGATTTGTATATTCCCAGAGTGAAATTTAATTCTTGTAAAAACTATAATGTTGAAAGTAGTTACTGACAATCAGTTATATCCTTTTTTCACTTTTTTAGAGTGTGTCAGCTGTGTATTTTGTGAAGTGCAAAGCAAGAATATTCTTTATCCCCAATGCCAACCATCTCTTTCCTTAGTATTTTTTCCTCTGGCTTCAACTATTGGTACCTAGAAGGAAGAATACTGACTTGTTTGGAGGACACTACTGATAGTGCTGGCCCTAGAGTCAGGAAAGGCTGAGTTCAAATCCAGCTTCAGAAACTTATTGGTTGTGTGACCCTGAATAAGTCACTTAACCTCAGTTTCCTCATCTGTAAAATGAGGATAATAATACCACCTACCTCACAGGGTTGTTGTGAGAATCAAATGAGATAATATTTGTAAAAAGACATAATAGGTGATATATAAATGTTTTTTCCCATCTCTCCTGGTTCTCTAGGGATATGGGCTGGAGGAAATAAGGAGAACTAAGCATCAAGAAAAAGTAAAATAGCAATCACGCTGTCTTGGCCACCATTATTAAAAAGTAGTGATTTTCATCAAATTTTAGGCACTGAATGAAGCTCCTATCCTGGGATGCTGTACATCTCATTGATAGACATTCACCATTTCTATCCTGGACTCAAACCCACCACAGTACCTGACCATCTTCATGCTGTATTATATATAATCTTTCCTCTCCACCCATCTGCACTTTCAATCTGCCTCTGAGAACAGACATAAATGCCACCATTCCTGCAACAACACTACTCTCTAGCCACCACTCCCTTAATTGAAGAGAGTGCTGCTTTTCCCTATTAGAATGTAAGCTCCTTGAGGACAAAGACTGTCACTTTTTGTATTTGCATCTAAAGCACTTAGCACGGTGCCTAGGACTAGCACTTAATAAAGACTTTTCACTCGTAGCTTCATGTTTAATATGGTCTTAATAGCATCATATTTAATATAGTCTTATGATGCATACATTCTTCCAATAAATTTAAACTATTTTGCCATTGTTTACATTCTTTAAGTATACTTTTCCATCCTTTTCAGTAAGCTCTGTGTCTCAAAAAATAACCACCACAAATTTCTTTATACTAATGTTGCCACTATTAAGAAATAAAACTCTCAGGACATTTAATTACCAGTTCTGTGTAAAGTTCGACAGTCATACCTCGAGCAGTATTTGGATGGGTTACCAATGAGTCCTAGTTGTAATTGTTGCTGCCTATGATAATGCATTTATTCTTCTGTCATCTCAAGTCTCTTGAGTTCAATCCATTGTATACTGTGCATCTTTTATGTGTGCATCATGCCAAGTAAATTATCAAGTGACATTTCATAAGGAGACTTTATTTCTTCCTTTTAATAAGTCTTTTAGGAGACATTCTGTACAGAAAGTCCAACATTGAATAAAAAGAAAGATTAAAAAAAATTGAATATCTACTTTCATTTTAGCTCTGATTGGTCTAAGTTTCTAAGGATGAAGTTGAGCAGAAAAAGTCTAATCCACCATGGCTTTTTCCCAACCCTAATGGTAGACAGCATTTTAAGATCTAATCCCAGGTTGTGAAGGCAACTCAAGTTAATGATATGGACCCAGAAACATCACATTTCTTTTTAGTCTAAGAAACATTTATGAAATACCTACAATGTGTAACAATGTCCTTAATTGCCAAATCCATTAACCTTTCCTCAGTCCTCATCTTTCTTGACTTCTGTGTAGCATCAAACAATGTTGACCACCTTTTCCTAGATACATCTTCCTATAAATTTTCATTGGTCTCTCAGCACTCCAGTCTCTCTTATTGCTCCATTGCTCCCCAGTCTCTTTTGTTGGATCTTTGTCCATGTCATATTCATTAACTGTGGGTGACCCCCAAGGCTTTCTCCTGGGCCCTCTTCTCTTTTTTCTCTGTATTTTCTTACTTAGTGACCTCATCAGCTCCCATAGATTTGCTTAACTTCTTAATGGAGATGATTCCCGGATCTGTATATCTATTCCACCGAGTCTCTTTCCTGAGCTCCAGTCCCACATTAACAATTACCTATTGGACATTTGGAACTAGATATCCCATAGGTACTCACCTCAACATATCCAAAACAAAATCCATTATCTTTCCCTTCTGAACCCTTCTCTTTACTGAATTTATGTTTTTACCATCAAAAGGACCATAATTCTCGACAGTTATTAGACTTGATACCTCACCACTGTCATCTTCACCTCCTCACTCTTATCCCATATAGCCAATCAATTGCCAAATCATGTCTTTTCTACCTTAAAAATATCTATTGTCTATGTTCTCTTCTCTCTACTCACTCATCCACAATCCTGGTTCAGGCTCTTATTTATCTGCCTGGGGTTTTATAAGAATCTTCTAATTATTCTCACTGCCTTAGCTCAGCAGCCTCACTCAAGATCATCCTCCACACAACTGCCGAAGTGTTTTTCCTAAAGTACAGATCTGAGTGTGTCACCAACCTACCCAGTAAACTCCTGTGGCTGCCTGCTCCTTCCAGGATTGAGTGTGACGTCCTTTGTTTGACCCCTTCTTATCTTTCCAGGATTCTTACACTTTATTCCCTACCATAGACTCTATGATCTGCCTATAATTGCTTACTTACTATTTCTGATCTTCATGCCATAAGACTCAATTCAAAATGTCACTTTCTGAAGGAAGCCTTTCCTAGTCCTCTCTACCCCCAACTGCCAGAGCTTTCCCCTCTGAGCTTACCTTTCATCATTTCGCCATGGAGGGAGAATGTAAATTCTTTGAGGTAAGGGACTGTTTTTGCCTTTTTTTTTCTTTAAAGTCTTCAGCACTTAGCAGAATGCCTGGTACCTTGTAAGATCTTAACAAAAGCTTGATAAATGCTTACTGATTGATTGCTATCCTAAAATGTAATGCCTACCCACTAAGTCACTGTGTATGTCCTGTATGTATTTACTTATGAACATGTATCCCTTAGCAGAATATACAAATTCTTTGAAGGAAGAGACTTAGAAGAAAACCTACACTCAACAGGCACTTAAAAATGCTTATTGACTTGTTATGGATAAGACATACACAAGTAGATATTACTCTAGGGAATATGAATCAAGTACAGAGCAAAGTAGACTACTCTGGAGTACAGGGATGGCTCCCAGATCAGCTCACATAGTGCTACTGTGCACTATAACCAAGGCCCTGTGACTTCTCCTGGACCTGGGCTGAGTTTGAACCTGGCACCAGGGAGTGGGGAAGAGGTAAGAATATCCAGTTACCTCGTTACCTTCTATTTATTGTCATCTTGTATTTTGTGTATTTCTACTGATGGAAATAAAAATGATGTATTCAAAGTATAAATTATACTTACAGTTTTCACCTCGGTGAAGTTTTACAGACTTATTTGTCATTCTGCTTCTTTTTGCTTTTTTTTAAAAAAGTAAATAATTTCCTGCTATTACTTTGATCAGTGCTATAGAAGCCTTCAAGAGGTAGCTAACATGGCAAAAATCTGAGAGAGAGCAGCCAGTTTGAGAATGAGGACTACCCAGGACTGCCTTTTCATAGAACTCTGACTTGCTTTTGAGATTTCTATGCTTCCCATCCTTTCTGAGATGGTATGATGACAGATGATAATGTGTGCACTTACTTCCCCCAAAGATATACTGAGAACACATACTTTGCACCAGAATAGGTGAAGAATAAATGTTTGTTGAGTGAATAAGTGAATGAAATAGGTGGTCAGACTGCTGATGGGCAAATCCCCAAGGCAGTGTTTTCAGAGTTTTTGCTCAGACTAGCTATTACATGTTTTATATGGAAACACTTTAAAGACAAACATCTGCTTTCATTTTACAGAGTTTAAAATGTTTATTTCATCCTAAAGGAATGTCAAGAGGAGAAAACTCCCATGTTAATGGGGTCACATAGATCAAAGATAGTATTTGAGGGAGGGAGAATGGATGAAAGAACAGTTTTGATGTCTGAAGTGCATTGGTAACTGTAAGAATCAAGAATAATGTCCTTAATCATTGTATACGGTTCCTTTTGTTTTAGAGATGAAGATGAAAAATTATGGGGTATCTGGAAAAGAAACCCCTCAGGAGTTATGGATACATTTTTTAAAATCAAGGAATGGAGGTCATCTCTCCATATGTTGTTTTCCTTTTATGTAGTTTTCAAGTAAGAACATCAACACTTTCGCTATTTCTCTAACTCTTCATCTACTTGAATCTTCTTTGATTCAAAGAATATTATAGATTGTAGTTCTAGAGGATATTTCTTATCAGTTAGGCTCTCCATAAGTATATTATAGACCCTTTCCCCCCCTTTTTTTCCATCATCACCTCAGCATAATTTTGAACACATAGCAATGATTATAGTAACTTATATTTGTATAGCGCTTTAAGGTTTACAAAGACTATTCCTCACCACATCCCTCTTTGACAGATGAGGAGTCTCAGGGAGGTCAAGTGCCTTGTACAGGATCATACAACTATTAAGTGTTGGAACCAGAACTTGAACCCAGGTCTTATAACTTCAGGATCCATGTTCTTTCTATTATAAATTAATGGATGAGCCTTAGGACTGCATTTTCTTTCTCGATGACCTGGAATGGAGGACTTGAACCTGTGAACTGTAGAGCAGAGGCCAGCAAACTACAGCATGAGGGAGGTACCTCCTGTTTTTGCCCATCCAGTGAGCTAAGAATCATTTTTACATTTTTAAATACAGCAAAACTTTATTTGAAAATACAACACAATTTTATTTTAATTTGTAAAAATCATTCTCAGCTTGCTTGTTGGTCATACAAGCCAGCCTGCTGGTCTAAAGTGTGAATGTTCAGCAACAACCAGTAACTCAACAATTTTTACCCTGAGATAGATGCAGAGTCAGCTTTATGGAAGAGCACTAGTGGGGACCTTACCACTAGTGTTCCCCACAGTATGAAAGGGAGAATCAGGTTCAATGTGTTTGCAGTGGATAGATCTCCAAAACTAAATTTTCTATTTCTCTAACAGGAAATTGAAGTACTTCCCCTGACTTCCATGTATGTCTAGCTAGAAATAGTCACTCCCTCCCCTAAAACTCCATTCACATATAGTATCTCTCATAGTCCTTTTGCATTCTGAATACGTAGTTATTTGTGTAAATATCTTATATCCCCCTCCTGCGTATATTCTGCATATCATGGCTATATGTATCTGTCTTCTATCTTTTCTCCCAAACTAAAAGTTAAGAGCAGGGATAAATTTACCATATCCTCCTTTTTTATTCCTCACAATGCCCTTGCATATATGACAGGTGTTTAATAAAAATCTGTTGAATGAATGAACTAAATAACAGATGAATAAGTCATTTTCCCCTATTATTTTCTAATGTTTGAAAAATGTGGCTTCCCATATTTTAAAATTTCCATCACTACTGTTGTCTTTCCATCATTTTTAACTGAGGACTTTTCATTTATTTCTTAGTTCCCATTTCCTTCTACATCTCTCACTTAATGACTTACACGCAAACATTAACACCAGGCCTCCTTTTACAGTGTTCTATCTCTAACCTGATATTTTCCAACATTATAAAGCATTGTCAGATCTGAATATTTGGTGACAAAGTCTGCTCTTTTTTGTCTTTGCAATATCTTTTTCTAATTAGGACAAGGGAAAGTCTTTAGAAGAGCAGCCTATATATCCTTGGTACCCTGTGATTGGTTTCACGTGCTTATTTGAGCACTCCAACCCTGGTAATTGACTCACTTGCTGTAATAAAACTTTGAATTGGTTGGACTTCACTGTTGCAAAAATGATTTTCCTTCCTTCTTTGGGGCATTGTCATTTGCTGCACTTTTCTCTAATGAAAGAAAGCATTGTCAGATCCTATTGCTACTGAACTATTGTGTTCTTGGTTTTTATACCAGAACTTAAGAACCTCATGATGATCTGCCAATATATTCATAGTGTACCAGTCTTAAGAGTTGTCTCTCCTATCATTGGTTCCACAGCAAATTGTGGGGTTGGATTTTAAGAGAACAAAATGTATTAGTAATAAATAATAGAAATAATCATGATTATTAAATAGCTGAATAACAGTGTCCTCTGCCTAGTTGTTATGACAGGTAGCTTTACCGTTATTGCTACTTACGCCATTTCACTTTTTTTTGTTAAAACTTATACAAAATCCACATGAAATAGTTGCATTACATTTAGTCTGATAAACATAAATGATAATCATGTAGGATTCATGAACTGCTGACTTTATGCATGTTCTGTTTATCTAAGATGGAGTTAAATGCCAGATTTAGAACTTACCACACCTATGCCCTGTATTGTATTGTTCTTTTCTTTACTATTCTTCTTTAACTTTCCTCCTTCCAAAGACCTATTATCCTTTCTGGAGCATTACCAGACATGGTTCAGCTCTCTATAATAAAGGGAGGGTCTAATCAAAATTATCCATGCAACAGAGGAAGATACTTCATTCAGACCAATAGCACACCTATCAAATTGATCATAGACACTATACAAAGAATCTTTTGATGATGGAGAACTAGTATAACAGCCTCCTTCAGGGAACTAGTGGGCAATGGTGCTAAATTTCAGCAAAGCACAATAAACATGTATTAGACCTCTGCTTTAGGCTAGGCATTGTGGGCGTGCACACACACACACACACACACACACACACACACACACACACCCCTATATTTTACAACATTTATTCATAAATACCTGAACTCCTTTACTAGATCTAGAGGACATATTTCTTTCCACTGTTAATATTTTCCTTGTTGATTTATCTACTTATATTCAAGATCTTTGAATTTTCTTCTTCCTGAGCTCTTTGGGAATTTCAGGTTTTGGTTTTTGTTTTCCTTATATTCCCCTGTTGTTCACTATTTGACTCCCTCCCCTCTGATGGGAGCTTTCCTTGGAGGCTGGATCTTAAAATGCCTCAGCCTCTTCCCCTGCTGGGCAATTCATGGTTCACCCACTGAAGTCTCTGACCGAAGTGAGTTTTAGGGAGATAGAATTGGCCCTAGTTGGATGCTGAGCTCTTTCCTTCATGCTTAGTAGAGTGCTGCATATTCCCCACACACAGTGTCCTGTTCCTCTCCCTCCATTCCTCAATTCTGTGGCCCAGAATCAGCAGATCAGAGCTTTGCAGGGCTGGTTCTCCAGGGTTGCTTTCTGTAGTTTGGGTCTCCTTGGTTGGGTTGGAGTGCCCTGCCCCTTTGTTTCTGATTCTGGTTCTGCTGCAACACCAGATCACTGCACCCCTCATCAAACTCCCAACCCTGGAGCACTGTCAAAGCATGAAACTTCAGCAGGCTTTCACACCCTAGTGCTGGGAATCTCCATGACCCTGAGGAACACTGTGTTCTTTGTTCAAATCCTTCAGCCAGCTAAGTTCAGCCTCACTGCTGGTAGTGGGGGTGGGATGCTAAGTGAGGAGTCAGTTCATAGGTTTGCTTTAACCTTCTTTTGGATCCTGAGTGGTCTAAATCATAGAGACAATTAAAGTTGCCTTATCTTTGGTGCATCATTTCTGTTTTGAAGAGATCTGAGAGATGAGGAGATCAGCAAAAATTTCGAACCCTCTGTTTGTTCATGACACAATCCAGAAGTCATCCACAGGTTTTGTGGGAAAGATGGAGGGGAACTGGCAAATAGAAACAACAGTTCAGTATTGGGTTTGAATGTGGAAAAGGAAATCAGAAACAGTAGTAGTAACCTGTTTTTTCCAACAGACATATCCCACTGCCTTTGCCCTTTGGTTGTTTATATGTCATCCCATAAACAAAATCCGGTTGTTTTTAGCTCTAGGAACAGATATTGATCTCACCAATGAATGTCTAATACATAAGAACATTATCAGTTATCTTTTTTTCATTCTCCTCAGAGCTCCTCTATCATGACAGATGTTTAGAGGGAGCTTAAAGAGCCCATCTCCCAGAATAGCACACTGTGGATATGCTGCAGAGTATTTATAATGGTTTTAAATAAGCTCATTTTGGGACTTAAATATGCTGATGCCTCTTGTATAGACTTCTCCTTTATGCCCAGGGGCAGATAGGTGGCACAGTGGATAGATCGCCAGTCCTAGAGTCAGGAGGACCTGAGTTCAAATTCAGCCTCAGACAGTTTCTAGCTGTGTGACTCTGGACAAATCACTTAACCCTGTTTGCCTCAATTCCTCATCAGTAAAATGAGCTGGAGAAGGAAATGGCAAACCATTCCAGTATCTTCGCCAAGAAAACCCCAAAGGAGCATCCAGAGAGTTGGACATGAAACAGCTCAGCAACAAAAAACTTTATGTTCATGGGATCTCTTCAAACAGTCTGTGACCAATTGTTAAATAGCCGAAAATTGAGTTCATCTTGACCATTTAGATTAGCTAATAAGACACATGGTTCTATTTGAAATAGTTTATATTCATAAATTTAAGGCAACTAGTATAGAATAATTTTCAGCACTTCAAGTACCTATGACTTCACCAGAGTAGACACACCTTTCTTTGATGGTGCATACAGCACTCTTCACATACAATCTTTGGGAGTTGCTATCACCAAAAAAGTTCATGAATTCTTGGCTAGCCCTCTCTGGTGACAGTGTTCTCCAGACTCAGCTGGTTCATCTCCAAATGTCATAGAATTCAGCATTCACTGAGCTCACACTCCAAGGCTTGGTAGGGCTACTGACCATAGCTTCCTCTTACATGGTCTTTGGAAACCCAGGGTTAACCCCATGGCATTAGAGAGGGACTTGAATGGAGCTACTGAAAAATTTAAATGGGATAATTCAGAGCCCAGGTTTTTATTTCACCTTGGTAGGTAATAGTCCTTCTTCCATTTTCTCTAAAGCTTAGAACTTGATGTTTTCCAGTTGGATTTGAATTGTAATTCTTTGGCACCCATAGTGAGAGCATGTTGTTATGTGATTTAATAGGAGCTAGAGATCCCATGAAACATTGAAGAAGTCATCTACGTTCTCTCTCTCTCTCTCTCTCTCTCTTTCTCTCTCTCTCTCTCTCTCTCCCCCTCTCTCTCTCACACACACACACACGCACACCTTAGTGTAAAGCAAGTTTAATCTCAAATTATCCCAGTTCAGTTCTTGAATTTCAGATGATTAAGACTTTAACACTATATTCAGGGCACCTAGGCAAAAGGACACAAGTTGCGTCATAGAGACTTCTTAAATGTGCTACAAGTTCACCAGATGAATTCCTGCAAACAGGTGCAAGATCTGAATTAATTTTTAAACTCAACCACTTGGGGGATTGCAATGCATCACATTGACAGCCACAGCACATTGCTAATTTCATTCACAACCTTAAAATTTTCAATACATTTTAACATGTGAATCTATTAAATTTTAAGAAGTGTAAGTAGCATAAGAGTATCCAGGAACCCAAAATGATCATTTCTCTCTGGAATTTCAAATCACTTATCTAGCCAGAAGCATGGTGCTTTTTATGAATGAAATATATCTTACAGGCTTTCTGTACAAATTGTGTTCTATTATTATATATAGTGCAAACTGTTCCTAAGCAAGGTTTTCTTTTATTTTTAATGTGAGTTTCCTTGTGAATGGGGATGAAACTGAGTATTGGCCATCATATTTTCCACCTCTTCCCATCCACCAAGTGGGTACTCAATCAAATCAAATAAGATCATATTGGTAAAGTACTTAGCACAGTGCCTGGCACATAGTAAGCACTATATAAATGTTAACTTATCATTATTACTGTTAATCAATAAATATGTATGGTATTGAGGAGTTAAATGTTAAAATGTTATTCTTGATGGTACAGTTTTATTCTTTAGAAAGTTTATTTAAATGTAGGGGTTTTTTCCTAAAATAAGTTTAAAGGGTGGTAAAGTCAAAAATGAAACTTCACCAGATCTCCTAATCTGTAGGTAGGATGTTCAGCTTGGCTCTCTGGCGGGCTTATGGATGTTCTTGCATTGATTACAGGTATATGTGTAGCTTGCAGAGCTGTCATTTGTAGGATCCACAGATATCCCTCCCCTTTATCCCAATCACAGTTAGCTGATTTAGGTTATGACTACAAAATTCCAGGCCATATTTTTTTTCCACTGAACTTTACTGAATTGTTTATTGAATGGGCATAATTGGGTGTTTCAGTGTTACAAACATGATTTTATGTTTACTTAAGTATCATGTAAAGGCAACCCAAGAAAAGGGAATGTGCACCTCTTAGATGTCAGTCCTACTATGGGGTAAATATCTGCTCCACAAATCAGTGGTATTGTCAAGACTATAATTCAGGTTTTCCAACTTAAGTTCATTTCCATATAAGGCTCGTTGGAAGGAACTGGAGATATTTAGCCTACAGAAGATTTAGTGGGTGTATAATTGTCTTCAGATATTTAAATAGCTGTCATGTAGAAGGAGGAATAGACTTGTTCTACATGGCCCCAGAGGGTAGAAGGAGGAGCAATGGGTGTAAGTTATAAAAAGTCAGGTGTAGATGACAAGTAAGGAAAAACCAGTAAAATAATTAAGAGCTCAACAAAAGTGAACTGGATTCTCCGTCACTGGAGTTCTTAAGGCAAAAGCTACATGGCCACTCAACCATTATATTGTGGAAGGGATGCTTGTTTCAGTATGGAAAGAACTAGATGGCTTCTGAAGTCCATTCCAATTCTGAGATTCTGTGATTCTATGGAAAAACACTTTACGTTCTTTGACCTTGAACATAAATACCAATAATTTACCATGGTTTTGAAATTCTTTAAGAAATTCCTATAACTCATGAGAATATTTTTTGGAAAAAAAGGAGACAAATTTCTTACCAATTTATTTTGAATGAACTGCCAATTATTTTTGTTTCTTCTACGACCATATATGCATATGTGTCTGCACATATATTTATATGTGTATATATACACATACACACATATTGTTGTCGTTCAGTCATTCAGTTGTGTCCGACTCCTCATTACCCTGTGGACTGTACTGTCCATGGGGATCTCATGGCAAAGACAGTGGAGTGATTTGCCATTTCCTTGTCCAGTGGGCTAAGGCAAAGGTTAAGTGATTTGCCCCGGGTCACACAGCTAGTAAGTGAGGCTGGATTTGAACTTCACATCCATTATTTACACACACAAATATATTTTCAGTTCTTCCCCACAATAGATGCAAGATATGCTTATGCTAAACTCTGAAATTAAAAAAAAAAACTCTGAAAGTGTACATGGTAGATACAGTTAGCCAGTGAAGTTTGACCCACAAATGGCCAATCATGCTCTTTCTAGATAAATTATTTGAAAGCCCCAAGAAAAATAATCATGCTTAGTTCTGGAATAACCTTGTGCAACTTCTTAAAATTTAATAGATTTGCATATTAATGTTAAAGTGTATTGAAATTTTTACGCTCATGAATGAAATTAGCAACCTGTTGCAGAAGGATAACAAATAATACACTGAGAATTTCATAAAGATCATCTGGTTCTAAGTCCCTCACTTTACAGATGTAGAAACTAAGGCCCAGGAAAGTTGAGTAACTTGGGCAAAACCAGACAGTCACTAGCGTCACTGGGCTAGGACAGATAGAAGTTAAGAATTTAATTCAGTGTGGTAGGTCTGTTACTTATGTTTATAGATAGATGTGTCATATCTCAATGCAGATTACAAATCAAATCAATAAACAGTGATTAAGCACTTACATTGATTAGGCACTGGGCTAAGTACTGGGGATTCAAAGAAAGGCAAAAAATAACCCCTACTCTCAAGGAGCTCCCAGTCTAATGGAGGAGACAACATGTAAACAACTATGTCCAGACAAGCTATATACAGGATAAATGAGAGATAATCACAAAGGGAAGGCATTAGCATGAAGAAGGATCAGGACAGGCTTCTTGAAGATGGTAGGATTTTAGCTGAAACGAGAAGGAAGCCAGGAGGCCGAGTTGTGGAGGGAGAGAATTCTGGGCAATGGGGAATAACCAGTGAAAGGTTGTATGGTTTTGTATTGCCAGCCCCTAATAATACGTGGTAGACACTCCGTATTTGTTGATGACTGTTATGTATGTATAGTTTTACCTATTTCTTATGAAAATAGTATGTTCTTTTCAAGGAGAATTAACTGTTTCAGAGTGGGAGAAGTAATTTTAACAGGTTATACCTTCATTAAAAGGCTCGTTGATTCAAAGAGCTCACTCGATGATGGGTATGTTTAGCCAGCGGGTGGTAAAAAATCGTAAGTTTTGGCTAGGTATTTGCCTTAATTGTGGCAGTACATGCAAGTTTGAAGGCAGCATTTTGTTTAAGTGGTTTTTGGGGGAAGATCAAATTCCCACTAATATTTATGCCTATATATATCTGTTTATAACTTTACAATTGTTTTCATTTTTGTTATTGTATAAATATGAATAAGAGTATAGATATTCATGGTATCCATCCATTCTTCCAAAAATCTACCTTGTTTATTTTTAAACTTCTATTTAGTCATCCTTTTTAGTTGATAAAGTTTTGGGAGGTTTGGATTATTTTGTTTTGTTTGAGTAGGGGATATTTTCCCAGCAAAGATTGCCTGACTTAGGACATTTCATATCAGATAAGTGATTTGGAAGACAATAAAAGATGTCTTGCGGCTTCAAAACAGTGGTAGCTGTTTTCAAACAAGCATTTGCCATAACAGAGCCTCCACCTTACATAGCTAAACGCTTTCTTTTGTTCTTGAAACGTATGTGTGCCCCAGAATTATGTAACATCATCTCTTTGAGAAATCTTTTTATTCTCATTTATGAAGAAACCTTTCCTTTCTTCTTTTTAAGGAGCATGTTTTTTTCCAAAAGATTTTTTTCTTCTTCAAGTTCTCAGGATTTAAAGCTCATCTTTTAGATGTACTTCAATAACTTTTTAAGCCCTTCACTTACATAGCTTCCCTGGTCTATCTTCTATTTATTTACTTGAATCGGAAATATGAAGAGCTAATTTTTATTAGATAAAAACAAATGTGAAGGGTTTGTTTTTTAGTTATTTTGTACTCCTACACAATGAGTCAGGAAAACATTAATGTGTGGACCATTGGATAGTCTGAAATTCTTAATTCTACACATGAAATCAGTAATACTTGCTCTTAATTCTGTTGTAAATGGCATCAATAATGCCTCTTTCTTTTTTTAAATCCTTGTTAAGAAAAGCTGCTATGAAAAGCTGATATCTCTCTGATATGAGAGAGAGACAGAGAGAGAGAGAGAGAGATACAGAGTGTAATAGCCTGAGTTAACAATAAGTTATTTTTCAATAGGCCAAACAGCACAAAAGACAAGGTATTCATTACAGTTCCCAGGATAAGAGACTAGGGGAGTTGCCTCCTTCACCAGATGCACAGTATTTAAGATTGACAATGTACCCTTCCCCAAGGGAAATGTAGCTAGAAAGCCATAGTGTTGCAACTTGATGCAGAGTGGTTTGGGTTCCATTAAAACATCTATCAGTATAGGGCCATTCAGGCATAGCATTGAGGATTCCACAATCCTTCTTTCTCAGAAAGGACCTGATGAATAAAATGCCAAACAGAGAAAGTATGATGGAATGGTTTGATAAATATGGCTTCTTAAAAGGACTGTCTCATTTTAAGCAACCTTTAGAAGTCTTTGAAAACTTTAAGAAAATGACAAAGTAAATTATGTCATTCTCAAATAATTCATTTGATCCAAACTATCAGAATGAAAGTGATCTGGACTTCCTAAAGAAGGTATTGCATTGCAGACCAACTAGCCATAATTTGAGTGCTTTCTTCTGAAGAGAGTTTTCATTTTCTACTTTAAAATATAGAAAATTGAACTGAATTAAAATGAAAGTATCTCCCCTCCCTCAACTTCTCCCCACATTTTGTCAGACAACCTTGATATCAGTTTTAATCACTACCACCTTCCAAGCCCTGGTATGAAAGGCATGTCTTTCAGCACAGCTTATGAATGGACCAAGTAAACTGCTCCCTAAGGACTGGTAAAGCAAAGGAAATGGTTAAAAGGACTAAAAATATGCATTAACCTTGTGGACCCATGGTTAGTAAGATGACACCTGCTCAGATATAGGCAGTCTGTGAAAATGAGAGGCAAGGGAATAGAAAACTAAATGTAGTGGCTTAAAATGTCAGAACACAGGTTGTCTGAATTAGAAGGCGCAGGGGGTGAGTGAAGGGAGGACGTGCAGGAGGGGGATGCCAGAGCATAATTATGGAAAATAATCTTGTGTCCATGTGGTTGTGAGGCAACCTGCAGGATTTAGGTTAATGAGGAGTCAAGGTCCATTCACCACTCCGTATCAACTCTCTAAATAGTCACTATTGAACTAGAAAAATGGTTCCTCATTCATTCTTTATGTCCTGTCTTCTCAGACCTCTGGAATTTTCACCTCTTTTGTTTATCCACAAATGAAAAATGATTCTGTATTCAAATAAATGTGTTGTAATATATAATAAATAGACATAACATACTTCCTCTTGCATTCCTGAAACTTTTATTCTGATTTTTTTTTTCAGGAGAGTTTTTGTCTCTGTGACATCTCCCCTGTAAGAAAACTCCGTCTTGCAATGTAAAAACAACTCGCCTGTAATTTCCAGTCCTAGAGTTGCTTGAGGCACTGTGAGTTTAAGTAATTTGCCCATGGTCGCACCGTTTGTGTCAGAGTTAAGATGCTTCTTCTGGATGCCCAACCGAAGCTTTGACTGGCATCAGTAGACCTGAGGTTCTAGTTCCAGTTCTCTCATTTATTAGGTATCCATGTCCTTTGGCCCATCACTTAACCCCTCCCAGCCTCAATTCCCCCATCAGTAAAATGAGAAAGTTAAACTAAATGTTCTCTAAGATCTCTTCCAGTGGTAAAATTCTGTGATTCTTTGACTCACTAATCTGTGCTTTACAGATCTTCGTATCTGATTCTGTCCTTGAAAAATCAGTGGACTCTAGAGTAAATGTTATATCTGAAAGGGACTTTACAGATTCAGTAACTGCACTCCTCTCATGTTTCTATGCTTATTTTATTTGATCAAATTTTGTTTTTACACTGTAGTCACTTCCTAACATACATTTTCCTAAATTCACCCTTGGAACAAAGAAAAATTGTTAAGTAAGAGTAATCAATACAAATACCACATCTGGCCATGTGTTCAACCTTCCATGGTCTCCCATTTTTCTACAAAAAGGAAGGAAGCAGATTTGACCATCTGTTCTCCTGGATCCAAATTGGTCATTATAATGAGAGTTCAGCTGCTACTTGCATATTCCACTCTTCTTACAAACCAAGAAACTGAGACCCAGACAGGTAAACTAGGTATAGACAATTTGTAGTCACATAACTGAGGAGTTTGGATTACAACTCAGATCTTCTAAATTAGGGTCAGTGTTCTTTTCATTTCACTATACTGACATAAAATGCTTTTTGTTAAAGTTATGTTCTTCTTAATAGATAATCACAGTTATCTTTTTATGAATATTTAGGTTGATCTAACTGGGAATAACAGTGAAATTTTCACATTTCAATTAAATATTAACTCACCCAAGTCAATAAGAGGCACCCCTTGGTGTTTTATCTCACCAATAACATACTACAGAAAGAAGTAAGGAGAATGAGTCTTTAATTTTTCCAAAAGTTCTATTGAATGTCCAGGTAGCAAATATTATTACCTAATATTTCAGTGAACCCATGATCTCATCACCATGAAGACTCCTTTTAAACAGTACAGATCACAACCCATCCATGCCTTCTAAACTTAAGCAATTCTTCTCCATGCCTTCCCATAAGTCTTTGATAAAGGTGCCGCTCAATGTACTGGAGGTTTTCTTCTAGTTCTTTAAAGGTACCATGGTACAGCGGAAAGGCAACTGGACTAGGAATTAGGAGAGACCCGATTTCAAATCCTTTTCCTGATGCTGACTCCCTGTGTGATCAAGGGCACATTATCTCTCAGGGTGGCTGTGAGGACCGACTGAGATAATGTATGTAAAGCTCTTTGCCAACTTTGAATGGCCTGTATAAACGTCAGATCTTACTTAGCATTTCATGCATCTATAATAATGGTAACTAAATGGGACCTTTTTATTAGCCCTTCAGTGTCCACTAAGAATGATGCATTTATTTTGTAGACTGTTATGTTTAACTTGGAAAGTCTTTACTGTTAAATGCAAAACTCACATTTAGAAGTTCTTTTCTAATCAATTATGGGGAAAATTTGTATCACCTTGCAGTATTGTGACAACTCCTGTGATTCAGGAGTTCTTAAGTGCTAAGTGTGAAATAAAACTTACGTAAGACTCCCTCAATTAATGTTTTACTCTTTAGGGGAAAGAAGAAGGAAGGAAGTAGTTTTTATAAAGCAGTAAATTTCATATCTTAGTGTAAATTTGTGTTGAAGTGGAACTTTCACCCAGTATTGTCATCATTATTATTGTCTATTAGTATCATTGTTGTATATTATAGGAATTGAGATAAAAGCAGATTTGTATGGTCACAGAGTAAAAGCAGGGGATACCAACGGATAGACCACCCAAATGGGGCACTGATATCCACAGAATACTTGAAGACAAGCAAAGGAAAACCTCTGATCTTTTGGGTAGTTGCTTTAATGGAGAGTTTTTGGTAGTAGACAATAAAATTCTGTAGGATGAAAAGGCATGGATAGGTTGCATTTTGCACCAATGGAGGGAGTATCCACAGTGAATCATCCTCCTCCTCATCATCATTTCATTATTGTTATTATTATTATCATATGAAAGTCCTTACCTTTTCTGTGGAGTTCAAATAGAGCTGGTCACTATCACACTTTCTTTGATATTAAGTGTTTCACTAACTCACGCAGGAGTATATAACTGCTTTTTTATAACATTAGGATGTAAGCACATTGTCTTCTGTAGACTCCTTGAAGGTAGCATTAGGACAGCTAGAGGAGCACATAGGACAAGGAGAATGATATATATCTCATCCTGTGCCAAGATGGTTTGGATTTCTTCTGCTTGGTTTCTGTATTTTGGTGTAGTTGATCTGCTAGCTGGATTCATGCTGTCAGACTCAGAAAGGGCTTTTAGGAATTCCAGTCTAAATATGTTCATCTCCTTTTCAAATTCATTTTAGATAGCAGATTCTGCTTTTATCATCAGTTTTGTTTTTGGGTGTGATATCTGTAATCTGCATTAAGTGAAGATTTTCTGTGACTTCAGGGCCTTCAGTTTTTGATGGACAATTCAATCAATGGTCTCACCATACCCAGTTGGCCAGTGATTCAGGGTTCCTGCCAGGCCTTCACAGATACCTATAGTGAACTCAGGGCACAGAGTCCCCATCTATATCACCCTGACTGGCATTATCTTATTTTACTGTCATGCCTTTCCCCCAACTCTCCCATGGCATAGAGGAATGGGCTTTGAGGACAGCAGCAGCAGCAGCACGTTCTCACTATGGCATCCACCCAAGAAAAACATAGGGAATAGGACACTTTTCTGTTTGCCTAGCTGCGCTGTGATCCAGTGTGAACAACTGGGACTCACAAAACTGAGCTTTTTTGAGGTCAGAATCATTTGCAGGTGCTCTTATTACATGTGCAAGACATTGGTTAATCAAGACCTTGATGACCACTGCCAGATGGAATTAGCCAAATACAATCAGTTGTGTAGAGAAAGTGAAATTGCCACCAAAGTTAAGGGCATAATTACTCAATTTATGGCCACCATCAATTGCTTTCTGTCGTGTTGGGCATAAAATTGTCTGTAAGAAGGAGGGCAAGCGGTATTGGTGCATTTGGAATCAGAGGACTTCCCTTTCTATACATTTCTCCAAACTGCAGGTGTTCCCTCTCTTCCAGTTAGGAGACTTTTAATACCTCCTTATCTCTAGCTGTTTAAATAACTTTGCCATCATCATTATTATTTTCATTACTACTGTTACTATCATCACTGCTGCTGCTATGATTAGTAATTTTATTTAGTTGTTTCAGTCTCAGACTAAATTCAGTTTCAGACTCTTTGAAATCTTCTTGGCAGAAATACTGGAGTGGTTTGTCATTTCTTTCTCCAGTGCATATTATAGATGGGGAAAACTGGGGCAAGCAGGATTAAGTGACTTGCCCAGGGTCACACAGCTAGTATGTGTCTGAGGTTAGATTTGAACCCAGGTTCTACTGACTCCAAGACTCTTGCTCTATCCACCACAGTGCCACATAGCTGCCCACTAGTACTAATAGTAGTTACTACTAATAGTAATAGTTATCATTATTGATACTAGTCTGGAAGCTGGATGATGCAGTGGCTAGCCTGAAGTCAGAAAGACCCTAGTTTAATATGTCTTCAGACATTTACTTGCTATGTGACCCTGGACAAGTCATTTAATGTCTGATGAAATGCCTTTTCCATCAAGGGCTTTAACATCCAGCAGGTGTTACCTTTCTGTACCTATCACCTGCCTTAGTTCCCCCCCCACACACACTCCACCACATACACACACTAAATTATATGACTGAGCTGTAGTAAGTAGAGTGAAAGAAACCTTTCCTGAAAAGCATCTATCTGTCTAAGAACCCATGATCAAGTAGTTCCACATGGGGCAAACAAAACTTAATGATCCCTCTTCTCCAGATTCTTAGAATGCTGATTTGAACAGATTCTTCCACTGAACTAGGAAACTTGGGGGGGGGGGGGGGGGGGGAAGCAGTGGACACAGAGGAAGGAAATGCCTTAAATTGAAGCATTTTAAATATGCACAAACAGGTAAGTAAATTTCACAGAATTGTGGGTAGTTACAAAATGATTTTCCAATAGGGCCGGGTAGAAGTTTTCAACCCTCTTCGTTTTTTCCTTAAGGTAAGCTGCACATGTGTGGCATTACAAAAGACAATAGCCGAGTTGGGGAAAGACATTTTAACGTGAGAGAAGCATGGAGATGGGAGTGGGATGCCCAGATAAAGCACTGCAGTCCTTCTAATGGAAATAAGTTCATCAAAGAGCTACTGAGTTCATAGGAGAAAATTTTAATTCAATCCTTCTTCTCTTCTCCCCTGCCCCAACCCCCAACCCCTTACCAAATGTATCCATCCCCAGGTGCTTTTCCTACTGCTGCTTTGTATGAAAGGAAAGACTTACTCCAGAGATCCACTCATATTGCTACCAAGACTTTCCAAGCCCTCCGAATATTTGTAAACAATGAGCTGAATGAACTCTATGTGGGACTGAAGACAGCTCAGAAGTTTCTGAAGCCAGGGGGTCACCTTGTTGCCCTTTCCTTCCATTCACTGGAAGACCGCATCATCAAACGATTCTTGCATGGAATAGACGTGACAGAAAAGCTTAGTCCCAAAAGGAGACAGAAGATAACCCCCATCCCGGGACTGTGTTTAAATCTAGAGAATGAAGAAGAATTCTTTAGAAGCTCATCTCCCTTGGAATGGGAAATGATACACAAGAAGGTGGTGACTCCGGAAAGCCAGGAGGTCCAGGACAATCCTCGAGGGCGCTCTGCCAAGCTCCGGGCAGCTATCAAGTTATAAAAACAAAAACATCACTTATCCTTTTCCCTCATTCTTGTCTATATCATTTTTTAAAATTAGCTTTTTAAACAGCTCAAATAAAATAAAATGTTAGTGATATAACAACCCAGGATCTGAGTACCACTTTTTGTGAAAAGTAAGCTCAAGGAACATAAAACATGACAAGAAAAATCCAGCACAAGAATCTGTGTTCCAAGGCTGGAAAATGATTTCATTTTAGTGGGGGGGGGGGGGAAGGTCATGTGAGGGTTTTTTTTTAAGTAGTCCCCTAATCAAGAGAATATTAATAAAGTGTAAATGAGTACAATTTGAAGGAGAATAAATACCATACTATACTTATCTCAATATGTAGATCCAAACTGTGTTCTAAATTCTCAATTAAGAAATTCAAATTCTGCAACAGTCTTTTTATGGCTCAATGAATTGGTCCTAACTAAAAAAGAAAATTTAATTTCTCTCACTGGGAATAAAGAATTATTACTATAGTTTTCTGAAATACAGGTACTAGGCTACTTAATAGTCTTCAGGTGTCTCTCAGTAAGAAATCACCTTATACCGATGAATTTCATTGTTGTAATTATCATGATTAATATCTAAAACAGTTTTTATTACTTAGTCCGTATGATGTAAAACTAAAATTGGTATTATGTCAAGTCAACCAGCATTTATATTAAGCACCTACTATGTGCCGGGCATGATATCATTTCTGTTATATCAGTTTCATGAACTGGGAAAATAAACATTTCACCAAACCAGTATTGAATGTCTATTTTAACAGAGAAAAACTGTTAAACTATGATATTACTTGTCTTTTTAATGTTTCATTTCATAGATCATTTGATAGCTTATTGGAATAGTCAGCTCCAAACTTAAATTCAGGAAGAAAGACCTGATTTAAAATCCTTCCTCAGGTAACTACTCAAGTTTATGTTCCTTAATTTCCCTGCCTCAGTTTCCTTATCTATAAAATGAGCATAATAATAGTACCTACCTCACAGAGTAATATACCCAAAGTGACTTTCAAATTTTAAAGAACTCCATAAATGTTAGCTCTTATAGATCCAAAGAAAATAGACTGAAGCTTTTTTTAATTATTAAAAAACTCTGGTTTATAAAACATACAAATACAAGGTATTACTTTCCAACAAGTATAGTAACTGGAAGTAGACTAGCAAAATGTTGTAGAATGGAACTTCCTTGGGGATCTGCTTTCATGAAGAGTCAAAACAGGTTTATCTTTGACTGTAAACATGGTCTTAAGAATGATTTTCAGGGTCCTTCTGGGACTCACAGAATTTTGAATAGAAAGGGACCTCACAGGCTATCTGTTCCAATTCATGTCTAAACAATAATCTCCTCTCCCATTTACCAGGCAAGTCTTCATCTAGCCTGTGCTTGAAGATAACCAGTGAGGAGAGGGAGGAGGGAAACAACTTACCACTTCCTGAGAAATCCCTGTTAGAAAATTTCCCCTTCCTGTAACCTATGTTAAATTGCTTGCCTTCTCATTGAGGGGGGCAGGGAGGAAGGGAAAGAATTTAGAACTCAAAATTTTAAAAACTAATGTTAAAAAAAAGTTTTATATCTAATTGGGGAAAGATAAAATACTAAATAAATAATTTTTTAAAAAAGAAGGGAAAATTTCTTCTTCCATCAAGTTCCATCTGCAACTTCTACCTGGTAGTGCTAGTTCTATATCCTCTGAGAACAAGCAGAACTAATTGTTTTTCTCATGACTGCACTTCAGATACGTGATAGCTGTTATGTCCCATCCGTGACCCCGAGTCTTCTCTCCTCCAGGCTAGACTTGCTAAATTTCTTCAATTGATTTCATATGCCATGATCTCTTTGAAAACAGTTTCTTTTAAATTATGTCCTCTGAACTCTTGATTATACCATTAATTTGCTTAGTACACCTCATCTTCACAGTAAGCCTCAACTATCTCTGCAAATAAACAGAGACTGATACCAAACTGGGAAAGCCCCAAAGAAGGCATTTTTACTTTATTAATAATGTAGAAATGTGACATGAAAGGAGCACACTAAGAACGGGCATGCAGTGTGCTCCAACCTAGGACGAGTCCCAATAAGGTCACATTCAGTGGAGAATCAAATCCCATCTATATGATTTTAAAATCTCATTGTGATATCCTTTGGTCATTGACCTGAGATGTAAAATATCACATGAGCAGCGGAGATCTGAAGGAGCCCTGTAAGGCCAAGTGATGAGAAGACCCTTCACCATCAATCGGTCTCGTTTTACTTGCAGTGTGTTTGCGTGGAATTCTAGAAGTCCAGAGTCAGAAGGAGCTTCAGTGGTGATTCAGTACAAGCCATACCTGAAGAAAAGTCTGCTCCACAACCTTCTCAACATGGGCTCCTCCAGCCTTTGCTCAAACACCTCTAGTGAGGGTGGGGGGAAGAGGGAGCTTACCAGCAACTAAAGCAGCCCTTTCCACTCTGAGGCACCCCTGGTTATTAGGAAGTTTTTCCTTAAATCAAGCACAAATGTGTACATTGTTCCTATGGTACAGACTGGCTCCTATAATATTGTTTCACCCAGTATCCTATTTATTGGACAGTATTATTAATATTACTGCTACTGCTTCTAGTAGTTGTTATCATTGTTACTACTCCTAAGGCAGCTAGATTATTCAATGAGTGGATAGAGGGCTGAGTCAGGAAGAACCGAGTTCAGATTTGTCCTCAGACACTTACTGGCTGTATGACCTTGAGCAAGTCATTTAATCTCTGCCTATTTCCTTATCTGTAAAATAGGGATAATTATACTTGTCAAGGTGGTTGTGTGGATAAAATAACGTGATATTTGTAAAGTCTTCTGCAAACCTTAAAGAGCTATATAAATGTTAGCTATTATTATTATTATTGCTGCTGCTACTAATAATATTTCACCTTTAAATAGTATCTTAATGCGTATAAAGCACTTGTATCCTATCTCATTTGATGTGAACCATGTGAAGCAGGTACTATTGTCTGCAAATAATTCTGCAAATTAAAGTGAGGCGCAGAAAGACAACTGGCTTGACCTAGGTGTTTAAGGCGGAATTTGAATACAAGTCTTTGACTCTAGAGCTAGCGTTCAATCTACTACTTAATGTGACAGAAAGCAGAATATTGCTGGAACCCAGTCCTGGTTCCTGAATTTTTATTTGCTATGCTTTCCTAACAATGAACCTAATATATGACCAAATTGTTCTGCTCCCATTAATCCTTTGGAACTTATCCTGCTCACAACTTGTGAAGAAATGATGAGCTATCATTTCTGTAATGTTAATATTTCTAGTTGATATTCTAAATTATATCTATCATAGTAGACAGTTCTCTTCATTTTTCATTGGTTTCATATTGGTGAATTGACAGAGGAGTGTATTTTTAGGTCAAAGTTTACATTAATGTTTTGAATTCACTTTTTTTGTTTAACAGAAATTAGTTATTATGCATATTTATTAAACATGCACACAGTGCATATAGCTTTAAGTCAGACTTTATTTTGTAGTTTTTTGTCTAGGCATTTATATTCACATAGAGTTTTGCATTACAATTTATTTGATGTCTAATTAGATCTGAAATTAATAAATTCAGTTATAAATTATTTACAATTATATCCTTAACAAAGAAAACTAGAGATACAGCACCCTCTGTCTTTCTTGGGAATATGTTATTCAAGCTTCTGGAAATTCACTTTCAAATCATACTTTATGTAGGGTATTACTCAATTGCAGGTTGTTTGACTAGTAAACAAGAGACAATGGTGAAATCTTGTTGGCAGGTCCTTTTGTCTTATTTTTATTCTATCAGAAACTGCTCCCTGAAAATTATAGTTTTTCATATAAGAAATTCCCACAATCAAGTTATCCTACCTAGTCCAAGTGAAACAAAATTTAAATTACATGAAAAGCCAATATCTTGATCCTTGTAAAAGGTTATTTTTAACTGGAGTAGGTTCTGGTTAAAATGCCGTGATCCTTGTTTAAATTGGACCATTGTCCCATGGAGTCTTTAAACATTCTTCAAGGCATCCTTAGAAGGTAGTTTAGGCCAGCTAGGTGGTGCCATAGTGCACAGAGTACTGGGCCAAGAGACAAGAAGACTCATCTTTATGAGTTCAACTCCTGCCTCAGACACTTACTAACTGTGTGACTCAACTGTTTTCCTCAGTTTCCTCATCTGTAAATGAGCTGGAGAAGGAAATGGCAAGCCACTCCAGTATCTTTGCCAAGAAAACCCCAAATGGGGTCATGAAGATTTGGACATGACAGAAATGACCAAACAGAAGGTGGTTTAACTATAAATTGTTTGTGACCTTGGGCAAATCATACCTTCTCCTTAGTTTCTCTAGTTACAAAAAGAGAAGCTTGAACATGATCTTGGAGGTCTTTTTTTATCCAAAAATTGGATTTAGGCATATGTAAACATTATCTGGTTAGTGAATGTGAGAATAAAGTGAAAAGGGAATTTTGTGAGGTACATTATAAATAAAACTCTAATGCTAGAAATCCTGATCTGAGATATATTTTGCTCAGTGCTACAATGCCATATGTTGGATGTCATGCAAGGCATAGTTGGAAAAAAAAACAGTATCCTATTCTAAAGAGGCTTGATTGTATAACAAATGAAACTATGTTTATTTTATTTTCAAAAATTTCATCTGTTTGTATCTGCTACTAGCAACTTATGTTTGGTAACACCAAATGAGATCAACAAGATGGCTAAGAAAAGTAATTTTTTTAAAAACCTAGTCAAAATGGAGGTGAAAATTTTTAAAAGATCTCTTTTAGAAGAATTAGACAAAGTTTGATAGGGATAGTTCCTAAGATCTGTCTTCTAGATGGGCTTCAAAGTTCTCCATAAACACCAAGATTGCCTCAGCCTCTTCCTTGAAGGATTTAATGATCCACCTAAATCCTTAGATCACAACAGATTATAATGTCCTTAAGAGCAGGGAATTTTTTTTTAATCTTTGTATACTCAACACAGTAGCTTACACATGGTAAATATTTGAATTGAACTGAATTGAAAGTGCAAGATCAAATTGAACTGGAGTGGAGAAGGTAGATGATAATAATAATAGATAACATTTATATAACACTATATGCTGGCTATCAAATGAGATCATAATTGCAAAGTATTTACAATAGTCCCTTCATTTTATAGGAGTTAAGACATCTGGGTTCTAATTCCATTTTTGATACTAACTAGCTGTGTGATTTTTGGCAAGACACCTCAACTCCCTCAGGCTCCATCTAGGATCAAAAAAGGGTTGTGATAGATGAGCTGTAGGCAGCTAGGTGGCACTACAGTGGATAGAATGCTGGGCCTAGAGTCAGTAAAACCTGAGTTCAAATCCAGCCTCAGACACTATGTGAACAGCTGTGTGACCCTGGACAAGTCACTTAACCCTTTTTGTCTCAGTTTCTTCATCTATAAAATGAGCGGAAGAAGGAAATGGCAAACCAGTCTAGTATCTCTGCCAAGAAAATCCCAGATGGGCTCACGAAGAGTCATATACTACTATAAACAACTAAGCAACAAAAAGATGATCTGTGAGAGCATTTCCCATGTCCTTATTTGTAAAATGAGAACTAGATGGACTAGCTGATCAGTATGATTGCTTGCAGCTCTAAAATCTTATGATTTTGTAGATCACTACATACTTCATTGCCTAGATTATGTTCTTTAGCTCTCTAATCACAACTTTCATTTGTTTATTGACTTATTTAGATAGCATTTTCTACAATCTTAGCTCTGAGACCATGAGGTGGTACATGCTGCATAAATAATGGTATCCCACTTTTCCATTCTAATTCTTAAGCAATTAAATATGCCCTCAGAAACCTGCATGGGTCAGTGTGACACATCATTATTTCGCTGGTGGGTAGATATCCTCAGTGGATTGAATCAGTTTGTCCAACAGCAGAGTATTTTTTAAAATATGCTTTTAAATAAGAAAAAAAAAGACTGAATGAATCCCAATCATTTTAGCATTACAAAATAATATTTGATAATCTCCTTGTGTTCCTGGACAGGGCCAATAATTCGTTCAAAAACAAGGATAAATAGGGTCCCTTTCTGATTCTAACTGTAGTATTCTTTATGATTATTCCTTTTGTGGATCTCATTCTACCTGGTTCTTCAGAATCTGGAAAACAAATATATACAGCAGAAGCCGCCTTTGATCAGAAAGAAACTAGGTCGGCGGGCACACCAGATGTTTTTCCCCATTTGTTGATATGTGTGTATAATATGTATGTGTCTGTGTATGTATAGTATGTATGTATATTTGGTCAGGAGAAACAACCCAACCCTGTACCCCTGTGTTGAACATACGTAGCCATTCTAGACTCTACCATTGTTATTTTGAAGAAATTCAACATTTGCCTTACAACTGCAGAATAAACATCAGCTGCCAGGGAAGGCTATTGAATTTCAGAATCCCTTTGAAATGTCACATTAACCTGTTTAACTTTCCATCAGTCCTTTAAAGCATCAAACCCTTCCTGATGACTCCCAGATTCCCCATTCCTTTTCTTTTTCCAACCTGAGAATTTGTTTCCTCTCTAGCATAAGCAGCTCTGGTGAATGAATCAGCCCTACCTGCTCCCCAACAGACGTTTCTCAGGGTTAGTTCCATTCTCACACAGGAGACAGAGAAGTAAGAATGCAACCAATGTTACTTCTGGATGATCACCCATGAAAGTAATCACAGCATAATATCGAAAGTATATTATTTAGAGACAAGGAACAAGTTTCAAGTCCTGCCTTTGCCATTTACTACCCAAATTACTTTGTGGGAAGATATTTAACCTCTCTGGGCCTCACTTTTCTCATTTGTGAAATGAAAGGGTTGGGCCAGATGACTTGTAAAGGTCCTTTCCATCCCTAAATCTATGCTCCTATGATCCCATCCTGTTAAAAATAGCATAGTATATAGATTGCCAGACTTGGAATCAGGAGAACCTGGGTTCAAATTCTGCATTTTGTAATTGTGTGAGCATAGGAAAATCACATTAACATTTTTGAGCTTCAGTTTCCTCATCTATAAAATGGGGGCAATAATACCTGCAGTATAGACCTTATAAAGTTGTTATGAGGCCCAAATGAGATCAACTAGATAAAGCACCATTGGAATGTCCAAGTTCTGTGTAAATGCTAGAGATTAGCAGTGCCCATAGAGTCTCAGATTAGAAGTCATCTAATCCAAACCCCCTAATTTTAAAGATGAGGAAACTGGATCACACAGAGCTTCAGTCACCCAAGTGAGAAGTGGCAGAGAAGGAATTCAAACTCAAGACCCAACTAGAAATCTACAAGTCTTTCTCCTAACTGGCTTTCTTCCTTTGAAAGATAAAAAAAAACATTTAAGACTCTAAGTCTCTATGTGAACATTAGCTAAAAGAAGGGCATTTTATAATCAAAATATTATGTTGGCATCTTCTTTTACATATGAGTAAGGGGCACAAGGTATCTGACAGCTAATTCATCCTGTTGTGCCGAACTGGTTTCTTTAGTTATCCTTTTAGATTCTCTTAGCAGTGGAAATTCCCCTTATCACGAAGTTAAGAAACCTGGATTCTGATCTTGGGTCTGCAATTAACTAGAAAGGTTGTCCTCGCAAGTTATTTAACCTGTAGAGATCTTAGTTTCTTCATGTGTAAAATTAGGGGGTTGGAGGAAGAGAGCTCCAAGATACCTTCCAGCCTTAACATTCTGTGATTATATTGTAAAGTAGAGTGTGGGGCTGAATCATCAGTAAATCAATTTCCTGGGGGCACCTAACCGATAGCCCACATACCTCTGTTGCACCAGCGTGATTCACATTTGATTTTTATGCTTCTTTTTACACTATTCTTAAAGCTCTCTCCAGCATATATGTTTGAAATTAGAAGCTTAAAAACAGATTGACTTTTCTCCAAGTGAGTGATATATGTCCTAGAACAATATACAACCCACTATACTATCAGTACTCTTCAGTGTTGACTAGTGTGTTAAAAGCACTGGATATCTACCATGAGTTTACCCCCTTTCCTCCCAAAAGGAAATACATTTCTGCCAATCCCCCACTTACAGCCCATGCATCACTGTATTCTGGCCTCTTGCTCCTGAATTGAGTGTCCCCATATCCAAATCTGTTATCTCAAATTCTTTTAATCAGGTCAAACCCAGGTTAGACTTCAGCATTACTCAGGTTACTTGTAACAAATGTTTGTATTAAAGGATACCAGGATCAAGAATTAATCACTTTTGATCATAATAAACTAGCTTTGAAATACTAGATTCTCTGAATGAGCTGTTAAACCCTTTTTGTGTACACATTTCATCTAGGAACAATGAAGTTTCCTTTCCATTGAATCTCCACCTATGCTCTAAGAAAAACACTCAAGTTCATGCAGGTATCCCTTATTTCATCCAACCAAGCATGGCAGTGATTCTATTTAACTGTACTATCTTATTCCAGAGATATTGTTCTTTTAAGAAAATAGCATCTTTTTAAAAGTCCAACCTGAGACTCCTTTAATTAGTTCCTACAACTTTTCTACTGTTCTCACTTAATAAATGTTAATGAAATTATGGGAAAAAATAGTTAAGATGCTACAGTGTTAATTGCATTGCTCATTGAAGGAAATGCAATAAGTCATAGTCTACTGTCAGACCTTTTGATTCAGTTCAGAGAAATTTTAAGGTAATAGATGGAAATGGGTACTCAGGACTCATTCCCCCATATGCTGCCACCCCACCTTGGGCAGGCCTGCACAAGCCATTCCACTGGCTTGTACTAGAACTCAAGTCTACTCATCCCAGTGCCATGGAAAACCAAAAGGCAGAAGTTTGCTGTAACTAGGACAGCAACAAAATAGTACTCTGTGTTGCCACAAAGCTCGGCCAGAGAACTGAGGAACAGGGTATTAGAGCAGAATGCCAACATGCGGCACTCTGTGGCACTCTACTAATCCCAAGGAAAAGAGCCCAGCATCCATCTGGGACTATTCTGCTTTCCTGTTTATTCCCCCAGAAGTTGATTGAGGCAGAGACTGAGGCTATAGAGCACAGGAGAAGACTGAGAGTACTTTAAGGTCCATCAAAAGGGAAGGAGTAAGAAAGTGGGCAAGAAGGAAATATAAGGAAATAAGAACTGAAATTATCAAAGATCTCAGGAAGAATAAAACTGAGTTAAAGACCTTGAGCATAAACATATAAATCAGTGGGGAAGATATGAACAACAGAAAGGGTATGGCTTCCAGAGCAGTTAAAAAGTCTAGACATCTCTGAGTAAATATTATAAGACAAGAAAACGAATCAACACCTGCTGAGACAGAGGACCCTATGTTTCCTCAAAAGAGCATTGAACCACAGTAAGGTCTTCCTGAATCATTTAAAAAGGAAATTATGAAAGTTATGAAAGAACTTGTGGTCTGTACCCCAGAAATAATTGGCAGAAGCAAAAAACCATTGACATTAAAAGAAAACATGATCACCATGTAAGCAAAAAAATACTAATCTTGAAGGCCACCATAATACAAGAAATAATACAAAAACAAACAAAAAAAAAACTGCCCAGAACTTCAGAACATAGAAAACAAAGTGTCAATTGAAATAATCTATAGATTGCTTCCAGAAACAACTACCACCGTCATCTTATACTGCAAACTCTGAGACACATAATAACTAAATTTAACAATTCCAATGAAAAACAACAAATTGTATAAGGAACCAGAAGAAAAACCTTCAAATATAAAGGAAAAGAATTTCAGATAACACAAGAATATTCTGTGCTTACCAGAAACCACAGGAACAAATGGGATAACACATTCTGAAAAGCAGAGGACCTCAAGGTAACATACCCTGCAAATCTGAGCCTCGCCACTAATGAAAAAAGATGGACATTCAATACAGAAAGGGCATTTATAATATTCCTAGAAAGAAAATAAGACTTGCACAATCATAAAAATAGGAAAATTCCTACCATGTGGCAATATCCTCTTTGTCTCAGAAATACAGGAATTGGTATTTCTAAAAGTGAGACAGCAGAAAAGGGCAGTATCAACAAGGCAATAACAGAAACTGTTTAGAAGGGGGAACCCAAAATAGGCATTTTCAAAGCTTTAATTACACAAAGAATATAAAGGCTGAGGAAGACTAAAAATTATAATGGCCATGAATCAAAGAGTAACAGTCTGGAATACATGGAAAGGAAAGTTAAATAAGAGAATAAAGTAAAGATTCATCTTAGAAAAAAAAAGTACAGAAAATAAAATTTTAAAAACTAATAGAAAACAAGTTGAAAGGCATGAAGGGAAAGAAAATTTTTCTCAAGTGATAGGGAAGAAGAGGATACGGTAGGGGGGAGGGAGAATTAACTACCTAGCCAAGAGTAAAAAAAAAAAATGTACAAAACTAGGGAAGGGGATAACAAATGGGAAGGGAGGGCCTTAAAGGTAAAGGTAAGAGAAATGATGAGAATGAGGTTATCTTAAAGTAGATTAAGCTAAAATAACTGACGAGCAAAGTACTATGTTTATAGAGAAAGGAGGAAAAATCCTGTTTGGGAAAAAAAAAACATCATTAGAGACAAATGAAGGAAATTATAAACCTAATTCTCATGACAGTAAATATCGTGGGTTAAACAATCCAAAACAATGAAAAAGTATGACAGCTTGGATAAGAAAACAAAACCCCATAATCTATACCTTAAAAGAAACAAACCTAAAAACAGAAACATATACAGAATAGAAATGGGCTTGAGAAAAACAAAACAAAACAAAATTCTGTATCAGCTAAATCCAGAAATTAAGAGTTGTAATCATGTTATTAAACAAAGCAATAACATTCACAATATAAAAAGGCACAAACAAGGAAACTACATTATGCTAAAAGGAACCATTGAAAATAAAACATCAATATTAAACTGATATGCCCCAAATGCTTTAGCATCTAAAAACATACAGGAAAAATTAGCTGAACTTCAAGAAAACATAGACAGTAATACATTAGTAAACTTCAATGTCCCTCACTCAGTTTTAGATAAGTTTAACTGAAAGATAAACAAAAGAGAAAATAGATACGTCAACAAATTTCTGGAGAAATCAGACTTTAAATATGTATCATGTCTTCTGAATAAGACCGCTAAAGAACATACATATTTATCAGAACCAGATGGAATGTTTAAAAAAACTGACTATGTGCTACGTCACAGAGATATTGCAAACTAATGTAAAATAGAGCAGAAATTATATGTTCTTTATACACTGTAATGCAATAAAGATGGTAATCAGTTCAGAGAGCTCAAACAAAAGACACAGAAACAAATGGAATCATTACAATAAAATCCTAAATTATCAGCAGGCCAAAGACCATATCATAACAAAAATTAATAATTATGTTATTAAAGAGTTATTAAAGAAAATTATATTGATGAAAACAAAATCCCTAACTTTTTGAGATATAGCTAAAGCAGTGCTTAGGAGAAAATGATTTTCCCGTGTACATACAAAATAAGAGAAGAGAAGAATAATGAACTGAAAATATATACATGTATATAAAATATACATTTAAATTAGAAAGCCAATAAATAAACAAACCTAAAATAAGGACAAAATCTGAGGCAATAAAAGTTAATGAAGAAATAGTTAAACTGGAAATTAACAAAAAACCTATAATAATGATAAACTAAAAGATGGTCCTTTGAAAAGACCAATAAAATTGATAAATCTTATCTGATTAAAGAGAAGAGGAAGAAAAGCAAATCAACAAAATAACAAAATGAAATAAAAACAAAACTAGAATTTTCAAACTATTAATAACCACATGAGTGCTCCAAACTATTAATAATAGAAGCAAATTAAAATAACCCTGGGGTTTCACCTCACACCCTGCAAACTGAGAAAGATGACAAAGGATGGTCAGCGAAAAAGCTGTTATGAGAGAGAGAGAGATTGAGAGAAAGAGAAAGAGATAGAGAGACATACTAGTGCATTGTTGGTGGAGTGTGAATCAGTATAACAATTTTGGAAAGCATTATGGAATTATACAAATAAAGTGACCCAGAGATTCCATGACAGTTTATGCCCTAAGGAGGCCACTAATAAGAGGAAAGTCCCCATATGCAACAAAACATTTATAGCAGCTACTTTTTGTGATTGATAGTAAAGAACTGGAAACAAAGTAGATGTCCATCAACTGAGAAATAGCTAAACAAATCATAATAATATAAATGTAGTGGAACATTATTGTGCTGTAAAAAGTGACAAATATGATGAATGCAGAGAAGGATGGAAAGACTTAAACGTACTGTTGCAGAATGAAACAAGCAGATTCAAGAAAACAATATATACAATGATTAAATAATATTTAATTACAAACAACTGTTCACACACAAAATTAAAAGTGAAATTTGCAAAATTATGAAGAATAAACATGGCTCAAAAGAAGAGATATGAGAAAACATTCCCACCCTTGGCAGAGGTGGTAGGTCTATAATTGTATATTACATGTTTTTAGTCTTTTTTTTTGATGTATTGATCAATTATGCTGATATTTTCTCTTTCTTTTCTCTTTAAAAACTACTATCTGTTATGTGGGGTGGTTCTCTTGGAAGAGAAGAGAGAAAGAAAAGAATACTAGTAAAAAATTGTGGTGATGTTAAGAACAAAAGACACCATTAAAAACATTTTTTTGGAAAAACAATAACACTAGAGAGAAAGTTCTATATCAGAGATGTACTAGAGCTAAAAAGGACTTTAGAAATAGGCTAGTCCAAATCCTGCATTTTATTGATGAGAAAGCTGAGGCAAGAGATGAAGTGATTTGCTCACAATTACACAGCCAGTTAATGGAAAAGCTGGACCAAAACTCAGTTCTCCTGATCACTGCTTTTTCCACTATAATTCCAACTTGGGCAAAAGATTTTCAGAATAATAGCGCCAGTGATCTGGTGGCCAAGCTTCTGTGACTATCATTCAGAGTGTTCTACCACTGGCTTCACTCTCTGTTTCTGTACTACTGTATTACTCTCCTCTCTGAACTCTGTCCTCCAGTCAAGCACCTGCTCTTTGTCCATTCTGTCCTTTTCCTACAAAACATCTTGCTCTTTCCCCGCTTCTCTGAACTTCCATAGGTTTTCCCCTATTGTCAGTCATATCCTCCCTCCACTTCTTCATTTGTTAAAATCCTACTCATCTTTTATAATCCAATTGAAATATCATCTTATCCATGAAACCTTCGCCATCTTCTTAATAACTAAGCATCCATGACCCCCCTAGCACTTTATTTGTGTCGCTTTAATATTCCTATCATGTGAAATTACATTTTATGCTGTGATATTATGTTATACTGTCATAGTACATATTATAATTAGGTCTTTGTAAATTATGCCCTTAATAGATTATGCTCCCTAGGAAATCAATAATCCTTGATCCTATGAACTTTAAGTTTCAGAGAAGGTATCAACTTGATTTGGTTTAGTGAATTTCCTCATCTGGGAGCTTCCTATATCATTTAAATCACATGTGCAATTCTTATCCCAACCAGATTACAAACTCAATGAGGACAGAAACTATGTTATCTAAATTTTGTATCCTTCCTCCCACCCCGGTACCTCCCACAGAATTTTGCACACAACAAGCACTTACTGTGTGTTAATTTATTAATTCATAGCATCATAAATCTAACCTAGAAGGGACTTCAGAAGCTATCTATCCCAACTCTTTTATTTTATAGATGAATAAATTGAAGTCCAGGGAAATTAAGTGAATTGCGAAAGATCACATAGTAACTGACAGAGGTGTGATATGAACCTAGACCTCTGACTCTAGAACAGGTGGGGGTTTTTGTTTGTTTTTTTTTTCCCACTGTACCAGTTCATTAAGGCAAAAAGTATTTTCAGAGATAAGAGAAAAAGGAAAAACAAAAGAGTTTATCTTCTTATCTGGGTCTCAGCTCTCTTGGCAGGTGTAGCAAACCATCAAAGATAGACAGCTCTCTGTAAAGGAAATGAATAGTTGGGTAAACACAGTACTTAGAACCGAGTACTAAGTGCTTAAGTACCTCTTGGCCTATTCCCTAGACTCCACTCATCACTCGTGGTTCTGACTCAGACACTGGGAATGTAAAGAGTCTACCATGAGGATGATGCCTTGTCCTCCAAATGTAGTTATTGCTGCCATTAAGATATACACCCCCAAAATATGTTTAAACACAATTCAGCTCAACAAACTCTTATTAAGCACCTGCTATGTGCAAGACCCTGTACTAGAAAGAGGAGATAATAATAACATTAATAATAATAGCTTGCCTTTATATAGTAGCATAAATTTTTCCAAGAGCTCCAAGCCTGGAGTCAGGAAGACTCATCTTCCTGAGTTTATGTCTGGCCTCAGACACTTATTAGCTGTGTGACCCTGGGCAAGTCACTTAACCCTGTTTGCCTGAGTTTCCTCATCTGTAAAATGAGCTGGAGAAGGAAATGGCAAGCCACTCCAGTGTCTTTGCCAAGAAAACCCCAAATGGGGTCCCAAAGTGTCAAACACAACTGAAAAGATGACTGACTGAACATGTGTTATCTCATTTTATAAAATTAATACAAAATATACAAAAATTAATTAGTTCGCACTAAAGTTGAAGACCATGTATGATATTTAGCAATAAATACTTGTTGAATTAATTAATTAAGTAGTTTAATTCAGACCCAAAGTTGCTAAGTGCAAGGTGATGACTTCTACCCAAATCTTTTGGTTCAAACACTATGGTTCCCTGTTGCTTACGGGAGAAACATAGTCTCATTAATCTGGCATTCAAGGCCCCTCTGCACTTTGTTTCCCACTTATCTTTCCAGCCTTATTGCCTGTTACTCTCTTTCAAGAGTGCTACTATTAATCTGCAGTTCAGCAAACCCTTGATAAACACCTGTACTGAAACAGCCCCTGACTTCAAAGAGCTTATAGTCTCCTAGGGGGACACAACATGTGCACAAATTCATTTGTTCAGTCATTTCAGTGATGTTTGACTCTTTGTGACCCTATTTGGTGCTTTCTTGGCAAAGATCTCGAAATGGTTTGTATTTCCTTTTCCAGCTCATTTTACAGATGAGGAAACTGAGGCAAACAGGGTTAAGTGACTTGCTCAGGGTCATACAGCTAGTAAATGTCTGAGGCTGGATGCGAACTCAGGCCTTCATGGCTCCAGGCCCAGCGCTCTATCCACCAGGCTGTCTTAGCTGTTCCTCTTATACAAGTAAGTATAGTATGAGGAAAATTCAGGAAAGAACATGGCCTGGGATAATCCTAGAAGACAGGAGGAGGTGGCGGCTGAATGGAGCCTTGAAGGAGGACAAGGATTCTGAGAGGTGAAGATGAGGAAAGAGTGCATGCCAAGCTTGCAGGAAAGCTCATGGAGATGCATGGAGGCAGGAGAGGACATGCTGCATTCAGAGAAGGGCTCCAGTGTCCAGACTGACTGTAGCTCCTCGATGCTGAGCACTGTATCCTTTATTCTCCATATCCCAAACCTCCAACACAGTCTCTGACACGTAGTAGGTGCTTAGTAAAGGGTTCCTGAATTTTAATTTAATCATAGACTTCTTAAAAGGGCACACCATGGAATAAGGCTGGAAAGTTAGGTGGAAACCAAATTGCAGAGGGCCTTAAGTGCCAGGATAATGAGAATGTGTTTATTCTACAAGAAATGGGGAGCCCCAACATGGGAACTGAGGGATTAGAGAGAATTAACCATATTGGACTCAGCAACTCAGGGACTCACTTTCATTGAGATTCATTCAACAAGTATTTATTACAAAGTAAAAGACATGGTCCTCACTTTTAGTGGGGATAATCATTAAAATCTAATTTACAGAGTTACTGTGAGGAATAATTTTTCATTCTAACCATACAATTATTTGCATCAGAGAATCTGGGGGACCTTTGAGATCATCAAGCCCAGACCTCAAGAGTCTTGGATGTATTTTCAACAAGGATGCTGTAATTGCTGCTGATCATGACTCATTCTCAAAGGGCTCACTGTTTATCATGGTCCATCAGTTTGTCTGACAATTTCAGGGCAGAGTTAATGAGCTGCCATCTCAGGTACCCTTATGGGGGCACGAAGATAGAGGGAGTTGGATTCTGACTTCACAGTTTATGGGTGGGTTTTGATCATTAAAAATGTAGGAGAGATTTTTATCTGATTAAGGCCCCCTAAATTCTATTCTTTTTAAACTATGTAAAAACTGTTCAAATGGGCCAAAACAATTGTCCCACTCAGAATTTTTAAAAAATAGACCAACAATATGGAAAATTGATTGTTCTGGGTTGAAGCTTACTGGCTAAGGGCCTGGTTTTTTTTCTCAAGTACAATGCACATTCTGTTCTTATTCCACTTGTTTTTGCCTTCATATTTGCATAGTCTGGAAGCCCACAATAAGGAATAGGCTGCCACATTGAGAAGATGTTATATCTGCCAATACTGGTGGTGCCTGCCTTATGTCCAGATCAATAGTGTGTAGGTATATTGCTTTGACACCTGGTCCCTCAGTTACTTGGGCTCTGATATTAGCTGTGGGATATCAGTTCTCTACCAGTTGCCTTGACACAGACCTAATGCTTTGCCTTTCTCCCATTTGTATCAACACTGTCCTCATTTTAGACTGGATACTTTGGCTAATGGTACTCATTGTATTTCCATGTCTGTCCCTACTCAGTACTCCCCACACTGATTTCCCAGTTGGGTTTTTACTTTCTGGGCTTACACTCACCTCATGTCCATTCTGAAAATAACATGTCTGAGGCCCCTCAGGAGGCAGGGCCCTTTGTGTACAAATCCAATTGCCTATCAGGTATGAGGCTGGCCTGTCATCATTCTAAATTCCTTAAATGCCAGAGCAATACAGTTTCCCCCATTGGACTACTGCTCCAACCCTGGTTTGGAGAGTTTTCTTGTCATTTTCCATCTAACTGCTATTGATTCTTAGTGGTTTTCTATTCTACCCTTTTCTGCTCCTATTTGAGTGGTATTCTTCAAGCATTGTCACCTGTATAACACCTTAGTCCAATGTTACTTGTGCCATTGTTCTCCCAACAGATTTACCCCAGCCCAGCTCTGGGCCACATCTCCATCTGCTCCTATTAACATCTCAACTCACAGGGCAAGGACTGTCTTTTGCCTCTTAGCACAGTTCCTGGCACATAGTAGGTGCTTAATAAATGTTTATAGATTGATTGGTTATCAAACAGCCTCCAAGTCCTACATTGATTTTCTCTATTCTACCTACCTTAGTTAATTCCAAGCAGAACCTGAGCTAAATGCATATATCATTTGACTTGCTTTGCTTCCTTATTCCATGTCCCCATGGAAAATATGTTGTTTAAGCCTTGGCTGAGCACTTATTTTTAGAATTCTACAATTAAAGAGGCTTTAGTACCACACTCAATAACCCTTTTACAAGATCTAAGAATTCAAGTTCTAAAGAAATCAAAATTTCTTTACTATATCCAACTTTCATCCTTTTTATTTTATTCTAAGCAGTGATAGAAAGGTAAGATCCCCTTTGTTCTTTACTAATCTGTCGTATACTGAATACCACAATTAAGTCCCTCTTTCCTAAGTTTACTAGTACTAATAATAACACAACACCTGGAAGCATAAACTGATACTTCTCATGATTAAAGAAAATCATGTCTTAGATTTAACATAATGCCTGGGTGTTGTTTATTAGAGGCTCAATAAATATTTGTTGAATAGATGAATTGAATGAATGAGTTCTCAATAAATACTGATAATGACATTATAGGCTCGTAGATCTAGAACTTGCGTGGACATCAGAGATCACCTTGTCCAATTCCCTCATCATGTAGTTAAGAAACTGAGGCCTAAAGAGTTTAAGTGACTTGCACCGGTTTTCAGAAGCATTGAGTGGCAGAGCTGGGATTTGAATGAAGGGCCAGTGATTCCAAGGTCAGCACTTGCAGGTCAACTTTTCCACTCACAATAACTTCATAGAATAATGATAATTACTAGCATTTAGGGTTACCAAAAATAGAATAGGCTGTCTCAGGAGCAGAAGAGTAACTAGCAATTCTGGTAAATGGAGCAAGTAGCATAAAATGTGTTAAGCAACAGCAGCGTAAAAGATACCTTCAAATCAACTTATGATCAGTTTAGTATTGGAGGGGATAGGTGTGACAAGAGGACTTGGGATATAAGACTCCACAGAGTAAGAGACCCAGGACACAGGCTCCCATGGGAGGACTCCCGGCAAAGCCACTGCTGGGTAGACCATCACAGACTGAGAGAACATGGCAGGGTAAACACGGTGTGGAGGAATTGGAAAGGACGATTTGGTAGCCTCCTATTTTAAGTAGTTATTCATGTTAACTAGGTGCTAAGCTTAGTTGTTTCTACATGCAGAAGGATTTCAAATGGTGTCAATGCTTTCTAAATGTCAAAATACAGGGACGAAGTCCAGGGTGCCCTTCCCTAGTTATAGCTTTGTTCAAGAGTTAGTGGGTTCTCCTTGAGGAGGCCTTCAAGCAAAGGCTGGATGACCATTTGTGGACTATGTCATGGAGGCAGCTCTTGTTCAGGTATGAGTTAAATTAGAACCTTTAATGTTCTTTCCACCTCTGAGATCATGTGATTTTGTGAAATCTACTTAAGATCTAGCTAAAAGTAGAAATCTCTTAGGAATAGAATATTAATGGTTGTACTGTACCATTATTCAGTCTTTTAATAGCATATCAGTGCTGTTTATGGCATTCAGTTCAGTCTATGTTCTCTTATCTAAAAATCAGATCTCATTTCCAATTTTCCAATTTCTATCAATGGTTCCACAATTCTCCCATATGCCCAAATTCAGAACCTCACTCATCTTTGATTCCCTCCTTTTATTCTTTGTATGAAATCAGTAACTAATTCCTTTTAAGTCTTCCCAGTATCTCTGGCATCTGTTCCTTCCTCTCTATTCCCAGTGCTCTGATCTTTTTCCAAACCCCCATCACTCATGCTGGGATAACTGAAATAACCTCCAATTGTTCCTCTTTCCTCTAGTGTCTCAGTGTTCCAACCCATGCGACACACCACTGTCAAACTAATCCTCCTAAAACACTGTCATCCTCATTGCACTGCTGTGAGAGGGCTCCTCATTGACTACAAGGTAATATATCTAAATTCTACCTGACATTTAGGGCCTCCCACTTTCTCTCCCACATTCCCAATGTGAACCCTCTGCTCTAGCCAGGCTAGGCTCCTCACCAGCCCCTAAACATCTCAGTCTCATCTTCTTCCTTTGAAGAAGGAGGCATCAAGTAATATTTTCCCCATCTTCCCTCTCCTAGTTCACATTGATGCAATCATAAGGCCTGCTTTCTCTGTTAGGCCTTCCTTGACTACTCCAGCCCACACAGATACCCTCCTCTGAAATATTATCACTCTTCCTGTCAGTTTAACTCAGTAGTACAAATATTACTGGCCTGTAATGATATTTGAAGTAGTTACTCAATAAATGCCTGTTGAATAAATGAATGATGTTAATAAGCTTATATTAGTATAGTGCTTTACATACGGCACTAACAAATATCAGATTTACAAGGAGCCTTAAAGGTCATAGACTGAACCTCTATCAAAATAATGAAGAAGAACTCATCGCTTCCTGAGGAAGCCCCATACCACTTTTAGATAGCTCTCATCAGGAAGTTTTTCCTTATATCAAGACAATATTGTCCTTTCTGCAACTTCTCCAAAGCAGAACAAGTCCAATTCTTCTTGCTTATGAGAGTGGGCTTCAGCTATTAGAAGACTGCAGTTTCCTCATCTGTCAAATGAGCTGGAGAAGGAAATGACAAACCACTCTAGTATCTTTGCCAAGAAAACCCCAAATGGGGTCACAAAGAGTCAGACATGACTGAAATGACTGAATATCAAATGTCTTTTCTTCTCTGGACTAGATATCCCCATTTACTTCAGCTAATCTATATATGACATGGTCTCCAATCATTCACCATCCTGGTCATTCCACTTGGGACACTTCCAAAATGTGGTGCCCAGAACTGAACACATTATTCCATATATGTGGCCAGTACAGGGCAAAGTATACTAATAATCCCCTTCCTCATTGACTATGAATTACAACAACCCTAAGGGAAAGCTGATACAGCTCTTATTATTCCTATTTAACTGATGAGGAAACTAAGTCTGAGAAAGGTGAAGGAATTTGCTCAAGGCCATACAAACTGTGTCAAAGCTAGAAATATGCTGTTCACCATTATACCACGCTGCCTTTTATGGGCAAATGACGGTCTTGTCTTCATTGCTAGATTGTTAATTCCTAAAGGAGAAATACTTCCCCTCAGTCCCTAGCACATGGTAATAGGCATTGCTTATGCTAATTTCTACTTGAATTATTTTCCTAAGTAATGCACAAAATATGAATGCTTTTAGAATTGTCAAGTTTTCATATTGACCTTGAATTTTACTTTCTTGTCTGCAGGTTACCATGTTGCCTTACCTGATGTTTCTGAATTTAATTTCAAGTCAAGTGTTGGGTTTACTTCGTGTTGGAGCAGATCTTCTGTTACGCTTTCAAAGTACTAGGGGACTTCCTGGTCATTGAGGAGTTAGGAACTTAGGCCATTAGGGAAGAACCTACTCCCTGACATGACATAGGCTTTGAAAATTTACAATTTAATTTGACATTTGACCATGCTGTTGTTTTTGGTGACTGATCTGATTTATTCCTGAAGAGAACTATTCTAAGATAGCAATTCAAACCATACTGGTAGAATCAACCAACAAGTAATTTTATTTGCTAAACAACCCACTCAAAAAGGAGAAAGCCCTAACTTCTACCAGTTGTAGAGCTCGCTAAACTCCCAAAGCAGTTTTCCTCAAGAAAAAGAGAAGTTTACTAGAAGCATCAGCCCGTAAGATCCTGGATCTAGATGCAGAAGGGGCCTGAGAGACCACTGCATCCAACCTTTTCATTTTACAAGTGAGGAAACTGATTCCAATAGGTGGATGACTTATCCAGGGTCATACGAGAGTTAAGTTATTTGAACCTAGTTTTCCAGATTTTAAGTCCAACGTTCTACTCATTCCTGTGCCATACTGACTCTTTCAAGTCTCAGAGAAGTAGAACAAATTTCCCAGGGTCTCGCAGCTTGTACTGGAACCAGAATTTGAACACAGGCAACCTGACTCCTCCATATCCAATGCTCTTCCTACTCTGCCGCGCTACTTTTTATCACTGGAGGGAAATTCTTAGCTTGGTAACAAACATAGCAACCTAGTAGAAGTTGTATTACCTAGAGCAGAGAGTATTAAAATTTATTTTGATGCTACAAAGAACATGCAAATATATTTTAAAAGACTCCTATGTAATGAAAATGGAATCCTTAACAATAATCCTAAGTAATGCACCATGATTAATTGATAAATACCTTTCCTCAGCCCAGTGAGACCTGACTGAATGTGAAGTTAAGTGGACTTACTAACTCCAAGCAGAGAGAAAGAAAAAGAAAAGAGAAGAACACAAGAAGCCTTTGATTATCTATTTGGAAGGAAGGGTGGGGACAGAGCCAAGAGGAGATTCCCTCGTGGTTGGTACCAAACAGAAAGAAGAAAGAGAGGAATTGGGGTCACTTGTCAAACTCTAGAAGCCCTGCCTACCACCTCTAGACAAAGGCTCAGAGGTCTAGCCCTGTCACAGACCTCAAGACCAGCTAGTCCAACCCACCCATTTTACAGGTGAGGAAACTGAGGCCCACAGAGGTGAAGTAATTTGCCCAAGATCACACAGTGTTTCAGAGGCAAGATTTGAACCCAGTTCTTCTGACTTTAGACCCTTTGCTCTTTCAACTGCTCTACAGACCACATGCTTCTAGTCCTATATTGTGCTTCTAGGCACCAAATTGTGCATCAGCTCTCCCTGATAGCAGTGGAACCTCTTCCAGAGGTGTTGGAATGAGGGGAGTATGACCCTAAAAGAACCTCCTCAGTCCAGTCCACCTGACTCTTCAGAGACCACATCCCTAGAACAGGAGGGTCCTATCCTACTGGAAAGTTAAAGGAGGGAGGGGCAATCTATTACACTGTCCTCTTCTCATTCAGACAGCCAGAGGAGTCCCTTTGCCAGACATGTCACCAAGGACAAGAGCTTAGAACCCTCCATATGATAAGTACAAAATGAATGGCAGAGACGATATGTAAACAATGGATTCAAAAGGGGGTGAGATCGCTGTGGGCTGTGTGTTCAGGGAAATCTTCATGGGGAAGGTGATTTCTAAGGATGGAAGGCTGTAGAGACCATGAGCAAAAGACATGCTCCCGAGACAATGAGTAGAGCAGTCCTGCATCAGCTGATCACAAAAACAGAAAAGGTGGCCACCAAGCCTTGTGGGAAGAGCAGCCAGGTGTAGGCTCAGAACCTTCCTATGGTATTTACTGGTGCTCTAGGAGAAGGGCTTTGGAGTAGAAAGGCCTGGGTTTGAATCCTAGCTCTGCTACTTACTACCTGTGTAATATCAGACAAGTAATTTAGCCTAACCAGTATTCAGATTTTTCCTATATAAATGAGAGATTATGCTCAGTGACATCACTCTAAGGTTCTCTCCAGCTCTGAATCACTGATTTTTGAATTCAAGGACTCTGGGCAAGCCACCACTTCACCCAGTGGGCCTGTTTCATCATCCATCCATAAAAATAAATAAATAAACAATCTGTGATGCAGTAGGAAAATCACTGGATTTGGAGTCAAAAGACCTGGGTTCAAATCCCAACTCTGCCATTTCCTAATGATGTTACCACTGGTAAATCCCTCGACCTCTCAAATCAAACCTGTTGTGTCTACCTCCTTTGGTAACTGAAATCCTAAACTTGTATGAAGCAAGGCATTGAATTACATCTGGAAAACAGCATGTGCAAGCTGTACAGACATAAAGAATGAAAAAGGAAACAGCTGGTTTCTTAGAGCAAATGTTCTTACTTTTCAATCCTTTGTGCAGTTTTATAGGTAATTGACCCATTGTTTATTCCACTGTGAAGGCTATGGTCAGTCGATGATAGTGCTTTTCATTGTATCCATCAGCCATGAAGGAAGGCTGAGAATGGCTGACTAGGTGATTTAACCAAGAGAGGGGCTCATGGACTACCCTATAATCTTCAAGCACAAAAGAATTTATCAGGATCTCTTATAATGGATTGTTATGTAATTTAAAACAGCATTTTTTGGTAATTTCAACCATATGGAAAACTCCCAGTGTACATACTGAAACTTACAGTCCTTACCAAGTTGCCCCGGGGCACTGAATGTTAAATGACCTGCCTGAGTCGGCACAGCCAGCATGTGTCAGAGGTACTTGAACTCACATCTTTTTGATCCTAAAGCTAGCCCTCTCTCCTCTACACCATATTGCTTTAGATGATATCATGGTAAAAAGCTTTAATTTGTGGCAAAAGTGCACCATGTCTCACCTGTCCTCAGTACCTAGTTAGGAGAATATTAGCCTCCTCTGGGAAAGTTTGCATGTTCACATATGTGTCCAGTTTATTAAAACTAAGGATCAACTCCAAGTGGTTTAATTGAGAAAGACCTGGACAATGTTCTTCCTTCAGGATGGCCTAATAATAGAATTCTTTAAAGCAGGTAATTCACAACAGAACAGCATCACCAAATGTCCAAAGACTTAACTTCATCCAGGTACATTAAATGGTTAATAACATGTTTTGGTTCAATTCTTTCTTTACTTTATAAGCCATACTTGATCCTGTTTAGGAAAGATGACAATATAATCAACAAAACAATAAATCAATCCCTGCTTCGTAGCGTTTGCTAGTTTACAAGGTATAAATAATCACACTGAAAATTTAAAAATCAGTTTAGTAAGAATTGGCTCCAGCACACCCCTGACTGGAAGCTTAGTGGGGAGGTTTAATTTCCTAGAGTGATACTCTAAAGAGGATCTAGAGAGTGTAGCTCTAGAGGGCCATTTAATTTCTCTACCTTGGTTCTCCCACACAGGGATGCCTTTAAGATCAATGGCCATAAGGAAGAAACTGTCTTCGAAGATGAAAACTATAAATGTTCAGACCAGTTTTAAGAATTATAATTCATTTTTAATGTGATTTATGAAGTGATCTTCATTAAAGAAACTTCCACTGGAGGCATTCATAGAACTCCTAGGAATCCATTCAATGATGTTTTAAGAGCCAGGCCAGTGCCTTTTCAAAGCAAAAATGAGTGCTGCCAGACTTCTCTTGGATATGGAAAAATTAACTAGTCTTGGGATGTAGAATGTAAGCTCCTTGAGAGCAAGAATGGTATAATTTTTTTCATTTTTATATCTTCAGCACTAAGCATAGTGCTTAACACTAGTAGGTTTAATAAATGATTGTTGAATTAGAGGTGATAAGTCTTCAAGTGGAGGCTGGATGATGACCACTTATCATATATGTTATCCTGGTGATTCTTTTCCCTATGGGTTGATGTAGATGGCCAGTGTGTTCCTTTCTAACTAAAATTCTGTGGGAAAGTATATAACAGGAACCTCTACAATCCAACACCATTCTCCATCCTGTGGAGATATGAGAAGCATGTTATTTGGTCCTTGCTCTCAGGGAACTCATAAGGTTATTGGAGAGATTAGACTAATACACACAAAACGTTAAGAACATAAGACAAGTAACCAACAACTAAATTTTGAGGTAGAAACAATAAGTGATTTAAGAATTCGGAGGAGAAGGGAGATGAAGGTAGGCTGGAGTATTGGAGAAGACTTTAAGAAGAAGTAAGACTTGAGCCAAGATGAAAAGTAGAAAGAGAGATTTGGATGGGTAGAATATAATATAAGAAAAGACCCAGACATAGAATGAGTGTATCAAGAAAAAGGGGGGATGCCAACCTTCCAAGAAGAAGATTATCTTTGAGATTATCACAGATGTTCAGAGCTAGAAAAGTCTATGGTCTAGAAAAGACCATAGAGTTCACCTAGTTTAATCTATTCCTCAACAAGAAACTGCCTTGGCAGCATATTGCCGAAGCTTGAATGCCTTTAGTGAATGACCCCCTGCCTCTCAAAGTAGCCCTTTGTACTTTTAGGCAGCTTTCATGGTTAGGTGTGGGAAAAGTAAATGGATTAATTCTAGTTATTGGCTAGCTATCTAGCTATTTAGATAGGATGAGAACTAATTATAGATAGGCTCTAAAGCTAGCCTGAGGCAATTATATTTATTTAGCACAGTATAAATTAGGAAGCCCTAATTAATATGAATGATGATAATGATGATGAAATTGCCCCTATGAATCTAAGAAGTTGAAGGTGTAGCACGGTAACATAGGGTAACCATACTCAAAAAGATCATGATGATCAGTTTGACAAGGAAGACATCAAATGAATCCTAGAATCATAAGAAGTAGGATAAAAGCAATAAGAAATTCCAATACTCCACTTCCAGAAAATGTATCCATGCAGATGGCACTGATTTCCAAAGCAGGAATTCACAGGAAATGACTTGAAGAAGACATGTATACTTTGATTGTGTGCCAGTACTACATCATAATAAAATTGGATACAGATCTCACCAATTATATGTATGGGATTCATAGTTTCATTTGTCAATGGTATCAGCTTAATGTCACACAATAACATATTGCTGACCAATGCAGAGCAATAATAAAAAAAAACACATCACTTAATTCCCAAGCCTAAATTAGATGAAATAGGAAGTGAAATTGGTTAATTAATAAATACTGAAGAGGGAAAAGTTGGAAACCCTGAGGTCATTGAAAATCTTCACTTAATGCAGATTCAGAAACCTAAAAATAAAACATTACCAAAACCTTAAAAGAATTTGAAAAGAAGTAGAGCCTACTGAGACTGGAATTTCATAAAGCCCTTCTATAGTTTGACTTCATGAATCCAACTAGCCAATAAATAATACTAAAACAAAGTATTTTTTAAAAAGTTGATATCTGTTATAACCATCATGAAACACATCTTCCAACAATATTTGATAGAAAGTATAAGAACATTTCAGGACTTGCACACAACGGCATATACAACAAATGTTGATATGGTGAGAACTATAGGAGGAAAGATGGGGGCTATCAAGGAATATTCCCTGACACCACCAGGGTAGAAGAAACTTTAAAGAACTATTGAAGATCTGTGAAAAGACGTGGGGAGATGACGTCAATATCCAACCGATCTATGCAATAGAAAACGTGAATACCATCTTGTCCAATAAAAGGCAAGAAACATGAGGAAAAGAAATTCAGAAAACAAAAACACCTCAGAAGATCTAGACACTCTTGTTATTGAAAGCAAAATTTTAAAGGTGAAGGTGATACATGCAGTCAAAACATTGAAAAAAACAAAATAAACAATTCTAAACCAATCAAAACCATTATTTCAGAGAATTGAGAAGTAGAGAAATCAAGGGCAAGATGAAACCCTGAAGGAGGAGGCTGTAGAAAGTTTCTGGTCATATATATTAAGAGATCAAACACAACAAAAAGAGGAGCTTGGTCAAACAAGAAACAGAAAGATTGTTTACCATAAAAATAACAATAATAATAGCTAGGAATTATACAGTCTTAAGGTTTGCAAAGTGCTATATATGTTGAAAAGTGACATGTATATGTGTATATACTGATGTGTATATATGGGTATACATATACATTATATATAATATGTCATATGTTTTCTCTATATACATATGTAAAATTTCAGTTGATCCTCACAACTCCATGAGATAACATGCTATTATTTTCTCCATTTTACCAAAGAAAGAGCCGGGGCTGAGTTAAGTGATTTGCCCAGGGTCACTTAACTAGTAAGTCTCTGAGGCAGGATTTGAACTCAGATCAAAATTATCCATTTTTTTTCCTCATGATTTTCTCTATCTTTTCTTTGGTCATAAACTCTTCCCTTGACCATAGATCTGAAAAGTATATACCCCTGAAATCTATTCCAAGCTCTCTTAACAGAAGACATCACATATATAACCGAAGGATGAGAGCACTAGAGACCTTTCTAAATATAGGCTAATTCCATGTTCCTATACTTTATACAAAGTATTCATAGTTTGTATCATCAAAAAAAATCTATAAACATAAGAAAACAATATATTGGCTGATAAACAAGAAGAGTCAAGTCAATAAGCATTTCATTCCTACTGTGTGCCAGGTACCGTGAACAACTTTTCATTAATTTAGTAGTTATCAAAGAAGTTATCCCAAAGCACCATAACATATATACCACTTTTGTTAATTGTTTTACATCCTTTCACTCAGTTCCACACTCATGGCTTATTCACAGACTACAAATATGTAAGATAGACCCAAGTATAATGAGAATGCTAAAATGTATTTGATGGCTGCTTGGAAAGCTTGTTTGCATTATTTTTTAAAAAAATGTTTATTTGGTATTTTATTTTTCCCCAATTACATGTAAAAACAATTTTTAAAATTTTGAGTTCCAAATTCTCTCCCTTCCTCCCTATCCCCCTTAATGAGCAGGCAAGCACTTGTTCATTTTAAATATGCCAAATAATAGCAAGAAAAATTCATATAAAATAATATTTTTCAAGGAGGTAGCTTAAATCCATTATGATTCTGTCTAGCCTTAAAAATATTGTCATCTTTCCTAAACAGGACCAGGTATGGCTTATAAAGTAAAGAAAGAACTGAACCAAAACATGTTATTAACCATTTAATGTACCTGGATGATGTTAAGTCTTTGGACTCCCCTCCAAAAAAAAAAATTGAGCAGCTATTTCATGTCATGGAATCTTTATGTAATGATGTAGGACTGTCATTTAAATTCAAAAAGAGTAACATTTTAAATGTATGACAATAAATATAGAAACTAAAGATTTTGAACTTGAATATGGAGGTCACCTTTAACCAGTGGAGGAAGGTGATAAATGATTCACATTAGTCCAACAGTCTTTTGCACAACTTCTCCATTTCTCTTTATGTTTATAAAATTTCATTTTTGAGCTCTTCTAATTGCTCTTGGTTTGACTTTCTTTGTAAAATTTTTATCCATTGGATCCTCCCTATCCTTCTATAGGCTGCCCTACATGTAGCTTGTGCTTTAGACGAAACTGGTCTGTTCACTGTGTCCAAAAAACTTTTTTCACTTTTTCATCTCCACACATTTGCTCATGCAACCAATTCCACCCCTTTCATTTTTGCCTCTAAAGAACCATCCTTCAAGGGTCAATTCAGTTTCAATCTTTTTAGTAATCTTGAATCTTAGACTATCTTACACAGAAGAGATTCCTGTTTCAAACTCTATAGTATTTGACAAAATTTTACCCAGCACCTACTATATGCAAAGCATTGTATGAAAATTAAATAAGTAAATGTAAATAATAATTTATTTTTAAAATAAAAAAAGATTGAATTTAAATAATTTAATTAAATAATGTCTTTTCTTTCGTAGAGTGCTCATAGAGGGATACGTCAAATATAAGAATAACTATAATGCAATATGAAACTTTGCACAGGAGGCTTAAACCAAGTGCCCTGGATAGCCAAAGTGAAGGCTCATTACTGAATTGAGAAGTCTGGAAAAGCTTCATTGAGGAGATGGTAATTAAATAGAGCTATAAAGTATGGGTAAAATTTCAATAGGCAGAAGCTGTATGAGTAAAGGCATAAAGAAAAGACAACATGACATATATATATATATATATATATATGTATACACACACACACACACACACACACATATATGAAGGGCCTAGCTGGTCAGCAATTCTGTAAGGCTGGAGCATCTCATATGTCTGGTGTGATCATAAGAGTCCAGATTTAGAGCTGAAAGGGAGGCCAGCTAATCCAACCCCCTCATTTTACAGATAAGGAAATAGGCTTAAAGTTAACCAACCTGCCCAAGGTCACACTGATAAGAAGTGGCAGACCTAGGATTTGAATTCCTAGACCTCGGAGTCCAAATTTCATCACCATGTTGCATTTCACTAGAGAATGAGATGAACCTGGAATGGATATTGTGAGATTGTAGCAGGCTTGAGTGCCATGCTGATTAATTTGATTAAGGAGACAAAGGGAGTTATTCAAGAGTTTTGAGTAGAATAACATCTTAATGGTTCTTCTGCTCATAGGAGATTAATCTTACTCTACTCTTGACTAGGAAAGGAAGCGGGAGAAGGGTGGAGAAAGCCAAATAGGAGACTGTTGCAACGATTCCAGCAGAAGATAATGGGAGCTTGGTCTAGGGGGGTTGTCAGTAGGAATAGGAGTCAGAGGCAGGAGACAGAAACCCCAGGACCTACAACTTCTTTCTTATCTGCTGTGGTCTTGTACTTATCCTTGCCTCATATTGGTAACTCTAGAGACCACAGATTTAAATCTAGAAGGAAACTTTCAATGTGTACGTATCTTATCTACTCAGTTTAGTTTACATCAACAAACAACTATAAGCTCCCTGAAGGCTCAAACTGTGCCTTATACTTATACTTATATCCCCCTCTGTAGCTAGCACATGTCAATACTCACTAAGTGTCTGCTGCTATGGCCAGTGCCACATTCATGTCAGCAATGCCTGGATACTTCTTCCTCGCCTTTCAATGGGACCCAGAAGCTAGCAGGGGGGAGGATCATGAAGAACTATGAGCCTCTCTCTGATCTCAGTCTTTACCACAAGCACTCAGCATTTGCCTTCCAGTGCAACAAAGGAACAATGGAATTGTCATTTGTCCAGAAGAGAGCCCCCATAACTGGTTATACTCGCCTGTGGAAAGTGTTGGGCTCTTTTCATGTTTGTGGAGAGAAGGTGAATGGTCAGTCAGGTTAAAGATTTTGAAAAGATGAAACAGCAAAGGAAACACTGGAGAAGAAATTGTATCACCACCTTTCTTTGGAAGGCACATGGGAGGGAAAAGTCATTGAATGAAAGGCTTGGAGTAAAGCGAACTGACCCCTGGGTGCACTGACTATCTCACACAATGATCTGGCACTCCATCTCCCAAAGACAGCTCATTTGAAGCCTTTACACAAATTCTCTGTTGGCAAAGAATTTTCAAATAAAATGTAACTAGCCAATGTGAGAGCCTGGGAACAAAACTGACATTTGAAAAGGATGTCATTCTGTAGGGCAATTTGGAATAATTTTGTAGGCTGATAATGATTCCCCTGTTCCCACTTCTTGTAGTGTTTGGAATGAAGGTGCCACAAACCAGTCATTGTTTATCCTCAGATTAATCAGTGACCCAGGTGGCAGTTCCACTGAATCAAGATGTTTCTCCTTAGGAGAGGGACTCTTTCCTTTGGCACAACTCTGGTTAATGGGGGCCAAGGTCCATGGGCCCTCCAGTGGCTTTTATGAGGGAATGTTCATTTGTGGCCCTACATTTATGACTGTATCCAAGCATCTTTCAAGGGATGCTGAGCCCCAAGATGTGTCTCAGTTCTAGCCTAGCTCTGTATGCCCTGGGGTAGGGTTGTCTTTAATCGTTTTTATTTCCAGGCCCCATTTTGTTTTTCTAATTGGCATCTTTTCCTTTTAATGCATTTGTGAATTGTTGCTATTTGTTCGAGAGGAGATTTTTGACACATGGAAGGCTTTCATTTAAAGGGAATTCCAAGAACTTGTTACAATACTTAAGAATCCAGGCCTCTGCTTTGTGTTTGGCAGGGCCACTCCCAGAAGGCAGTGGGAGGTTTGAACTATGACAAGCAGTGAATTAGTCAGAGCTAAGTAGCTCCATGCCTAATGCCATTTCCAAATTTCTGTTCAGCCAAAAAAGCTTCATCTCCCTTTGTCATAAGCTGCCATGTTCATGGAAGAGAAGTGATAAAGTCTGGAAAAGCATCTCTCCCTGAGGCTTTGGACTCTGCTAAATGATACTCAATAATACAATCATAGAAACTCAACAGAAGCATACAGTTTGTACAACAAACACACTCCTGCTTCCTCAACCACTGAAGACTGATAGCAGGATGAAAAGCAAACTCTGAGATGTAGAACTATGGGATCATAGAATTTTAGAGATGGGCAGGACGTTAGAACAAAGAGAGTTGGTGCTATGTGGGACTTAGATTATCTAGTCCCACTCCCTTATTTGAGAGAGGAGGAAAACAAGGGAAGTCATAAAAGCAGTACATGGCAGAGACAGGATTAAACCTAGGTGCGCTGATCACAAATCTTTTGGCCTACTGTATCACACCAACCAGAGGGTGCGAGGATGAGGGGGTAAGGCTGTCTCAAAACTGCCTCGCCAAGGAGACTGATTAGAGAAATGAGTGGATGCTCAAATGTCTCTTTAAAGCCTCGCACTTTTTTTCTGAGCTCCAGTTCCATATCTCCAACTATAGAACATCTACCAAGAAAAGGCTTGAGCTCTCTTCAGTAGCATTAAAAATGCTGCCCAGTCTGACACCCCTCTTCTCCACTCCCAGCTTTGGGTCATCTTGCCCATCTCGAGCAGTTCCAAGTTCTCACCAAGTCAAATGCACCCTTCTGAACCTGTCCCACCAAGGCTTCCCTCACTTTCCTGCACATGCTAGGCCCTCTGCCTAAAATAACTAAAACCTTTTCTTTGTTTAATGCCTACCCACCTATTAGTACTCAACCCATCAGGTGTCACCTAAGCTTTCCCTGATGCACTTCCTAATAACAACCTCTCTTCCTCTGATATCATGTAGCACTTTGTTTTACATCTTTCTGATGTATTTAATATCTCATATTGTACAGTATAATAAGAGGTACTTGTTTCTTCTCCTCTTACTAGACTATAAGCCCCATGGAAGCAGGGACTGTGTGTTATCTAAATTTTGTAGGTTCTCCAGTGCCTAAAACAGTGCTCTGCAAATGTATCTTGAACTGAAGGACCTAGAGACCGAAGAAGAAAATATCGACTGGGGGTCAAGATAGCTGTCTTAAAACACAGTAAGGGCTTTTATTTGGGAGAGTTTTGTTTTCTGTATGGCTTCCAAAAGTAAGAGAAACAAGTGGAAGATTAGAGAGCAGCTAATTTCCACTCACTTTAAGGCATGACTGCATATCTATGCACAGATGTTCCTACTACTTTGGGAGTACAGCCACTCAACCAACTGCCTCTTTCTTCCTCATTGGAAATATTTCTCCTTGTGTGTTTAGAATGTCCTTCTTGAGAGTTCCCCATTCCTCCTGGGTTAATTACTATATAATTTGTGTCTATGGGATCTTACTTATCTTTTCTCTGAACCCTTTGAAATCTACTCTCTCCGGATCTAGGGGACATTTCCAACCTTGTCTAGTTTTTCTTTTCTCCATTACAAACCCTAAAAGGTTGTGGTTATTTCCCCCCAGGGAACCCCTGACTCCAGCCACAGCAACACTAGTTCCTCCCTCCCTATTGGTAAGACGCAGATGCAGAAGATAATTTCCCCCTTGTTGATTCCTCCATCTTTATAGAAAATAATTAGCATTAAGACATGTCAAGAAAACATTCATCTCGCATTTGGGCAGAGAGATGTGCTGTAGATGTTCGGATGGACATCACTTCTAGCCACCTGCCAGAGTGCATCCTATTCTTTGTCCTATTCCTTTTTCTCTAGGCTTCTTCACTATCTATTAGTGGGTCCCTTTTCTTAGGGGACTTTTCCCACTGGCAACAAAGTTTGGTGGGGGGAAGCTTGAGAAAGCTGGTAACATAGTGAAATGGGAGAAAAGATGTTAAACCACATACGTACACACACACACACACACACACTCAGATCATTAGAATTTCTATTTCCTCTCCTAATCAGCCAACAACATTTATGTTGAGAACAATGTACTAGATGCCGTAGGAGGATCAGAAGGGAATAGAAGAGAGCTCACGATCCAGTAGGTGACAGTAACTTGGGGCTGCCACATGTGTTGCCACTTTCTGCTCAGAAACAGAAGAGACTCACGTGCCCTAGGGCATATCAGGGGAGCTCATGAACATCCTCCCACACTCACAGCTGCAGCCAGATCGCAGGTGAGACACTCCTCCCCTTCTGAGGCTGCCATGCTCCAAGAGCTAGAAAGCCCAGGACACATAGTCATCGAGTCCCGGTGCTCTAGTTCTGTCCCTCTCCAGCTTTGCCATAGGGTTATCTGTACAGCAGTACCCCTGCAGGACAGAGCGCTAGGGAGCCGTCTTTGGATACAGTTTAATGAGAAACTGTGACCCTGGAATTATGGTGGGGGCTGAGGGGTCAGGGTTAGGGAGGACCTTTTCACTACAATGTGAATGTGTGTTTTCTTATACACAGAATCTCAGTGCTATAAAGGACCATCTGTCCAATCTGACCCTGAACAAGAATTTCTTTGAAAATTATCTATGATTGGTATCTAATTAAAAAGGTTTTGATGCTTGCATGTGGTGTAGATGGATATCTGATTTACCCTACTATGAGGGAGACTGCAATTGACACCTTTGTAGAAAGAAGGAGGAGGGCCATGACTGGGCACTTGTGTATGGGTTAGAATAATACCTCAAATATTGATAGTCCAGGAGTACAATCCTCCAGGGGGTCCAAGATCAATGCCACTTTCTTTTATTGTTCCCAAAGGCAGGGTAATATTTAGCCTACTATCACCATTTTAGGGCCCTCCTGCCATACGTACATAAAATACTATCACAACTAGCTAGTACATCATTCTATCAAAATAAAGCAAACAGTAAACAGGGCAATTATACAGATTAGAACAGACCAAAGAATAAAGGACCTCTTTTGCCGGAAACAAAATAAGTAAGTGCTCAGTTAAACCACACAGAGAGAATATTCCCATGAAAAGTAAACAAGATTTCAACTGAACAGAGAGAGAGAGAGATTGATCTCATGAAGGGGCGTTTTCCTCTTTCACCTTGAAATGAGCTCTCCTTTCCTTGTACCAAAGAAAAATATTTAAATAAAAGCAATCAACACAAAGATCATGTCTGGGAGTGAATGTGCCTTTCTGTACCTACAGCTGCCTACCTATAGATGTAGTTTATCAACATGGCACAATGCAAAGAGTACTAGATTTGGAGTTGGGGACCTGAATTTGAATACCAATTCTTTTACTTACCACCTGTGTGGCCTTGGACAACTCAACTCATCTCTCTCCCTCTCTCTCTCTCTGTCTCTCAAACACACACACACACACACAGAGTTTCATATATGTATTTGTGCATGTATTTCATACTTTCACAGAATCATGGAACTTCAGAGTTAGAAGCCTAATCCCCCATTTAGTCCAACCCCAAAGAATTCCCACTAGAATATACCCAATTGTGCATCCAGTCTTTGCTTGAAGACTTCCAAGGAAGAGGAAACTGTCACCTCTCAAATCAGACCATTCTACTCTTGGATCACTGGAAGATGGGGGTTCTTAACCTTTTTTATGTCTTGGGTCTCTTTGGCATTCTGGTGAAACCAATGGACCCCTCCTCAAAATAATGCTGTTAAGTGCATAAAATAAAATACATGGGATTGAAAAGAAAACCAATTAAATTAAAATAAAGATGTAATTTTTTTTCCCATCCAAGTCCAAGGACCATCTGAAATCTATCCATGGATTCATGGACCATAGATTAGGACTCTTGTTCTAATGGCTGGGATGTTTTTCATTACATCAAGCCTAAACTTTTCTTTTGGAAACTTCCATTCATTCCCTGCTTTCTGCACCTTTGTTCATGCCATTCCCTTTACTGGAAAAGCTATAGTCTCCTGATGAATTCTCACCCATCCTTCAAGACCTAACTCAAATATTACCCCATGTATAAAGCCTTCCTTCCCTGATTTACCTTTCTCAACCCTTCTCTAAGAAATTGTCTTTTACCTTTATCATACCTATATCTTGTGTTGCTTTGTGTTATAGCTCCAGTCTAATACCCCTCCACAGTATGGAAGTGGCCTGGGTTCTCAAAGACTCTTCCAGCAGAACATAATCTTTGACATGGCTTTGAATCCAGGCCTATCACACACAATATGTCTTGTCTAAGAACCAGCCTTGCTGAGTTTGAGGAGGCTCATCAACACATTGACCATGGAATAATGAAGTTTCAAACCACAGTAATTCATGAAAACTGTCCCCAAACACATAGAGGGATTGGGATCTGCAGTGGAGGATGAAGGAGCCACGTTAATGAAATTCTAGATCCCTGAAGTCTTCAAGAAAATAGAGTTTCTTCTCCTATATAACCAATTCACTGAAGGAAGAGATCACATCTTGCTTATCCATAATATTCCCCATTGTCTGGCACAGCCCTGTGTATGAACTAAGGGTCTGGTGTTCAACCAATTGGTCTAAAAAAAGTTTTGTTGCCATGTGAGTTATATGTAATTAATGAAGCTGTTAGAAATAGCAAGATTTCCAGCTATATGGCTGCAAAATGTAGGCAGCTAAGGAAATAAAATTGGGAATACTTTAACTTGGGCAACTGATGGTCATGTACAGTCCTATCTGGTCCTCATTTTCTTTTCCATTCTCTTTAAGATATTTCATTCTCATGCCATGGCATGCAGACAAAGGGGATACAAACTCATAAAAACAGCAGTTATTGGAGATGATAGAGGAAAAAATGCAGCTAGGTTACACAGGGGATAGAGTTCCAGGCCTAGAGTCAGGAAGACTCATTTTCCTGAGTTCAAATCTGGCCTCAGACACTTACCAGCTGTGTGACCTTGGGCAAGTCATTTAACTTGTGGCTACCTCAGTTTCTTCACCTGTAAAATGGGGATAATAACATCTACCTTTCAGAGTCATTGTGAGGATCAAATAGGATGGCATTTATAAATTCCTTAGCACAATGCCTGGAAAAAAGTAGCCACTTAGTACATGCTTATTCCCTTACCATAGAGAGGCAGTATGATATAGTGGGGAAAATGCTAGACTTGGAGTCAGTCAGGAGAGACCTAGGTTTGAATCCCCCCTTTTCTACTTATAAGCTGTGTGACCATGGGCAGGTAAGTCCCTTCGCTTCCATGAATCTATTAGAGGGAACTATAGAAATGTCATCTCGGATTATTATTATTGTCTTGTCCTCTTCTTTGCAATGAGGTAAGAAACAGTCGCAGGACAAGTCACTGCCCTACTATTATTATTTCATATTTTATGTTCTACAGGTCCTGGCGTAAGTGGAAAAAAAAATCACTGTTTTGTATTTGGATGAAAGTAGTAAGTTATGTTCTCTTCTGTAGGCTTATTGAGAGCATCCCTGGTACATTTCCATTAACAAACAGGATGATGGTGAGGATATATACCTCATCCATTTCCCACAGCCTTTGGATTTCTTCTGCTAGGTCTCTGCTTTTTGAAAGCTTTCTGTTCAACACACATATACAAATGCAATCATGCAAACTAGCCTCTATATGCATGTATGTGGTTATACTATTCACCAGCTTTCTTCCTTTGCACAAGTCCCTTACTTCTCTCAAACTCTGATAACTTCTAAGACAAAGGTTAAGAATCTTTTTTTTTATCATGGCCCCCTTTGACAATATGGTGAAATCTATGGTCCCTTTCTTCGAATGTTTTTAAATACAACTAAATACTTAGGATTACAAAGGAAACCAGTTAAGTTGAAATAGTTATCAAAATATTTTAAAAAGTTTACTGATCTCAGGATAAGAACTCCTAAAACTATATGTTATAGACAGGTCACAATTATTTTTTAAATTCAATTTTGCTTTCACTCCCTAATTCTCTCCCTCTTCCCCTTCCTTCACCCATTAATAAGGCAAGCAAAACAAAACCCATTGCAACTATGTATAGTCATGTAAAACAAATTATTAACCATGTCCAAAAATAAAGAAAGAAAAAGAAAAAAATGCTTTGATCTCTACCCTGAGACCATCAGTTCTCTACCTGGAGGTGTATAGCATGTTTGATCATGAGTCCTTTGGAATTGTGGTTGGTCATTGTGTTGATCAAAGTTATTAAATCTCTTACAGTTGATTATCTTTACAATATTGTTGTTACTATGTAGATTGTTCATCTCATTGGGCTCACTCCACTTTACATCAGTTCATGAAAGTCTTGGGTTTTTATGAAACTCTCCCCTTCATCATTTCTTACAGAATATATTCCACCACACTGATATACAATAACTTTTTTTGTTCATTCCCCAACCGATGGGCATTTTCTTAGTTTCAAATTCTAAGATACACTGGGAACTGAGTCAATTTTTTTTAAAGAATTAGAGCCATTCCTCAAATAATAAATGGTCAAAGGATAAGAACAGATTGTTTTCAGAGGAAAAAATCCAAACTGCCAATAACCATGTTTTAAAAATGCTCTGAATCACAGTATTTGTTGTTGTTCAGTTATTTCAGTGATGCCCAACTCTTTGTGACCCCATTTGGGGTTTTCTTGGTAAAGACATTGGAGTGGTTTGTCATTTCCTTCTTCAGTTCATTTTACAGATGAGGAAACTGACACAAACAGGGTGAAGTGACTTACCCAGGGTCATATGACTAGTAAGTGTCTGAGACCAGGTTTGAACTCAGGTCTTCATAACTCCAGGCCTCATGCTTTATTCACTCTGCTACCTAGCTGTCCTAATTAAATAAAATAACTTATACATATTACCTCATACCCATCAGATTGATTAAATTGACAACAATGGAAAAAGACAAATATTAGAGGAGCTATAGGAAAGCAGGTACTTGAATGCACTGTTGGTGGAGCTCTGAACTGGTCCAACTACTTTGCAAAGCAATTTAGAACTGTGCCCAAAAAGCTATGAAATTGTGCATGCCCTGTGACACAGTCATACTACTCCTAGGTCTATATCCAAATGATATCCAAGAAAGAAAGAAAATAATCCATATGTACAAAAAAATATTGCCATTGTTTTTGGTGAACAAGGTTCTGACAACAAAGAAAGGAGAACTCAATGTAATCACAGGGTTTTGTGGGTTCAGGTATAAGTCATTTATCAAAATAAGCATGTGAGTTCCAATGAAAAGTAGGATATTTCCCAGTATGCTTTCCCTAGTTTTGCATGAATTTCTAAAGTCCCTTCCAGCTCTAAATCTCTGATCCTATGACTTGGATATAAACTATATAATTCCATGAGTAGCAAACAGGCAGATAGTCATGGAGGTATATGTTAACAGTAGCCCACTTCCGTTGGTTACAGGCAGCTATAGTTCAAATTTCTTTCTCTTTTCTCAGATGCAACAGACTCTACAAAAAAAGGTTCTACTTGAGCCAGGAATCTCTTGCTCAAGCCCACACTTTCTTTAAGCTTTAAAAAAAGCCTAAATGCACCAAAACCTGGGTTCGCAGCCTGGAGAGAAGATATCATCACTTCTACTGATCGCCAAGGGAAAGATGAACCACAAGCTGGGCCCCATCAAGGTGGTTTCAGCTAATTAGCCATCATCCAATGTGGGGTCTGATGTGGCCAAAGTGGGCCACGGTTCAGAAAACAACTTGTATTTGACAACAAAAGCTGGGTTGACCCCAATTGTTTTTCCCCCCTGGGGCCCTGATGGTTACAGATTTTTCCAATATTTCTGAATGTACCTTCATAGTATTACCAGTCTTATGGAAACAGCAAGGTTCACATTACTCAGATCAGTGGGGCTCAAAGGAACGTGCCATCCTCTGTCGTGGGTGGGCTTGGGGAAGCAAGTAAAAATATTTGCTGAATCTGAAGGGATGCTATGATGCTACCTAACCACAAATATGTGTTTTTCAGAACACTCATTTTGGAAAGGCAGAACTTTTTTATTCCTTTTTCTCCTAACAAGCTTTCCTCACCGTTGAATGGAACTGAATTGAAAACGCTTGGGAGCTGCAATTTATTTGAAATCTTTGTAGCTGAAAGGTTTCCACTGGACCGAGGACATTAAACCTATGCAAAGACAGAGAATCAGTGGGTGTGAACAGCTATCAAGAGGAAGTCATCATCCATCTCGGTTAGTACAATATATAATAAGTTCTCACTATGGCAAGAAATGGACTTTCCCTTGATACAATCCTTTACTAATGACATAATATAACCAGTGGTCTGGGGTGGGGTGTCTCATTTTAATTTTAACTGAGGTCTTCAACTCCCAAATAGCAATGACAGTTCCATTTTTCTGGTTTCAATTTAATGAAGTATCTCAGGGATTTCCTTACTTGTGTCAACATCCAGATTCTCCTTTTCTCAAAATATGTATTTTTTAAACCCATTATACCTTTGGTAGTTAATATAAAGCATATGTTTCCACTCTCTTCCTAATACAAATCCCTAATTTGCTCCAAAGAGAACTTCTGAAGCATTATTGGTGCATTCCCCCAAACCCCTATTGCTTTGTATCAAGTCTGTATGTATTTTGTGTATATTTATCTGTACACATGTTCTTTCCTCCCAATAGAATGTAAGCCCTTTCAGGGCAGGAACTGTTTTTATCTGTGTATCCCCAGCACCTAGCACAGTGCCTGGCACAGAGTAGGCACTTAATAAATGCTAGTAGAATAAACTAGAATCAAAAATCCAAATTTTAATTCCCTTAGCCCCTAACAAAGCATACTAGATTTCTTATTTGTACAGGTAGGCTGCACATTTACTTGCATATACTGTGGAAAGTATGGTTATCTGACTCTGTCTGCTGTAGCAGCTGTGGCTTATCAACCTGGGAGAGTGAGGTGGGGAGGTGGGGAGATGAATTGGTTATTCCCAGGTTTGGCAGCTCCAAATCTCTGCAAACATAGTGCCTAAGGAAGACTATTAAACTCAGGAAGCTCTACCCTTTGATCCCATTCTTTGTTGGATTCTGTCATTGCTCTGGGACTTCACACCTGGGCCCAGGCCTAGTTTCAACCCCTCTTAGGATAATTGTTGTCTCATGAAATGACTTTCCAATGAATGTAAGCTCCAAAGGGTGCTGGTTGGTCTGTGGTGATTCTCATCCTTGCTTAATTCCCAAACTTAGTACATTTGTATTCTAATCATCTGTGGCCATGGATTTTCTTGCTGGCTTCTTGGCTTTCCTCTTGGCACAACAGACCCCATTTCAGGGAGATATATTGGATGAGAGTTAATTGTTAAAGCAGCCTTGATGGATGACTGGAAAGTTGGGCTCAACACGTACTTTATCTTTCCTTTGGCAATCAGCAGAAGCAATGATTGGATTTGTCTCTTCACTTTTTCTGGTAGTCTCTACTGCTCTTCTTCCTGTACTGTAGCTGTTCTCTATAGGGACTAGTGGTTGGAAATACCAAGGTCATTTTTTCCTCTCTTCCAGTTTAGTTCAAAGCCTTTTTGATTAGATTTGCAAAATTTCAGTCTCCCCAGTTCTTGTGAGGTGTAAGCCTTCCCTGTCAGAAGACTGCCATCTTATGTTTCAAGCTATAATTCAGACATCCAGATGCTGCCCCGACACCATTGCTACACACCTGTTCACTTCTCAAATGTATTGGTCTGTTCTGAATCCCTCCTCTTGGATGGGGAAAGAGTGAAGAGGCAAAATAGTATAAGGGAGAGAGCAACGGCCATGGCATCAACAAGACCTAGGTTCAAATTCAAGTCAAAAACTTTCTTACTCTGTGACTCTCGGCAAGTTGTTTAATTTCTCTTGACCTCAGTTCCTCATCTGTAAAATGAAGAGGGTAGCCAAGATGGCCCTTAAGGTTCTTCCAACTCTAACTCTGTGATCCAACCATGAAAAAGCCATTCAGATCTCTAGTAGGAGTTTCTTCCTTGAGAACTTGTTATCTTTAGCAATGCTTTCTAGGTTTGTTTTGGCAGTATCATGCTAGCCCACACAAATTACCAGAAGTGATTATCAGAATATGGAGACTAGAGGATCACATGCAAGAAGGACCAGGAATAGATTGGAAAAAAAAAACATGGAAGAGGGACTCAAATGTGGGAACAAAGAAAAAAATACCAAAGGGGCAGAGGGGAATACTTACCAATGTCAGAAGGCTGGAAAAATGTCACGAATTTGTGCCCGCATGAATCACCAGAAGTCTTCATCTGGTTTGACCATTTTGGGAAGGTTCTATTACTTCTTGTACACATGCCTTCAGAAATTCCTTTGCCTCTCAAGCCCCATGGTGCTCCATTTTTGTTACCTGATCAGTAGCTGCCTTTATTAAGCCCTCAGAAGGGAGTCACCTACCAACCACTGATGGTCTCTTCCTCCTTACCCCTTTCTCAATGTTGTCACATCACAGTGATGTGGATCCATAAAATCCTTTCTTGAAGGACAAGTGGCCATTTCCAGTTCACTTCACAGTGGGAAGAGCCTTATATGAGTTTCTTAGCTCCAGGTATTCAATGGTCCTTTCCTACCTTCTTTATGCAACATTTCTTCCACCCTTTAACCTCCTGACAACAAGAAAGTATTCCTTTCTGTCCCTTTGGGATCCTTTTTCTTTATTTTCACACTTAAGTTCTTCCATGTTTTTGTTTTTATTTTTTCCCAATCTATTCCTGGCCTATCTTGTATGTGATCCTCCAGTATGCATTTGTGAATTTGTCAAATGGTGACCAATCTTTATACTCAACATTGGTACCCCGAGTAAACAATGCTACATAAGTGTATTTCCCATTTCTCAGTATTAAGTGTTAGGTTTTCTGACAACAACATATAACAATGATAGGGAAATGCTTATTTTTCAAGGATTCTAGGAACAAACAACCCTAATAAGTGGGCAGGTGCTGTCATGTCAATTTTGTTGACAATAACAGAGAAGGTAATGGTCATTTTCAGAATGTCTCATCTCCTGAAGTCTTTGTTTTGCTGTTCACCCTGGATACCTGGGAGAGGGAAGGAAAAAGATAATTCTGCCAAGTATTGTCTTTTTCGACCACCCTGGTATATCCTGGGCTTTGCTGACAAGATCCTGTCTCTCAGATTCTGTCCTTGTCCCTGCCCCAATGCAGGTACCCACCTCCCTGGTTCAAGGGCCTACAAGGTTTTCTCTAGTGTCAGCCTTCCCCAGAACAAAATTATTCCCATTTTCCCTTCTTCCCCTCTCCCTGTCCCCCAATTCTAGTTGTAGGCCCAGTATCTTTGTCTCATGACCTGACTTCCATACCTACTCCTGCTCCAGCCTCCTGTGAGGTGGGCATCCTGGGCCTCACAGGATACATTGCCACCTGCCCTGAGGTTGCCTCCCCCACCACTGATACTCTACCTGGATTCCCCCCACCCCACAGGTTCCCTATGCTAGTCTTCCTGATACTCCACCTGCTCTCCCTAACTGCATACTCCATAAGCTCATCCTCCTCAACCCAAGCCCCACAATATTCCACATGACCATTCTTATCCTATCCATTCTTTGCCACCGCCAGGGACTGTTTTTGCTATGTCGAGTTAACAAACCATTCCTAAACAATCCAGAGACAAAGCAATCATTAGTTTAATTGGGCCTCAGCTCAAGCTACCACCTGCCATGCAGGCCTTAATTACAACTTTCACCACAGGGCCTCTTTCCTCTAATTCTGTGGCAATGATGTGTTACCCATTGCTCAGGCACCAAGACTGCCACTGTTTTATTAGCCCTTTTTTTCCTGGGAACTCTAATTTTCCCACAGAAGGAGCAGAGTTGTGCATATTCATCTGAGGAATTAAAGTGGGACTGAAAAAGTAAATACCCAACTCATCTCTGACCCTAAGAGAGTGACCAGCTCTATTCATCTTCCTTTCGGCAATTCCTGGAAAGTATTTTATTTATTATTTTTAAATGGGATTATTTCTCTTCTCTTTCTTTCCCTTCTCTTTCCTGTCCCCTTTGTCCTTTGTCTTTTCTTTTACCTTCCTTTCCTTTCCTTTCCTTAAACAGGTAGGAAAGTCAATTGGTCAGTTTTCTCATATGGTTCTACCATTCTACTGGTTGATGTTAGACTAAGCCCCCAAAGAGAGCAAATTCTTCCATAATGTTTTCTTTCCAAATGGCTGACGTTGTTGCATGAATTTTCTTAAATTGACTTTCAACAACAGCTTGGTTAGGACTGTAATTTCTAATGCACGTATGTAGTTTGTTAAGATCAAACTCTGGAGTCTAAAGGGATTTCTCTCAGTTGCTCCAATGAAGACCCTTTAGAGACCCGTGTATGATTTGAGTATCTATAATGTTCAAGAAACTACATAAATATATGACTTGGTGGTTTCTGCCCTCAAGAAGTTTTTGATCAATAGAAGAAGAGCTGGCACTGATATTATGCTTTATGATCTATTAATCCCTTTATAAAATTATTTGATTTAACCCTCTTTGTGGGAGGCAGCATGATTCAGTAGATTGAGAATTGGCCTTGAACAAGAAAGACCTGGGTTGAAGTCTCATCTCTGACACATACTATATATATAATATGTGTATGTATATATATATATATATATATAATATGTGTGTATATATATATATACATATGGTCCATTATTGGGCCAAGAATAATCTATGTAACATGTAAAATTAGTATATTATGATCTATAGTATTATAGTATAAAATAATGTATTATAATCTGTAGCTGCTGCCACCATAGTTCTTTATGATACATAGAGAGGCAACATGGAGTAGTGGATAGAATACTGATCTCCAAACCAGGAAGACCTGGATGCAAGCCCTATTTCTGATCCATACTGTCTAGATGACCTTGGGCTAGTCACTGAACCTCTCAGCAGGCCAGCCAATTCTCTAAGACAGAGTTGCCAAGAAGGTTCTGATCTGCATTGGTAGAGGGAGTCTCCTTACATGGGAGTTCCCTCTACCAATGAAATCACAAGCCCAGCTCATATCTGGATAAAATATTTTTATGTGTATATTTCATTAGCCCTTCAAAACAGCCCTGTGAGATGGGTAATGCAAGTATTATTAACTCCATTTTACAGATGATCAAAATGAATCTCAGAATTTCATAGAATTATAGGACCATAAAGTTTAGTGCTAAGAAGGATTTTTGAGGTCATGGTCCAGCTCCATCATTTTACAGATAAACAAACTAGAGAGAGAAAAAATGACTTGCCTAGGGTCCCACAGGTAATAAATAGCAACCAGGAATTTCACTTTATGCCTTCTAGCGCTACACCCAAGGCTCTCTCCTTAAAATAAGTTAAAGTTAACTATCAGCTTAACTTTAAATTAAGTTTACAAATGTACATGTATGTAATACATACACATACATATGTGTGAAACAGGAACATAAAGTACTTGAATTAAACTATATAGTTTAAGGAAACAGCCATTTGTTATATAACTGGGTGACGGAAAACATGTTTATGGTTTCAGTATCAAGATCTTGACTGAGAAGCTCCAGTGAGATCACCCAGTCTTCTGATAAAAGCATGAAAGAAAATCAGGATGTAGACAACATGACCTGAGAAAAGAATAGCATTTTTAATTCAGCAGTGACTCCCTTCCCACTCACTAATTCCTAGTTCCATGCGGACCTAGAATTAGAGGTCCCCCTGCAATTAAAGCACCCCACAAGATACCTTCTCATGCTATCCCCTAAGTCTTGATAATCTGATCTTTTTCCTAAGGCCTTATCTCTACAGATTCTTGCACCCATAAGGTCAATGTCCTTTCTTATTCTTTAGAACTCTGGGAGTCAGTCATGGAAAAAGATGAGGGAACTGGAATGAAAATCTTAAATACATCAGAACTATCTACTAAATTCAGTCTCTGCTCTTCTTTTTATGGTCTCAGTATATCAGACCTTTAATTTCCATGCCCTTCTAAGCTGCCAAACATTATCAAGAGAGCTTTGAAATGTCCCCATTTCTGATATCAGACCTCACAGAAAGCCCATCTTTTTTGCTGCCACAGGCTACTTGTGCAATAGTCTTTTAATCTGAAAAAAATAATGAAAAGCAAACATAGCTTGTTGTGAAGGCTACTTGAGACATTGATTGCTGAAGGATGGAGTCTAACAGATTCCCAAGGATTCAGAATATCAAGAAAATCCAAGAGGAACTTGCCATTTATATCCTTATATCCTCTCCTGGACTGGATCTCCAGATACTCCAGAAAATGAATATTTCTTGAAGTGGAGTGTGTGATTAAATCTCTGAGTGGAGTGAGTGGGGTATCATAATGCTTTACAAGAGCTTGAAGAGTTTAAATAGCTAGTAGAAAAGAGAATGGTTTCTCATAGCAGAAGAAGGTAGGATCTGAAGTGCTGAAATGGAGTTGCAAAATGGAAACCTTTGAGTGACTTCCTAGACATATTTCATAATGGAATCATAAGTTACAGCTTGGGGGATTTGTTGTCTACAGGGAAGTGGTTGAAGTTTTAGGAAAAATAGAGAAAGAATGCAGCTGAACATATGCCATTGGGAATATACCTGCAGTAGTTTTTTATGGAGAAGAAATCTGTAATGCTTTTCACAAACCTTCGCCATATTAGGATGAGCATTTAGACAGGCAGCATGGGGCACTAGATAGAGTGTTGGACTTAGAATCAGGAAGACCTAGGTTAAAACTCCATCTTGGACATTTACTAGCTATATGATTAAGGATAATCCATTTAACTACTCTAAGACTGTTTCCTCATTAGAAAATGAAGATTTTTAATATCTCTAATATCTCATACATAGGATTGTTGTTTCTTAAAATTAATTTTTTGCTACCTCTTTTATTATGTCCCAAATATCATTCCCCCTGCCCCTCCAAGAGAATCATCCCCAAAAATAAATAATACTTTTTAAAGAAAAGAAAAGAGGGATAAGGGGTAGTATATAATCAGCAAAACCTATCAACATATTGAAAAAGTCTAAAAATATATGTGTGGATCTCCCACCTCTGAAAATGAGTGAACTGGGAGTATCTTCTCAAACTTCTTCTTCCAGGCCATGCTTGTTCTTTGCAATTTTGCACCATTCACTTTCGATTGTATTTTGGTTTTTCTTTCCGTTTACATCCTTGCAGACATTGTGCATATTGGCTTCATTGCTCTGCTTACTTCACTCTGCATCAATTCATATAAATCTTTCCATGATTCTCTTTATTCATTTTTTTTGTTATCTCTTACAGCACAGTAATATTTCATTACATTAATGTACCACAGTTTTTTTTTAGCTATTTCTCAATCAATAGGCATCTATGTTGTTTCTAGCTCTTTGTTATCACAAAAAATATGATGCTATAAATATTATGGCATCTTTTTCTTCTTATCTGTGGTTTCCTTGAGGAATGAACCTAGTAGTGAAATCTCTGCATCAAAAGGATATGAGACATTTTAGTCATTCTATCTGCATAAGTCTAAATTGTTTTCCAAAATAGTTATACCAACAGTTCACTAGTAGTGTGCCTGTTTTCCCACAACCCTCTAACATTGACTTTTGTCATCTTTGCAGTTTTTCAGAGTTGTTTTGATTTGAATTGCAGAGTTGTTAATAGTTGGTAATTCTTTTGAAAACTATTCATATCTTCTAACCACTTATCTATTTGTGAATGGTTTTTGGTCTTTTATACATTATCTATCTGCATATCTATATCTATCTGAGCATATGTATTTATTGTTTATATATCTGGCCACCAAATCCTTATTAGAGAAATTTGATACAAAGATTTTTTTCCCATTTGACCACTTACCTTTTTATCCTTGGAGAATTAATTTTCTTTTCCAGTAGCTTTTGAAGTTCATGCAATCAAGTATATCCATTTTATCTTTTGTAATTGCCACTATCCCTTATTTGCTTAAGAACACATCTCCTACCCAGAGCTGTGAAAGCTACCTCCTCCCCCTCCAGCTTCTCTTCCTCCTCCTCCTCCTCCTCCTTCTTCTTCATATGATATTTATTATTTAGGTTGCATCCCTAGCTTGAATTTATTGTGAAACATGATGTAAGGTATTTGTCTAAAATTAATTTCTGCCAGATTGCTTTCCAGTTTTTATAGTTACTTTTAATGAAGCAAGTAGTTTTTTTCCTAAGTAATTTATGTTTTTTGGTTTTTTAACCCCTGCATTATTGAGTTCCATTGTTTCTAATTCTTTGTCTACTCTGTTCCAATGAGCTACCTCTCTATTTTTTAATCAATACCAGATGGTTTTGATGACTGCTACTTATGATATAGTTTAAGGTCTAAAGTGCTATTTTTCCTTTGTCCCTACCTCTTTTTGTTATTTTCCTTGATATTTTAGATCTTTTATTTTTCTAAATAAATTTTATTATTTTATCAAGTTCTGTTAAGTATATCCCTCATAATTTGATTGGTATAGCATTAAATCTATAAATTAATTTTGATAGTATTATTTTCATTATATTGGCATAGCTCAGCCATAAGCCATGAACAAATTCCTCCAACTATTTAAATTATTCTTTATTACTTTAAGGAACATTAAATCTATACAACCATTTTGTGTGTTTTGATAGATTTATCTCCAAATATTTTATGCATTTTGCAGTTATTTGTAATGGGATTTCCCTTTCTATTATTGCCTTTTGGATTTTATTATTATAGAGAAGTTTTATGGGTTTGTTTTGTAGTCTGCAACTTTGTTGAAGTTATTGTCTCAATTAGTATCTTTGTTGATTTACTAGGTAAAGGAAATATCATCAACAAATAGATATAATTTTATATCCTCTAATTATCTTTATGCCTTAATTTTTTCCCTTTTCTTACTGCTATTGCTATAATTTCTAGAACTATTTCAAATAATAGTGGTGAAAGTAGACATCCTTACTTTATTTCAATATCCAATATGAGAGGTTCGAGTGTGTCCCCATTGCATTTGCTTGCTTTTAATATTAGGTACTTTTATGTTCATTAAAGTCTCTGTGGGACTTTTAGCATAAATGAGCATTGTACTTTGTCAAAGGTTTTTCTGAATCTCTTAAGATAACCATGTAGTTTGGTATGTTTTTGTTTATAATATGATTAATTATTTTGATTGTGTCTCTAATTTTGAACCATTCTTGTATCCCTGGTATAAATGCAACTTGGTCATAAAGAATAATTTCTTAGATGAATTGCTGTAGCCTGACAGGATTTTTATGGCTGTGGTATCATATAATATAAGTTATTATTGTCATTTTGCTCCAATTTAGGTATGATCTTCTTAGGGAAAGTGGCAGTGATATGAATTGATCTGTTGGTCCTATTCAGGTTATGTTGGAGGAAGACAGCTTCATCCAAAATCATGGGATCCATATTATTCATCAGGCTCCCCATTATTCACCATTTTCCCCATGATGGTTGTCACTTTATGTAAACTGTGAATAATGTATCCAAAAAAAGTTTGTCATCACTGTATAAGCACATTTAAGCACATAAGCACATTAAAATTTTCAAGGACAAATACATAATGCTATTTATATTTTATTTATTTATTATTTATTATTTACATAATAATAATGCTATTTATTTCGTAATGATTTTCAAGTCTGAAATTCAAGCAAATGCCTTGAGTTGTAGAGTGAGACTTAGGCCATGGGCACAGGTGATAGCTCTCTAGACTTAGAGTCAGAAGACCTCAGTTTGAATTCTAGATGTGTCATTTGGGACTCTTGTCACAGGGCAACTCTTATTCTCTCTCTAGTCTTCAGTTTTGTCATCTGTAAAATGATGGAGTTGGACTATCAAGATGACCTCCAAAATTCTTTCCAGCTCAAAATCCTATTATCATCATCTCTCATCTCCCTGCATTTCCCTTACCTCCAGACCTCAAGGACTAGAATCTAAGGATTTGTGCAGGCTAGGACTTATTGACTAGAATTCCTATTTTGAGCACTGGCTGTAAGTAACCATGATTTTCCCAATGTTAATACTTGTAGAAAAAGAGTAGGTTGCTGTTCCATCTTCTAATTGTGATTGCATCAATTCTTCAATGTGGGATTTAAGAGTTCAATAGTACTGGGTAGCAATCAGTTGGTTCCTTGAGCTTCTGGCCCAAGGGTTTCAAAGATGAATTGGATCATGAAGAGATCGAGCAGTTAGGTGGGCTGTCTACAACCTTGTCTGCACTCATGCTAATGAATGATGCTAACTGGAAGGAGCAGTACCATGAATAGTTCAAGGGGCATTTATATTTGAATTAGAAATGTAATATGTTATTTGGAGTAAATTTACTTTCTTAGTTATGTTGTGCTTGGTATTCACACAGCATACCCTAAATGGACAGCAGTGGGAGACTGCCCTGGATGAAAACAGAAGGAAACTACCATGAAAATCCACTGTCCAGAACCCTCAAGGATGTGGACAGGGATGCCTTCTGGTAGCAAAGGGTTGCCACCAGAAAACAAAGGGTTGAGTTATTAAAACTTTATTTAATTGTTTTGGAAGAAAATATAAAATATATTATTTTCCCCTGCCTTCTTAAACAGAGTATACTAAGTATCACTTAACTTTTTCTTTATGAGCTGGAGTTATCATTATGAATGATTGTGAATGTAAAGAACATAAGATTGTAGAGCTAGAATGATTTTTTTGGTGAGGCAATCAGGGATAAGTAACTTGCCCAGGGTCATACAGCTACTAAATGTCAAAGTGTCTGAGGCCACATTTGAACTCAGATCCTCCTAACTCCAGGGGCAGTGTTCTGTCTACTGCATCACCCCGCTGCCCCTAGGAGGATCTTTAAAGATCATCTAATCAGCACCCACATTATAGAAGTGAATTAATAGTACTATTCTACTTTACCACATTGGATCCATTAGGACAGTTGATATCAGTCAGGGGTACCAGCCACATTTTGGGGAGAATATTCAGAGGAAGGTGATTAAGATGGTAAAATCTTGAGACTATGCCATATAAAGATGGGTTGAAGGACCTGGAGATCCCAGAGACCAGAAAACTCAGATGAGATGTGGGAGCCATATTAAAATATCTGAATGTTATCAAGGAGAAGAGGAATTCTGTTTGTTCTTTGTGTCTGTAGAGGGCAGAACTAGAAGCAATGGGTCAAAATTGAAAGAGCCTGACCTAAGCTGGATATAATGAAAAACCTCCTAACTTTGAGAGCCATCAATGCAAAAGTGGCAGTGGCCTGCCTCCGAAGGTCTTTGGACAAGGCCTTGACTTCTTATTGGGCATCTGCCTCAGATGTATGTTGGACTACGTGTCCTCTGAAGTCCTTCCCAATCTGAGATTCTGTGGTTTGCCCAAGATAATGCATTTAAGTAGCGTCTGAACTGGACCTTGGGTTCAAGCCTCCGAAATCCTAAACTGATACTCTTTTCATGTCACCGTGTTATTAAATTCAGTGGGTCAAATAGAATTTTCTAGGCCTTGTGATTTCTGAATATTATTGGGAACATTGCTTTGAATGGGTTATCCTTGCCCTCTAGGCTATCTGCCCAACTCTCTGGATTTTACCATACCAGGGAAACCTCTTCATTCTGGAAGCTCACTCTCTTCCTGAACTTCACACATTGGAAGTACCCTGTGCCCCTGCTGCCTTTTCCTCTGATTGACTGTTTGTTTCCTCCCAGAACCTTCATTTTAAGCAAGATGCTCAGTACAACCATGTCTTTCTTCTTCTCTGGGCTGTATTCCTGACTCTCTGGACTTTCTCTACCATGCTAGGTGCCTTCATCTCCCCCTGCCCCTTCAGCTTACTTCTATGTATTGTCTTCCCCCATTAAAATATAAACTCCTTGAAGACAGGACTGTCTTTTTTTCTATTTGTATTTTTATCCCCAGTGCTTAGCATAGTACTTGGCATATAGTAGGTGCTTAATGATTGCTTGCTGACTGACTCCAAGTAGGGAAAGGACAAATACATTTGTCTAGGGCAGGTTCTTCATCCCTGGTAGGGTTTGGGGTGCAGAAGGGAAGTTTTTGTGGTAAAGCATTTTATTTTCTATGTAAAACACTTGGATGGTTGAGAATTATATGTTAAAGAAAGAAGCAACCCTCACTAAGCCCTGCCTTAAGCAGACTTACTTGGTATTTGTATTAAGCATTTCACCAGACACAGAACAAAAGAAGTGCCCCTTCCCCTGAGCAGAGAAGCGATTGACAAATGCAGAAGACATGATTTATTACCACGAGCAGACCCTTTCTCAGGGGTATGATTTTACTAAGCATTCCAGCTCCCCTCCTTATGATGGCCAGAACCACGGAAGGGGCTGCAGAGGAAGAAAGTGGAAAGCATCTGTTCAAAGTTATTGACGTATCAGTGAAGGCGAACGAATGACTTGTTAGAGCCATAAAGAACAATCAGAGACATAAATGGACAGAGGTTGGAAAAGGGAAAGGAAGCCACAACGGCTCATGATGAACACGGGGAGGAGACATGTAAGAAAAATGAGGTAAAACCACTGTCAAATGAAAACCAGATGTGGTTGGAGGGCGCGAGAAGGTCTCCATGGTTAGTCTGGGTCTCTGAGGGCAGGCCAAAGCTAAGGTCCCTGACAACAGCCTGAAAAGCGGTTGGGCTAGACAAGCAACAAGAGCCGAAATGGCACCAGGCAGGGTCTGTTACCTGAATGACCTATGATGAGCCAAAGTCAACCTTCTCCTTGATTGACATCAAGAAGAGGCAGGGGAGAAACTATGACAGTGAGGCCTGGTGACAATTAGGCCTCTAATCCAAGAAAAAATAATACATAAACTCACTACTGAGGCCTGTAGATAAAGATATGGTCTTGGCAGGAAGAGCTTCAGATCTGGATGTTGGTCATGGCCTCCAGTGGGGCATTATATTCAGGACACACAATGAAAGGCTGTAGGGACCCTAGATGGTAGGTCACTTAAGAAATCTCATTCTTAAGGCCCAGTGGGAATGAAGGATTCAACCAGATAATGCTGGAGTCTGCATTTCAACTCAATAACCTTACATGGTTTGGTTTGGGGTATTGGTTTTTTGTTTTGTTTTGTTTTGGAACGCTCTGGAGGTTATACGTGTCACAACAGAATTCTTGGTCAGATACATTGTAGTCTTACCAACTTAACACAGGCAGAATGAGTGCTTTTGGTAGGGCTTGAGGATGATAAAGAATGAGAACAAAAATGGAAAGGGAGACGAAATTTCCTGATGTTTTGTCTCGTACCTTTTTCCCATGATACTTGCAAAGTCACCGTGGAGGTGAGTGTTTTGTTTGTTTTTGTTGTTAAGAATTAAAATGGAAGACTTTTGGTTAATAGTATACACTCACTTGGCTGGGTCTAGATAAAAGCATTTGAGTTTTTTCCCCCAGTTGGAGAAATCCTGACTATTCAGCTTGAACCTCCCCCTTTGCATTTGGGAACACGTGTAGGAGGGAACAGGGTTCGCCCTGTTTTTTTTCTGACAGTCTCCCGTACTAGCAAAGGGATAAAAACTCTTCCTTTTAGAAAGGTCAATTGATGCACAGCTGTCAGCTCTATCTCATTTTCTCAGAGGTTGGCTCAGCTTTTAAAGACCTTCAGGGTCTAGTTCCAGGCTTTTTCCAGTCTTCTTTCACATTTCTCTTCAGCACAGGCAGCTGTGTGGTGTAGTAGAGGGAGGGCTGAACTTGTCAGGAAGACTTGAGTTTGAATTCTGCTTAAGACACTTAGGAACAATGTGACCGTCTTCCTCTCTAGCCTCAGTTTTCTCATCTGAAAAATGGGAATGATATAGCACCAACTTCACAGGGTTGTTTTGAGGATCAAATGAGGTAATATATGTAAATCACTTGGCAAACCACAAAGTATTCCATAAACATCGGCTATTCTTCTTCATGCATCATTTTCCAGCCAAAATGTACTTTTTGCTATTGCCTGATCTAGGCATTACACCTCTTGCCTTCATGGCTTTGTGGAACCTTCCTTGCATTCCTGGAAAACCCTGCTTCCACAGCTCACATTGTGACCCCTCCCCCTTACTAGTCCTAAGCTTCCTGAAGGCTCATCTCAAGGGGCCATTTTGTGAAGCCTGCCCTGACTGGGTTGGTAGTGTCCTCAAAATCTGCAGGTCACATTGGCTTTACTTCTCTGTGTGTTCCTCCAGTGAATTGTAAGCTTCTTGAGGGCCCACAAATCTGGAAGTTTCTATCAACTTGAAAAGACTGGAATTAAGGTCTTGATAACCATGTCCTTAGTGTCACCACTGACATCAGTGCCTTAAATTTTCTCTGCCCAAGGCCTGGCCTAGCTAAGTGTGGAGATGTTTTATTACCAGAAGTCTGGCTGCTAAGCTAGGATTGCTCTGGAAATGATAACCCATTAACAATGGAAAAAAAGAAATGCAAAATATCATTCAGGCCTGTGCAGGCCCCCTTCAGCTTCCTCAATGATTGTGATGGCATGGTAGAAAAGAGATGCTAAAAATCCCATGCAATACTAGTTCAGATCCTACTTTCTACAGGAGCCCTTCTTCAGTCTCCCCAGTTGCTAGGGCCTTACCCTCTGAGATTATTTTTACTGTATGTGCCTAGTTATTTTCATGTTTGTCTCCTCCATCACAATATGAACCTTTTGAGAGCTGGGACTGTGTTTTTTGTCTTTTTTATGTGTTCCCAGAGCATACCACAATACCTGGCATATAATAAGCACTCAACTAATGTTTCTTACCAACTGACATATATTAGACCATCTGCTAAAATTAATTTAAATATAAATGCTCTAAATATGTAATCTTTGTCCAACTACCCATGAATTGAAACACTACTGAAGGAACTTAGCTATATCTGTATTGAATTTTTTTTTTTGCTATAAATGAAACCAGAAGGCATAAAGACATTGTAGCCAAAAAGAAGGGAGGTGGTGGTCAAAGGCTCTTTTTAGAAAAGCAAATGAAGAATATAGAGGAATTTACTTCATCTTGAATCCAAAGGAAATGTGAAATATCATTTCATGGTACACTTGGTCAACTCACCTTGAAAGAATGGTGCCAGGCCCAAGCAAACAGACCACCATGAAGATTCTTGCAGTTCACATGCCAACATCTGTTAGAAGTAGAGAAGTCAAAGTAGAAATAGAGAATAGAAGAACTGAACATCTTCTCAAACAAGGATTCTTCTCTTAGGGTATATGAACTTTTTAAAGAAAAAAAGTAGATAAGTATATTTAAATATAATTGGTTTCCTTTGTAATCCTATGTATTTTATTTGATGCATTTTAAAAATATGATTTTGAAAAGGGATCCACAGGCTTCACCAGATTGCCAAAGGGGTCCATAATACAAAAAAGGTTAAGAAGGCAGATCTAGTCCAACCCTTTGAGTTTCTGCACAGATGCAGAAACTGAGCCACAGACTTGTATCATCATGATTAGTCAGGCAGTAAGGAGAAGAGCCTAGAGAAGAAGCCAGGATTCCCAACACCAAATCCTGTACTATTCCCATTTCCCTATGCCACTCTTTAGATTGCTAACCAATGACTTCAATATACAGGTAGCAAAAAATGTGTGAGACAATACATTTCCGGATTAAGAAAAGAAAGTGGCTAAAGGTTTGTAGACTGCATGTCACGAATACAGAAGCCTCAGGTCTATAGGTCATGAATACTTTCAGTAGGGAGTCATAAGCCATTGGATGTGGTGAGTACCAAGTAAAAGTCTCTCTCTCTCTCTCTCTCTCTCTCTCTCTCTCTCTCTCTCTCTCTCTCTCTCACACACACACACACACACACACACACACACACACAAATGAAACTGATTATATCTCAACAGAAAGGCAATGATTGGCTACAGATATAATAGTAACTTGTATATATAGGCAGTTTATTAATTTGCTAGGAAAAAAACAAACAAAACTAAAGTCAATACCACCTCAGAAGAAAAGATAAAGGTGAGAAGGACCTGAATGAAACTACAAAGCTCCAGTGACAGGAAGGTTAAAAGCATAAACAATGACAGTTGTCATTTCAAAGAAAAGTTTAAGTGATATGGAATAGTCACTTCATACTGCGTGACCTTGGCGATGTTGCTCAACCACCATGAGCCTCAGTTTCTTCTTCTGTATAAAATGATGCTTGTTTAGGTATAGGCTGGCCTAGATGGCATTGAAAGTGCTTTTCTGCTCTAGGTCTACAATCTAGTGATGTTCTTAACTGGGCCAGTGTGCAAACGTTTGATCTCCTTGACGTAAGAGCCAGGGCAGCCAGGGCAGCACTCGCTTACAGTGCAAAGGCACTCGCAAAATACTGTGGAAGAAGATGATGGAAGAATCCAAGCATTGTTGCCCAAAAAGAATAATAGAAATAAAAAGCAGTGAAAGCAGCCTGAAGAAAACTGGGCGTGACTTGTAGAATCCTGGGGTTGGAAATTATCTCTGAGATCATTTAGTCCAAAGAGGAACTAAGGAAGCGCTCCTTCAACGTCATCCTCAGTAAGTGGTCATACAGCCCTTACCTCTCTTTAGGCCCACGGCCTCCCAAGCTTTCCAGTCCCACTTTTGGAGAGCACTAATTGTGACTTCATGATCCTTCATTGTCCCTCAATATGTCCCTTTGCCAAGTTTCCCACAGTGCCTTGTCCTTTCCTCTTGGGGCTGAGCAGAACAACTCTGACAACAGTTCTGTCCTTCTCCTGAGCTTTCTCTTCTCCAAATTCAACATCCCCAATCCCTACAACTGATCCTTCTTTGGGATGGGCCCAAGGCCCTTCACTATCCTGTATAACCTTCTTTGGCTTCCCTCCAGCTTATTAATACCCTTCCTAAAATGAGGGGCAGCTAGGTGGTGCAGTGGATGAAGCTCCAGGTTTGGAATCAGGAAGACCTAAATTCAAATCTGACCTTAGACACTTACTAGCTTTGCGGCCCTGGGCAAGTCACTTAACTTCTGTTCGCCCTAATCCATTGGAGAAGGAAATGGCAAACCACTCCAGTATCCCTACCAAGAAAATCCCATGGACAGTATTGGCATGCCATACCATAGAGTCACAAAGAGTCGGACACAACTGAACAACAAAATCTGCTAATTAAGCCAGTCCTCTCACAAACACCCCTACTTCTCTACTTTGCTAAACTTGTTCTGTGATGTCCTTTCACTAAATCTTAGATTCAGAGCTTCAGGGTCATCTAGCTCAATTCCCTCATTTTACATGTGTGGACCTGAGGTCAAAGGGCACATGGCTTTTCCAAAGTCCAGTGTGAATCCTTCACAAATCCTTCCTGGTATGACTCTTACCCCGTCAGATATCCCTTTCATCTATGCTATAGAATTACTGTTTGGTTTAGAGAACACAGGCCTGGCTATCTGAAGGCCTAGATTCTGGTCCCAAGTCTGCCATTCATTAGCTGTTTTTCCTTCAGAAAGCTGCTTTATGTCTCTGGTTGGCAGTTTCCTCATGTGTAAAATGAGATCAGTATTTCCCAGTCCAAACTTTGTAGCAGGGAAGTAAAATAATGCTATTTTCCTCTCTCAGACTCTTGCATCCTTAGCAGGTGCAGCATGATGAGTTGGGGTTGGGACCAGGCCCTGGGAAACAGAGGGAGCTGGAGGTGGGAGAAGGACAACACCGAGGTGAAGGGGAAAGGTGAGGAGGAGCAGAAGTTAGCCCTTGGCAGTGATAGGTGCTAAGAAGCAGGAACTTTGCTCAGGAGAAGTTTTGCAGACTCGTGCCTATTGAATTCAGTGACTTAAACAATTACTGCTTTGTGTTGCCAGAGTCACACCTTTTGTATCTACCTTCCATGGGATCCAAGGAGGCAGTACCTAAAAGCAAGCAAAAGTAGGGATGAGTTTGCAAAAAGTAAGAGCTTAGTTTAATTAGAGCAGAGAACATTTGTAAATACAACTAAGGTGGCAGGGACCCCAATCACTTGAAAGGGCTGGTGTGCCTTTGGAGGAGTTTTTCCACTTCTCAGCTCCTATTTCATAGAATCATAGAGTCTGAAGGTATCTCAGAGGCCTATGAGTGCAACCCATCCCTGAATAAGAATTTGCCCTACAACCTGCATGGTGCTGGCTAGATGACATACGTAGTGCGAAGCAGGCTGGCCTTGGGGGGCAGGAAGACTAGAGTTCAAAAATGACCTTCCAACTCTAAAGTGCTATGACTCCTATGACAGCCTTTTAGCATTTAATTTAACTCAATCCAATACTATTTTTATGTTGTTCAACAACGGCTAGTCTTGCCTCTGTAACCCACTTGTAAACCCTTGAGGACAAGGACCGTGTCCTAGACACGTTTCCATTCCAGCTCATACCCCGATGCTGGACACACAGTTGATACTCAGTACATACTTAAAATCCTAGATCATGGTCATAAATTTAGAGCTGGAAAGGATGCTAGAAGTCCTCCACCTCAGTTCCCTGATTTTCCCGATTAGGAATCTGAGGGCCAGCAAGGTGAAGTAACTTTCCTAAGATCACAAAGCTGGAGTTCCTAAACATTTTTGTGTGTGTTCCTAAACCTCTCTGGCAGTCTAGTGAAGACTACGGACCCTTTCTTAGAATAATTATATTGAAATAGAATTGAAAAATATTTTAAAACACTATTTTATTTTTCCCCAGTTACATGTAAAGGCATTTTTAACATTCATTTTTTAAGAATTTTGAGTTCCACATTTTCTCTCTCCCTCCCTCACCTCCCCCCTCCCTGAGAGGGTAAGCAATTTGATACAGGTTATACATGATATCAAAATATATTTTTTTTAAAAAGCCAAGTTCACAGACCCTAATATAAGAACCTTTGACCTAGGTCCTCTCACTCCAAATCTAGGTCTCTTTCCCCTGGGCAACTGACTGCAGCATTGCCCCTCTCTAGGAACTAGGTATGGCATAATGAAAGGGGCAGCTTCCAAGGGTGCCACCCCGAAGGGAAGTTGCCATCGTGGGTCTGTATGGTTCCAGATGGAACCAGAGGGAGAGAATGAGTGCCTCCTTTAGCCATTTCTACTGGTACTGCCCTGTTGGATCCCACATGGAGGGTGGATACCTAAGTTGTGACTTTGGCAACACAAAGCAGTCGTCTTCTGGCCATGCTGTTGAATCTCATTCCTGTGGCTAACACTTGGACTTTTGGAGGCAGGACCTGCCTCTGTGAGTAGGTAATAACGAGAATCCACAGGGACTAAGTCATTATTGAGATCTCTTGGGAGTCCATAAACCAAAGAGGAACCAGAGTAAAATCCAGGAGTGGCCATTAATAGTCACTTAGCCACTAATGATTGTTAATGAAGCGTGACATAGAGGGTCAAGTTAAATGACAAGAAGAGAAGCAGTGTGGTCCAGGGAAAGAAGACTAGCTCTGGCATGGAGAGGCCTGCACTTGAATCCTGCCTCTCGCTCTCACTGGCAGTGACTGTGAACGAGTGTCCTTATCTCACTCTTTTCAGTTTCCTCACTTGTAAAATGGAGATAATAATTCCTTCAGTGCCCTCCTTCCAGGGGTGTGAGGCTCAATGACATAACAAATGCAGAGTGCTTTGCTCATCTTAATGGGCTGTAGGAATGTCAGTTACTGTTATTAACGATCCAAGCCAAGGTACTGAAGTGAATCATTCTCGTGGGGGTCAGTGGGTTACAAGTTGGAGCTTTAAAAATCCCTTGGATCTGTGTGTGACAGTTTCAAGCAACCCTCTGGCCTCTGTCTGAAGTGATCCCTATCCCTGGACACTGCCATGTCACCTTCTGAGTCTCTACAACTAAAGGATTCATCTCTTGATGATCAATTTAATGTTCAGTATCTCTGAACCTGGGCAGCTAGGTGGCACAGTGAGTAGAGCACCAGGCCTAGAGTCAGGAAGATGTGAGTTCAATTTTGGCCTCAGACATTTGCTGTCTATGTGACCCTGGGCAAGTCACTTAACCCTGTTTGCCTCAGTTTCCTCATCTGAAAAATGATCTGAAGACAGAAATGGCAAATCGCTGGAAGAAAATCCCAAATGGGATCACGAAGAGTCAGACATGACTGAAAGGACTGAACAACAAATCTCCAAACTTAAGCCTGGCTGCTGCCTCAGCTTCGTGCCTCACTGCTCTCTTCAGATCACAGGCTAGAGAAACAGATTGATATCACCCAATCTATGTCCACTAATACCATGCAGGCCTTGGCTTCTGACTATAGTATCCCTTTAATAAGAAGGGTGCTGGTGAACACGTGTCCAAAGGATGCTCTGAGCCTCAACAAACTGCCAAGGAGTTGTTTATTACTGACACCTGTTACATTCCTGACTCCCATTATGTTTGTCCCCACCCTCTGTTCTCCTCTCAGGCCCCCTCTTAGAGTCTGACTCCTGGAAACTGGATGCAGCCTGTATCTCCTGACTCCCACTTGTTTTTTTTTGGCACAGGGACTCCAGATCTCTGTTTTGACACCTAGGCCAGATGTTCCTTACCTTGTTACATCTTTTTACATGTGGCTCTGACCCCAGATATCCTTGCTACTCCTGCCCAGGGCCATGTTCTTCTCTCCTGTGTGCTAGATTCTTGTCCATTTACATATGTCTTCCTGACTAGGTCTGACACCTACGTGCTTCCATACTTCAAGGATCTGGGATTTTGTCAGTGTAGGTCCAACTTCCTTCAATAATAGAGATCTCAACCCTTGTTACTCTTACCAAATTCCAAGATCACAGAAATCTCAAAGGGGCCTGAGTGACCATTTAGTTCAAGCCCCTCATTTTACAGATGATGAAACTGATGCCCAAGGAAAAGAAATGGCTTTCCCAACACCGTAAAGAAAATAAATAGATAGAAAACGTGTCTTTGTAGCCAAAGACACCAAATAACCCCACGGCCAACCTGGTGATGAGGCTCTGAATCTAAGTAAGAGCCATAGACTCTGTTATTGTTCCGTCTGTGACGTCTTCCCAGACTGGTTGGACCTACTAGAGCTTGTGCTCTGCTGATGGCCTTCCAAACCCGAGGACCACTTGCATACCATGCTGACTTGGCATGAAGAAAGACTTGGAGGAGGGCTGCCTGGACCCAACACATACCATCACACTTTCAGAAATAATTACTCTTTAGAATAAATGAGACCATTTTCCTTTTGGTGTGAGAGCCAATTATGAATCCTCTCTCTTAACTAATAATCACAAGTTCTCTCACTGACTGCAAAATGAGCTACAGAAAGAATTCTATATTCAATCAAGGTTTTAAGAATGTTAAACCTATTAACCTTTACTGTGATTTTCATGGACACATTAGCTAATTACCAAATATAATTAAACTAGGCCTCTTCCTGGATTGCCTCTTTGACCATGATCCTACGGTGACAATTCTGGCTTGTGCTGTGAGGATATCATCCTGTCTGGGAATAAAAACCATTTCAAACCAGAATCAGATGCTTGCTGAATCTTTAGACAAGACAAAGTTCTCTCTGTGTTTATCTCTTTGTAAATTTAGAGCAGAAATAGCCACCTTTGTGGGACATAATTAAAAAAGATAAAGATCTGGCCTGGGACAATTTCTTTGAATCACTAGATGAAGTAGCTACTACGATAATTTTCATCATCTCTGTTTTACAGAAAAGAAGACTGATGCTCAGAGATATGAAGGGACTTTCCATGGTCACAAACCTGTGCATACCAGAAGGTGGGATTTAAACTCAGCTCTGCCTTATAAGAATTCCTCTAGACTCAGGAAGGAAAGGCCATCCATGTGGCTACAAACACAAAAAAATAGCCAAAGGAGTAAAAGCTAATGGGCTTCTTCACCTTTGGGGGGGGGGCTATGCCTTTTTGACAGTCCAATGAAGTTTGTGGATGCTTTCTGAGAATAATATTTTTAAGTAAATAAAATAACACACATAGGATTACAATGGAAACCAATTATAAAGTATTAAACATACAAATTCATGGACTCCTAAATTCAGAACGCTTTGCTTTACATCAAGATAGGTAAATTGTCTAAGTATTTACTCTTTGCCAAGTACTCTAGTAAGTACTGAGAATACAAATATAAGCAAATAAGGCAGTCCCTTGCCATTAAAGATTGGTTGGTTATTGTGCTTTCTTCTCAAAGAGGACCAAAATGGCATCCCTATACTAGTCAAGTTATAGTGTGTCTGAATGTGGCTGATCAGGCCAATACGAACTCAGAATGTTCTATCACAGGTCCATGTGAACATTTGGGATGAGAGTATCTCTGAATTTGCCCATCTCACATTTCTTTTGAGCTACTGAAATTCTCTTTTGCTCACAGAACAAAACAGTGGCTTCTGATGAGGGCACACCATGCTGGGTGAGCCTGTGCCAGTATTCCCCATGTCTTACAATTGAGTCCAAAAGTTCTTCAGAGAGACTTTGAGAGTGTCCTTGTATCTCTTCTTCTGACCTCCATGTGAGCACTTGTGTGAGCTCTCAGTAAAATAGCTTTTTAGGTAAATGTACATTTGGCATTTGAACAATGTAGCCAGCCCATCAAAGTTGTACCTTTTTGCAGTAGAGTTTGAGTGTCATTCAACTCAAGAAAGCCATACAACAATGAAGTCAGCACAATGGGTCTGTAGACCTTTAGTTTTGTAAGCAGCCTAATACGTCTTCTCTCCCACACTTTCTTTTGGAGTCTCCAAAACACTGAGGTAGCTCTGGCAATGCATACATCAACCTTATCATTTATGGTACATCCCTGGAAAATATACTGCCAAGGTATGTGAACTTATCCATAGAATTCAAAATTTCACCATTTGCTATAACCAATGGTTCTATGGATGGATGGTGTAGTGCTGACTGGCAGAGAACCTCTGCTTGTTTGTTTGTTTGGTGTTAATTGTCAGACTAAAATTAATGCAAGCAGCAGAGAACTGATCCATACTTTGTTGCATCTCAGCCTCAGAGGCTGCATTGAGTCCATAATCATCTTCAAACAAAAAGTCACGCACCAGCTCTCCTTGCAGTTTAGTCTTGGTTTGTAGCTTTTTCAAGTTAAATTATTTACCATCAGTGTGGTAGCTGACCTTGATGTCATTTTTGTCCTTGTTGAAGGCATCCAACAACATCACTGAAAACATCATGCTGAAAAGCATGGAGGCAAGCACACATCCCTGTTTCACTCCACTGGTGAGAGCATTATGTTGTCATGACATTGACGTACAATACCGATGAACTTCTCCGGACAGCTAAATTCTACCATAATCTTCCACAAACTTCAAGACTGACAATATCAAAGGCCATGGTTAGATTGATGAATGTTGTGTACAGACCTCCGTTCTGCTCTTGGCATTTCTCCTGGGGTTGTTGAGCAGCAAACACCATATCGACCATTCCTTGGCCCTTTCTGAAGCCACATTGACTCTCAGGTAGATGACCATCTTCCAGGTGAAGGATAAGACTATTAAGTAGGACTTTGGCAAGAATCTTGCCAGCAATGATTAAGAGAGGCCTCTACCCTACCCTGTGATTGTCACAGGACAATCTATTTCCTTTACCATTATAGAGATGAACAATGGAGGTATCCTTGAACTCCTGGGGGATAACTTTCTCTCGCCACGTACGAGCAGTAAATCTGAACTGGAGTAGAATCAGCATCAGGCACTTCACCACACAAGAGGAGCTTAATGGCATTCAAAATATGTTCTTAGGTTGGAAGTTTGGTCAGAGAGGGATTGACTTCAACCTGAGGTCTACTGTCAGTGGCTTCAGCATTGATTAATGACAGTTTGTTGAGAACACTATGGAAGTGTTCAGGCCATCTCTCTAAGATCATGTCCCTATCACAAATTAAAGTGGCTCCTTCAGCACTGTTGAGGTAAACCATAGGTCTTTAGCCCATAAAGGACATCATAAAAGAGCTTTGGTTTGCCATTATCAGTGTAACACTGAATTTCATCTGCCTTCTTAGTGAGCCAAGAATTCTGCATCTCTCTAAGCTTTGCTTGCACTTTACTTTTGATGGAGTTAAATGCTGCCTTCTTGGAGGCCGACAAACTATCTTGCTGATAAACCCTATGGAATTCTTGTTTTTTGTTTAACAACTTCTGAATTTCTCCATCATTTTTGTCAAACTAATCTTGATGTTTGCAAGTGTTCTAGCCCAGATGAATCAATGTGATGCTATACACCAAATCCCTGAAAGCTGCCCACAATTATTCTGCTCCACTGCTTTCCCTCCAAGTTAGCAACAAACTGTTCACCCTTGGAGAAGCACTCTAATCTATTGACATTAAGTTTTCTGGTAGTTTCTTATCAGTTTCTTATTTATCTAGGAAATGAGACCTTTATCATAGAAACTTGCTGCAAAGATTTTTCCTCCCATTTTCCTGCTTCCCTTCTAATAGCTTTATTGGTTTTGTTTATTCAAAAATTTCTCAATTTTGTGTGATGAATCCATTTTGTGTGATCCCTTATTTGGTCATGAACTCTCCCCTCTTCATAAAACAGAAAGGTAATTTTACTCCTTGTGCCTGTAATTTGTTTATGATGTCATTCTTTGTGTCTAAATCACATATCCATTTGAAGCTTATTTTGGTATATGGTGTACCTCACAATGGCCCATACTGGGTTTGTTTTTTTTTTTTTTTCAGAGTACTTTCCAGTTTTCCCAGCAGTTTCTGTTTGAAGTCTAGGCTACTATGTTCATTTGCTTTTATATGTTTTCCCTAATCTGTTCTCCACATCGGCCCCTCTGTTTCTTCACTAATACCTAATAGTTTTGATGATTGTTGCTTTGAAATTTAGATCTAGTTTTGCTAGACTCTCTTTCCACTTCCTTCTTTTCACTTTTTCCCTTGAGAGTCTTGACTTTTTGCTCCTCCAGATGAATTTTGTATTTATTTTTTCTGGCTCTAAAAGTGACCCTTTGGTAATCTGATTGGTGTGTCATTGAACAAATGTTTCATTTTGAAGTGGAAAGAGCACTAGATTTGGCCGGAAGATCCAGATTTGAATCAAGGTGATGTTGCTTATATCTGTGTAACCTTTCCCCCTCTAAACCATGGTTTCCAAATCTGTCAAACATAGATGTTAAACTCGATGATCTCTAAATATGTAGATATTTCTAAATCTTCTAGCCCTAAATCATCTGATCTTTTGAAATACAGCTCCCCCCAATTCCTCAGGAGGTATGTGAATAAAATTCTCCTCTCAAATGGAAGGGTTGGTCTAGCTAATGGAAAAGAGAAGATAGACCCTGGTGTGATTTCAGGGATGATAGAAAGTCCTTTGTTGTTATTGTTCAGTCATTTTTCAGTTGTGTCTAATTCTTTGTGACCCCATTTGGGGTTTTCTAGGCAAAGATACTTGAATGATTTACCGTTTCCTTCTCTAGCTCATTTTAAAGATGAAGAAACCGAGGCAAACAGAGTTAAGTGATTTGCCCAGGGTCATAACAGCTAGTAAAAATGTCTGAGGCCAGATTTGAACTCAGGAAGATGAGTCCTCCTAACTCCAGGCCTGGCACTCTATCCCCTCCACCTCCTAGCTGCTCCTGCTAGAAAGTTCTTCTTGCCTCCAAATCTCTCATCCCCAATGGCCAAAATTCTTAATTTTCCTTTCTGTTTGCAATGCCTAGAAGTCTTACACAGAGGGCTTTAGTAATTTAATAAATACTCTGTTGAGTATGTGACTCCCAGCAATGCTGCAATGTGCATTTTATTCTAGATTCAAAGCCATAACTTGGGTGGCATCAGTCAGTCAGTCAGTCAACAAGCATTTTAAAGTACTTACTATGTGCTAGGCATCATATTCAATGCTGGGAATCCAAAGACAAGGAGAAGGAAAGCCAGTTCCTGATCTCCAGGATTTTACATTTGAATGGGGAAGACCACACATAAAAGGAAGCTGAAAAGTGGAGGGGGAGGGGAGAGAAGGCATCCGGTGAGAAGGAGGAGTATAGGAGGATGGCAAATGAAGAGATGGCTGACTTGGGCCCCTCCTTAAGGGGAGCCCTCTACTCTCCAGTCAATGGGAGAGGCCCCAGGGTCAGAGGTCACTTCTGAACTCTGAATTCCGGGGCTGAAGTGATCTTCTAGGATGAAGAAGTTCCTGGGGCATGCTGGGAAAGGGATGGGTGTGATACTGAGGTCTGGCCCAACATTTAGAGGGCTCTGAAATACTTGCTTCAGCATCATGGAAACAGAGCTTAGTATCTAATCAGGAAAAACAATTAGCTAAAGGAAAACCAGAGGGAGTGACTGCCGGCCCCCTCCTGCCCACATTCTGGTTGCTCTGCTTCGTGCTATACCCCTTCATTCACCCAAGGGCAGGTTTAGTTTTAGTGCTGTGTGCCCCAGATACAAACATTTCTAGTAGGGTACGATGTTAACCTACAGAATGCAGTGCTGGATGCGTGTGTAGAAACAATTTTTTCCAATCTCATTTTTTATTGATAAATTTTATTTCAACAAGGCATACCTATCTCACTGACAATTATGCCCACCATTATGTACACCCTTGAAGACAGGTAAGCAAAACAGCATAAAAGTGACTGTGGATGATAGCAGTTCAACTTTGTACGTTGTAGTAGTTTATCATTTCTTTAAGAAAAGATAGGTGTGTGCTTCAACTTTAATGAAACGATGCCAATGTTGTACATCATTTTTAATTAGACTTTTGTTACTACTTAAAGGTATCTTCTTTTATATAGTGGTAGTAGGTATGCAGAACCATAACTAGGATAGGGTGATCAGAGTTTTGACCCAGGGCACCAAAACTTAGAGTGTGCTAATAGGACTTACATTCCTCTAGCAACATAGTAACACTTGTACTTAATTTTTTTTTAGTTAAAATAGGAAGCTACCAGATGGCATCTCAGGTGGGCACCTACTCAGCATGGACTTGTCTTGCTCTGTCTGCATTCCTACACCCCTCAAAATAGCTTCATGTTGTCCTGGAGTTCAGCCCCCAGGGCTGGTATCCTGGGATATCTGTCTTCCTTTCACAGGACAATGTTGTAGGATATTTCCCCAGGATTTCCTTCAACTGGATTTGTTTTAAATAATTGAGTTAAGGGTACTTTTTGACCTGATTGCCCTGAGTATATTTTGTGAATGTCCCTAGTACCAAAATTGTTCCTTATAACTTTCAATTTATGTATTGCTTGTTTTGGTTCAGCTTTCTTTACTTATCATTTAACACACATTTTTCCCCATATAACTTTGTATTCCTAATATCTGACTATCCCTAAGTACAATAATGATTTTCCTTTAAATTCATGGATTCATTAAAACATCACCCAAACTTTGGGTGTGGAATTTCTTTCCAAATTTTGACTGTTACCAGTAGTGCTACTATGAAGAGTTTTGTACAGATAGGCCTCTTGCTGTCATTAACCTTCATAGGTTATAAATCCAATCTCTGGGCCAAGGAACTCACTCATTCAAAGACAAGACAAAACAAAACAAAACAAAAAACACAACAACAACAACAAAAAGCCACAAGCTCAGAGAGGGCTAGTGACCTGGCTACAACCATACAGCTAGTGATGGCAGAGACAGCTCTGGAAATCACATTCAGTCTGGAATCAGGATACAGTCCCTTCCTACTAACCCACACTGTGGCCTCCTCTTACTGAAGTCATTGGGTGGAACTTTATAGGACCACTCTGTTTCAAGGACTAGGCTCTCTAGGGATATGAAGTGAAATCCTAAAGGGACTTCTGACTAAGAAATTACTTTAGACCACCAACCATGCCTGGATTATCTCTTTCCAAGAAAATGCAATGTGCCAGGAAGTACTGTGTGCTTCTGAGAACGTTACCTATCATCCCCCTCCTCCCCCACCCCGGGTGGAGGAATGGGAGCTCTCTGTGACTTGAATGTCACTAGGGATATGACAGCAGAGGCTATGCAGTGGAGATGCCTGCCATGTTTTAATCAGACTTGGGCTCAATGAGGGAGGTAGGCGATTATTGCCATTTAGAAAAACTGGAAGTTATTGATTAGGATTCTGTGCCAGTGTGGTGCACAAATGCTTTATCTGGAATTCTGTGGCAAGCACAGTTAAGTTCTCTGGGAACAGTCTGGTTTTCCCAGTTGGAGTGGGCACCAAAGAGCTAGATGTTTACATCATGTTAGCAGAACAATGGAGTCTATTCCTTGTTTGGGGTATAAGAAATCGTTAGAGAATCAGCTTCATTTCCATTGATTCTTCATCAGGGGAGTTGCCTGATCAACTTGATGACCTTACTGGGCAAAGAGCCTTTGTTCTGGACTTTGATCACATCTTCATTACTGAGGCTATGGGCATATCCACCTGCAACCTTAGTGAGAGATTTGGGGAATACTGTTTTGGGACATATTCATTAATGCTCTATCCCAATTAATGCCCCATTCTGGGCCTTTAGATTGTGAGCTCCTTGAGGGCATGGGCTGTCTTGTTACCTTTCTTTGTGTCCCCAGCACTTAGCACAGTACCTGGCATATAGTAGGCATTTAATACTTACTAACTGACTGGACCTAAAAAATGTCATCAGGTGCAGAGTAGGCTTTTGCCAAAGCTATCCTGACAAAGGGGAGCAGAGACTAGAAAGTGGGAGGGCTAAAAGATGACCTAGTTGCCTAGACTGGGAAAAGTCTGTATGTATAGGTCAGTCTGTAAACCTTTCTTCCCAATTCCCAGCTGGAATCTGTTAATAGCACAAGGACACGATGCTTTCATCTCAACTACCCAAGAAAACAATTCCTGTATTTCAAGTTCTTGATCCCAGGCAAGAAGAGGCTGTGGTATCCTCTCTCAGGCTGAAAACAACAGCTGTGGCCAGCTGAAGTGAGTTCCTGAATCTCACCTTTCTGGGACTGTCAGGAATTCTTATAAAACAAAACTTTCTGGAGGGTTAACAAGAATTCCTAAACTGAGGATCTACATGTGGCCCTGAAACTGGAAGAGAAACAAGACACTGGCATACCATAGAGAAACCAAAAAAACCTGGCCTTTGCCCTCCACTGCTACCAGGAGCTCTTTGGACAATTCTGATCCAATGGGAGGGGGAAGTCCCGAAAATGGAGAGAAGAGAAGCACTACCTATACAGCCAATCATTCTACTATTCGATAGTCATCATTGCTAGGAAGCTTCTTTTTCTTTCTTTCTTTCTTTCTTTCTTTCTTTCTTTCTTTCTTTCTTT